>NC_056555.1:21632804-21942804 GCF_910596095.1 Thunnus maccoyii | reverse complement strand
CAGATGAACCCAGAAATCCTGACGTCTCATGGTGAGGTGTCAGCTCTCATACACACCCTGAATCCAGTGCATGGGCATGAGTGGTGAACATGCTGGCAGACAGGTGTGTGTGTGTGTGTGTGTGTGTGTTTGTGTGTGTGTGTGTGTGTGTGTGTGTGTTTATGGCTGGTTTGTGTGAGCATGCATAGGTGAGAAAAGGTGGGTGTGACTGCAAGAATTGGGCTGCAGAGGTGCAAAAGATTTTCAATATGTTTCTTTTTTAAAATCTAACATTAAAATGACAATCTTACCTTTCACTTGGCTCTCGTATTCTGCGAGGATTTCTTTGTCCTTCTTGCTTTTGTTTGAGTTTGACATGTCGCCACAGTGGAGGTGACTGATCAGCAGGTAGAAAGAAAAAAAAAAGAAGAAGAAGAAGAAGCAAAAAAAAAAAACAAATTTATTTCCCTCCGCGTGCACCGCCCGAGGCTTCACCCGCAAACATGCTTGTAAGATCCATCCAGTGCCGCAACAACACAGCCAGTAGTAGCCCCGCACCTCCACGCTGAGGAGCAGGAGGAGGAGGAGGAGGAGAGGGGGGAGGAGGAGGAGGAGAGGGAGGTGGGGAGCGCGTGAAAAATCACGCACACTCACAGAGAAATTACCCACTCGTGACCACTGCTGCGAGGACCCGCAAAAACCATCCTGTTGATAAAAGTAAGAAAAAAAAGAGAATCAAATAAAAAAGCTTTATGTTTTCTTCTCGTTGTAGCTCGTGCAAACATGCAATCACATCCGCGCGCATGCACGCACATGCACCGGTCTGCAGGGAGGGACACACGCCCACTCATATGCAATGGACCACACACACACACACACACATATGCAGAGACACACACCACACACACACACACATACCACGCTGAGAGTCTCGGCGTTTGATGTTATCTTCACCCCGCCGTCACCTTTCACACACACAGCCACGCACATGTGCTCGCGCACACGCAGACGGACAGACCAGCCCACGCGCGTGAAGATAAAACCAATAACGGTGCACGAGACGCCGGTGAGGAAATGGGTGTGTCCGCGCTGGAGGCGGGATTGGAGGCGTGATTGACAGCTAAGGTGTCCAGTGAGTCTCAAAACATCCTGGAAATTAATGAATGGTACACAGTAAAAGTACCAACACAGCCATGTAAAAATACTACATTACAAGTACATTTCCTTTAAGATCCTACTTAATTTAAGATACATTTAAGATCCTAAGACACATAAAAACACTCTACTTGGAACAATAATGTGTCTGAAATGGTTTTTCCACAAATAAAAAAGGAAAGATGCCAATTTAAAATGACATCTATTCCTTCTCCCTCATTAAAAAAAATCCAGAATCTATAAATAAGCAAATATATATAATTTCTAAAGTTTTCCTGTTGGACTCAAGATGTCCTCTGCTTCCCTGTAAAGTTCATTCTCAGCGTTTGTGCACTGGAGGCTTCAAGTTTCCACATCACACTTGTGTTAAGTTGCATCTTGGACCACGATTGGCTCCAAACTAGTTGTGATGTCACAAATTGTGCTCGTAAACCCGCCCCCTTAAAATCAGATTTACATGAGCTCAGAGAAACTTTCCACTTTCAGCAGATGAATGTGGAAACCGGGTAAATTTACTTAAAGTATTAAAAGAAAATCAGCCCCTGTGATAGGTATATTAAATCAGCTGGATATAGGAGGGAAGAAAAAATGATACATTTTTCAGACTTTTCTCTAAGTTTTGTGAAATATTGGAAAGTTTTTTACCTCTTTGGGCCTTGAACAGCCAACATGTCAAACATCTGTAACATGACAAGAAGCCACAACTACACACGGAGGTTACAAGCCAAAAAGTTTGGGAACTACTTGTTTCATCTTCAACATATTGTTGTATTTTATAAGCTTATCATATGGTTTTAATGTAAAAATTTGATCTGAAAAGTAACTAAAGCTGTAGTGCAGTATAAGTACAAAGTAGCGTAAAATGAAAATACTCAAGTAAATGTACTTAGTTACTTTCCACCAAACCAGTCTTGTACGATGTCAATTTTTAATGGTAAAATGATATAGACAGAAGACACAGACACTCAAAAATATGTTCTTCTTCTTGTTCCTACCGTTCAATGTCTCAGCTTCACTGTGCGGGATGATGTATGTGCAGAGTTTGACACTAGAAGGCTGTTTTCACATTTATCTGCTGAGGACGGAAAGTTAAAGAGGACTGTGGATTTTGTCTCCCATCGCTTACATTGTAAATTCTTTATGAAGATCTTCTAATGGTCAATATGAACAAGAGGAACGATTACAGCAAGAAAAATCTCTTTCAGACTTGAAAAATGGTGAACCTGTCCTTTAACACTGAATACTGAGGGAGGGGAACTTGCTATTTTTCAGCTTTTGGGTGAATCTGATGTTGTGCCAATTACAAATATTGTGGAGGACAAAATTTTACACGCCAGCATTCGTCCAGGCCAACGAAACCAAATCATACTCTTCCTGCTGGCACCAGGTCTGAACAGAGAACAGACCACTTCAGCTGTAATATGTCACAGTGTGCATTACAAACATTTACATCTAGTCAGGTCAAAATCTCTTTAAAGATGATTAACCATTCTTGGCTATTTGTCTCCCTCTAGTGGTTGAATGTGAGGACTGACGGGTCTGACCCCAACCAGGGTGTCTTGTTGATATTTCTGTAACTCCCTCATCATCAGGGGCCCTACAGACACCCAATACTGTAAATGTGTTACACTAATATTTATAATTACAGAATCAACTCACCTTTTCTCGTCAATTACTCTTTTCTTCTGACCTCTTACAATCTTGTAGGTGAGAGGACATAAATGACCAACATTGTTGTAGAAGTTCCCACAAATGTGTTGCACTTGCAGGTTGTTTTGCTTTCACCTGTCTGTCCAGTTTATCCCAAACCAGCTCGATTACTGTGCTGGTTCCATTATTTGCAGTCGACGGTCTTTTTCTTTTCTTCTAAGGTACTTCTGACAGTCTGGAGGTTTGTTTTGGGGTCATTATCTTGTTGTAGGATGAACCCCTGAGGGTACTGCACGGCTCTGCAGGATGCTGTGGTTGATGTTTTGGTCCAGAGTGCCAGTCACCAACTCTGTATTGAGAAAAGAGCAGCAGACCATCACACTTCCTCCTCCAGGCTTTTACACAGACAGAGTTTGGAGGTAATCAACCAAAGTGGGGACATAGTAGGAATTGTTTGAATCAACTTAATTTATTTTCTCTGAAGCAGAACATCTCTCAGTCTTTGACCCATTACTTGATCCCTGAAATTCAGCTCAGTTTTTGGTAACCTAAATGTTTCTATTTCACCTCTGGCAGTTTACCACTTACCTTTGAACCATTTAAGCTTATTCACTGGAGTTGAACTGCTTAAATTTCAATAAAAACTGGAAAAATGAGAGCAGAAATTGCAGAATTGTGTGTCTACTAAGCTTATATATGTGTGTTTAATACCACTAGGTGACAGCAGAGCACCTTTGATGACAAGCCATGTGAGCCTCACATCCTCACATCATCTTTTTTTTTTTTTCTTCCTGAACTCCACATGACAGCAACATAAAGAAGAACTGGTGATACTGACTGAAAGAGCTGCTCCATGTGGAGCCCGGGGGCAGTGTGTTTTCCACGGTGATAAGCGCTAAAAAAAACAAGGTGCAGAGGCTCCGACTGAGCAAGTGTCTGACACAGTAACACGCTGTGACTGAGCTCGTCTTACAGGCGGATAAACCCTGACCTCCAGTTGCAGCTGCAGCTGCATCAAGCACAAAGAGCTGGTTTACTGTTAAGTTTTTCACTATTTTACAGTTGCTTCCGATCAGTTTTCACACAAGAGTTTCAATTTATAAAACTCTTCATGCAGGCAGCACAACAGGAGTCAATACTGACTAAACTGTGGACCAGTAAATACATTCAGTGACCACATCTTTCAAAATGAATTAACTGTTTTCTCACTGATACTCAACTGCAACCAAACCTCTGTGTATTTACAGTCTGTTTTGCACCTGTTTACCTGGTAAAAACAGTTAAATACAACAAAAATAGTTAATTCTTCTTACCTTTCTCTAATTTTTGCTTTTAAAAATCTAAAAATCCTTCAGGTAAGATAAAAACTATACTTTAACTTCTTTAGTCCTCTGAAAATTCTTCAAATAAGAGAAATACTGGATATTTTAACTTCTTCAGGCCTCTAGAAACCTTTTAAGTAGAGATTACGACACTCTCTCCACGTGATCAAAATGACTTCTTCACTCAGGTCAATTTACACAGATACTAGTGACATATAAAGCTGAAACTGAACCTCTAATGAAAGGGAAAGTGAAAAAATATGAACAACTATACTACTTGTTGGTAAATCTGGGGAAAAAATGTCTTATCTGGAAATATCTGAAATATAGCTGTAATTTAAATAAGGGGTCCACCCATGTGTCCCCCCCATGAGGACGTATGGGTGGACCCTTCCCTGCTTTAAGTTAACCAGCAGATCGTATCAGCCGCCTCTCTGTAGTAATAATGTATAGGATGTAGTTTGTAAGTCATGCTGCATTACATGGGACCAGAGAATTAATGGTCCTATTTGGCGTATAGCTTCCTGTTGCTCAGGCTTATCTGTGCTGTGCAGAAAAACATGAGCCAGGGTCTGCAGGACTGAAATAGACATTCAGGGTTTTAAAATGTTTATACCACGAGTCCACAAGGACATGTTGAGTTAACCTTTCTGTCTGACTACCTTTAGCTTTCAGTCAACATTCTGGGGAGTTTACTTGTTCCTTACTCACAGAGTAAACATCAATTTCATCTCTGAGTCCAGAAATGAGGTCCAGGCAGTGATGGAAGAAGTATTCAGATCGTTAACTTCAGTAAAAGTACCAATAGAGCAAAGTGAAAATGCTCCATTACAAGTAAAAGTTCTGCATGAAAAATCGTACTTAAAAGTAAAAAAAAAAAGTAAAAGTACTAAGTATTATGAGCTTGATGTAGTTAAAGTATTGCAGTCAAAGTAGTGGTTTGGTCCCTCTGACTGATATATTATTATATATGACATCATTAGATTATTAATAGTGAAGCATCAGTGTTAGAGCAGCATGTTACTGTTGTAGCTGCTGCAGGTGGAGCTAGTTTACACTACTTTATATACAGTTAGCTAGTTTAGTCCAGTGGTTCCCAACCTAGGGGTGGGGCCCCTCCAAAGGGTCAGCAGATAAATCTGAGGGGTCGTGAGATGATTAATGGGAGAGGAAAGAAGAAAAAACAAAGTTCTGATACACAAATCTGTTTTCAGTTTTTGGACTTTTTCTCTAATCTTTGATTTTTGCTGAAATATTGGATCATTTGAACATTTATTGAAATGAAAGCATGTGAGAAGTTTAGAGGGAAAAATCACTATTTGGTGGAGCTGTTAACAACTCATAGACATGTGAAATGTGACCCCGACTACACACTGCTTTTTGTAAGACGTCAAAAGCCAAAAAGGTTGGAAACCACTGGTTTCATCTTTAACAATGTGTTGTATTTTAAAAGCTTGATATATTATCCATTGTGTCAAATCTTCATGTGAAAAGTAACTGAAGCTGTCAAATCAGTGTAGTGGAGTAGAAAGTACAATATTTCCATCTGAAATGTAGTGGAGTGGAAGTATAGAGTAGCATCACATGGAAATACTCAAGTACTCAAAATTGCACTTAAGTACAGTACTTGAGTTAATGTGCTTAGTATATGGTTTGTTTAGTTAAAAGTTAAAGGATAAGTGATTTATTCATACTGTGTAATAGTGATGTTATGCTTGAAGCAGATGACTCGACACAGTATTGACCTTTGAAAGCACTGTATTGTGTATCATCTAGTGCCTCGCTTCACCACGCCAAAAACCACGTGACCACCTGAAATGAGGCCTCGTCACGTCACGCTTGTGTCAGAGATAGAAGGTAAACTTCTCAATCTGCCACAGTATTTAAAAACAGAGCTGTAGACTCTGTTTTAAAAGTGATCTTTTTTATCGTTCATTTTTTAAAATTGAAAAACCATGAACACAACGGGTAAAATCAATAAACACAACTATTTTCTTTGAAATACAACAAAAATAACAATAATGAAAGCAGTAAGAGCACATTTATTTTCTGACAGTTTCATCACAGTCTCAGATAGTCGCCCTGCAGATTGCCATTTTGACTGTGTCAAATGCTCAATTCGAAACATTTTCAATACAATTACTTCACATTGATTCTCCCATCACTGCTGCACAACAGAGACTTCAACAAACGTCTTCAGAAATATGAAAAGAAAACAACAAACAAATCAAACAAAGGTTCTTCATAAAGCACTTACAATGAAAGTGATGGAGGACAAAATCCGCAGTCCTCCTTCTGTACAAAAATGTATTTAAAAGTTTATCTGAAGCTTATAAGTAGATATCTTTCAACGCTACAGTCTTTTTAGTGCCAAAGTCCCTGTTTTTGTTACTATACTTCCACCGCAGCTCAACAGGGAAACACTAAATTTCAGAGGTCTGCTGATCCTGCTTATTCATTTAAAAAGCAGCTGAAACACACCTTTTTAGACAGGCGTTTGAGTAATTCTTGTAAGAAGTTTACATTTTATATTTTGTTGTAATATTGTGTATTTTGTCTATGTTTTTTACTGTGTACTTTTATTACAGATTGTGTATTTCTCTGTATTTCTCTGTGGCATCATGCTCATGTAAAGCACTTTGTGATGATTGTCTGTGAAAAGCACTATATAAATAACTTACTTACATCAGCTTTTAAATGCATTTTTGTTTTGCACAAAATAACCGTGAGGACACACTGTGGATTTTGGCTCCCGTCACCTACGCTGAAAGCTCATTTGAAGCCAGTATGAACAGGAGGAATGATTACAGCGAAGAAAACTTCTTTCACTGTTCATATGGACACATGACTGTTGTTTTAAGACCTTTAAGGCATGATTACATGAGTACAGCTACACAGTCATCCTCCCTTCTTTGACCAAAACACCTCCTTTATGGTTGTGTTCATTACCCATGCACATACGGTATTTATAGAGGAAAGAGGCCATAACCAGGACTGAAGTCGGGTGTAAAAGAGCTACAGTTCTGTGAGTGTTGGTGACGTCTAACAGGTGTTACAACAATATTAATGTAGATCACAGTGAGCTCAGACATTCATCATGTCCGCTCATTCCTTTTTCCTCTTCACTCCTGCCTCCTGCCTCATGGTTCGTGTTATTTCCAGACCTGCCAATATAAGCAGCTTAACTCCCCCACAGTCCTCATAGATGACCTTTGCCCTGGTAACTTAGCCCACACATCATTTCATGTCTTATCTTGCAGTTTTGAAAGTGTTTTACATCCACGACTTTAGATAACCTCTGAAACATCCATCTGGTGTTCTCCAGTCGGTAGAGAAAAATAACTTGATATTTGATTTTGTGCTGTTCAGAAGCACTGATGGAGTTTTTTTTTACCTTGAAGGCTCAACAGTACACTCACACCTACATAAGAGCTGAAGTACGAGCCGTACAAAGAGAAAAGTCGGAGGCATAAGAAAGTTGAAGTACAGAGGCAAGGACATGATATCATTACAAATAAGAGGGAGACATGTCAAGTTAATGGTTTTTGGAATGAAAGCAGTTTTGCCCTCATATATACTTCCACCCACTCTCTGTCTGTTTGCTGGAGAGATGTTTAAATGACCTTTTGCTTGTCTTGGTTGTACATCCTGAGCTTAGAGCCATCTGATTTTTTGGGAGGATTGATCATCATCAGGTTCAAGAGATGAGAATCCGTCCAGGCTGTTGGATTTATTTTAGCATATTTGGCCCTCCAGTAAAATATTTGGCCACCAGATGAAAGGTGAAGGCCTGACTTTCATAATTTACATCAAAATTTTTACATAGTTTTTGAAAAATCCACTGTCGATAACAAAATAAACACAAGACTGGTGTAAATGAATATAACTAAATCTAATACTGCCCCCACATGAGCAGTGGTGGAAAGTAATTAAGTACATTTACTCAAGTACAATTTTGAGGTACTTTCACTCTACTTGAGTATTTCCATTTTATGCTACTTTATACTTCCACTCGACTACATTTCAGAGGGAAATATTGTACTTTCTACTCCACTACATTTATTTCACAGCTATAGCTACTAGTTACTTTTCAGATCAATATTTTACATGTAAAACTGATGATGTATTCTATATTTTTTATATTTTAATTAATTTAGATCTTGACATTAAAAGGTTCTTTTCTGTTGATCGGTGTCAAAAAGTATTAAGACAACAATACAAGACAAATTCCAAAAGTGGTGAATACTTTTTTCATGCACTGCATATTTGTGTACAGTATATATAATAAATAACTCAGTGTTATATTTATTATATATACTGTGCGGTGGACACACACACAAAATATATACATTTTGCATAATGAGTCTACCTACCCAGTTTGACTAAAGAACAAGAAAAAGATGTAAAATCCTTCTACTGCAGTTTGTTTACGTAGCCTTCCTGAAGCTGATCAATCAGAACAGAGTGGGCTCATCAGGAGGCGGGCCTTAAAGAGACAGGAGCTAAAACGGCCTGTTTCAGACAGAGGCTGAACTGAGGGGTTGCATAAAGGGCAAGTATAAGATAAATAAGGAGTTTTTAACTGTAAATCATGCAAAGATATTCCAGTAGAGCCCCAGAATATAAATAAAGACCTGGAAATGTGCATGATATGTCACCTTTAAAATAAGCATTTGGTTAAAGTTAGGGAAACATATGGTTTGGGTTAAAGTTACCTACATTAGAGCTACAATATGCATGTTCTAGAAATGAAGCTAGCTCTCACAGCAGACTTGAAAATAAACCACTCAGCTCCACCGAGTGTTTCACCTGCATCCCCATGATCGCTCACAGTTGATGTATTTATTTCTCCTCGGGACAAACAGAGCTCTTCCACTCGACTAATGCAAATAGACATTCTACCACTGCACATCATTTAACCTACTGTAATTGCCAGTTTTGTGAATGTTTATATTAATTAGAACATTAAATATATGTCGCTAAAAGCCATCTCCATCTTTCGGTCAGACGGTCAGTCGGTCCACCTCTTTAGTCCAGACTGAAAAGCGTGTATGAGGGCAGACCTGCTGCTGGCATTTCTCCTAACAACATAAGTAAAACCCTCACACATACATATCACTTCCACCTGCAGGAGACTATAAGATTACCTACATTCCTTCACCTGACCTCACCGTCAGACTCCTCCATACACGGGAAAAGTGGAGGGAAAATGATGACCCAGGAAAAGGGAGATAATCCTGACTTTTAAACAGAAATTTAAACAGCTGTGATTAATTCCTTTCCTACAAATTACAGCTGAAATACAACTGGGGTGTTCCAGTATTGCACATTTCTGTAAACACATTCCTTACACATTAACAACCTTGTGCTTCTGTGGTAAATGGTGTCTGGCATTGATTAGGAGAATAAAACAGATGCAGACTTTACAAAAGCCGTTGAAGGGATGGAGTGCTTAAAGAGATTTACTCTCTTAGTGTATACATACAGTATGTGGACCTAGGAGGAAAAGACAGGAAGGAGAGAAATTCAAAGAAGTTGAGAGAAAACAGAAGAGCCTGATGTGATTCTGTGAATATACATCCACTTTCTAGTGATTTACCATCAGTTTTCAGTTGGAATTGAGTAGGACACTAGATGCACCAACTTACTCCCATTCAAAAACCCTCAACTTCTCTCTTCCTCCTAATAAGAAAGTAAAGGGGACATGTCATGCACATCTCCAGGTCTATATTTATATTCTGGGGCTCTTCTGCAATATCTTTGCATGATTTACAGTTAAAAACTCCTTATTTATCTTATACTGGGCCTTTATGCAGCTCCTCAGTTCAGTCTCTGTCTGAAACAGGCTGTTTCTCTTTAAGGCCCCCCTGATGAGCCCACTTTGTTCTGATTCCTGTAGCCTCCCAGCTGCAGCGGTAGTTGGATTTCACTTCTTTTTCTCATTCTGTACTTGAAAATATAAACTTCTCAAATTCATCTGTACATGTTCGAGCCCGAATCAGATCTGAAATATTCTGAGAAACAACCTTAGCAACAAAAATTACAGAACTTACATCTGTTTGTGTGGACAATCTGACGTCATCATGAGGAGGAAGTAAAGATATTTTTGCAAACAGAGCATTCAGAGCAGATTAAAACCAAAAATACAGAAGTCCTACCAGCCTTCAAGCTCATATACATTACTGACAAATTGTAATCTGAGCTGAGCAGCAGCGCAAATTAATGCAAGCCCATAAATTATGTGACTCATTAGTGATGCAGTAATACACACATCAGGCAATAATGGAGGCATGTAACAGATCATTATGTTTATGGATGAACATGTTATGTAAATGCGAACGGAATCACGCTGACACTGATCGTATAAGATGGAGATGACTGATGGAGGGAGAGGAAAGAGAAAGAAAGAAGGAACAGAGAAATACACTGTAATGAACATGTTACTTGATTATAAGCACATTGTGACATGCATGGTAATTATTATAATGAGAAAGTTACATAACAGACACAATAAATGGACAACAGTAAGTATAGAAACAAGACGCCCCTCATGTATGTTAATGAGGTGGACAAAATATTAGGAACACTTCTCAATATAATGCACTGCAGTACTACAATAATAAACATAAAGTAGAATTATCATCTTTCTGACAATGTCAACAAAAACTCAAAATGTACAAGCTTCATAAATGTAGAATTTATGGCAGAGCTGTTGTATTGAATTACATTAAATTGCACAGGTGTTCCTAATAAAGTGCTCTGTGAGTGTATATCTCCAGGATATCTCCATATGAAAGAAACTGTAACTCCCTTGACTCATAAATGTTGATGAGTGTTTTAGCCAGTAAAGCACTGACTGTGAAGTCATTTAGAAAAATAAGGAAATTCAGAAAAATACTACAAAAGCTAAAATACAGCTTTGGGAAATGACTGGCAGACAATAAATAACAGTTATTTGACTTGAAAAAACGATGTTTTTGAGTAGTAAACTTCTATATCTTAGATAGAATAACACAATACTTCTCATTTTGTGACCAGTTACAGTAAGCACATTTGTGGAGGCATAATTATTTACCTAAAAAAAAATCAACCTAAATGTGCCACTCAAACTATGAGCAGTAAATGCTTGTGTAATACAGATTGTAGTAAGATACATTAAAAAAGCTCATTATAGAAGCAGTGATAAAGGTACGACTGATGACTTTGCAAGATCATGATCGTCTCTCAATTTTACATTTTTAGACTTTTTTTATTTTAAATTTTTCTTCAAGATAATATCATATTATAATGACATCCTTTTCTCGTTATTAATAGATGCTAAATTATTCTATTTTAACAAGAAACCTTTCTTGTAATGACAACATATCACTTTATCTTGTTGTATCGCAAAACTTTGTTTCTTTCTTGTTTTCTTGTTCTAAACAACTTCCATTTGTCGTTAAAACAAGATCCACTCAGTTCCTAAAGAGATGATATTGTATCCTATATCGGCTAGAAAAAGTGAAAATTACTTAATGAGATACGTTCATTTGTGAAATAATGTTTTCTACTCGCTTTTTGCGGTCGGATACGGGCTTGAAGATGTATGTATGTATTTTTGAAGTGAAATCCTTCTATTACTGTTTGTTGTCCTGAAGCTGACCAATCAGAACAAAGTGGGCTCATCAGGAGGCGGGGCCTTAAAGAGACAGGAGCTAAAACGGCCTGTTTCAGACAGAGGCTGAACTGAGGGGCTGCATGAAGGCTCCTTATTTATAAGATAAATAAGGAGTTTTCTGGACTATAAATCATGTAAAGATGTTCCAGTAGATCCCCTGGAAATGTGCATGATACATCCCCCTTAAGTGCTACAACTCTATAGTTACTGACATTCAGTTAAATGTGTTGCTGACTTTGCTTTATTAAGTTTTATCTCTTCTCCTCATGCAGGTAAAGTGCTGCCTGAGTATCTCAGGCTTTACTGTCTCCAGGAAGTGCCTTGTTGGCGTGCAGTACAGATAGATTACAATATCTCCCAGAGGTGCTGCTGTCGGCGCGCTGACAGTAAGCGATTGTAATAAAACAGGGATCACACACGGATCATGTCAGATCAGGGAATCTGGGAGCGCGAGTGAAGGGGTTATGAGAATTTGTGCTGATCTACCACAGAAATCCTGCAGTTCCTCCAAAGTTGACATTAAACACTTAATCACTATCATAGGCTTTGGACAGTAACCAAGACCAGGCAGCACTGTCTGTGTGTGTGTGTGTGTGTATGTGTGTGTGTGTGTGTGTGTGCATATTTAGCCACTTTAGCTGCAAAAGTAAGGCTCTGTGTACAGAAACAATAGCCGCAAAGACACACAGAAAGTTCAAAGCGAGATGTAAGGAAGAAGAATAAAAGTCCTCTGATATAGTATGCAATGGAAGAAGAACTGAAAGTTGCTTTTTCAAACATTGAAAAGACTGGGTAACAGTTTATTTTACAGGTAATAATCTATATCTATAATAATCTCCAGGAAATGACTATGTAATGTGATGCTAACTACAGGCTAAGTGGAGACAGTGTTCTAATAATGTCTAACAACCTGGAGAGTATTGTCATCTGACAAAAGCTAATTGTTCGATCATTTTTTAAGGAATTACTTTTATCATTTTGGAAAGACATTTCTTGGAGTCTTGTCGTCACCTTGTGGTTGCCAGGCAATCAGCAGAGACAACAGGAAGTTACTACTAGCAGCTGAGCCAAGAAATATTCCGGTATATGATCCATCTGTAAAACCACAATGTGTCATTTTTACATTTTTGGTTTTGTGTGGATGAAAGAAACGAGCTATGACATGTGAGCTTTAGAGGTTTTGGAAAGCAGAGTTTGTTAACTTTAGACAGAGTCAGGCTAGCAGTTTCCACTTGTTTCCAGGCTTTATGCTAAGCTAAGCTAACATATCGAACAGGATCAGTGGTTTTGATCTTCTCATCTAACTCAAGGCAACAATGTGAATAAGTGTATTTCCCAAAAGGTCAAACTATTCCTGTCTCCTAGAAGTGACGTTAATATATACGACTAAATTGTTTTCCCAATTATGTTGTGTTAGCAAACATAATCACTGCCTGGATTATGTTCACAGGTCATGTTTTTCTGAATGAATGAAGCACTAAATTTAAATATTGCAGGTTTAGGCAACAAAAGCCCTTCGGTTAAGGTTAGTTTTGTTTAAATGTTAATAAACATGTTGTGCTTCAACTCACTTCAGACTTTTTTCTGTATTAAATCAAGACCATGATCTTTCCCTGCCAGTGTCTAAACATAACCATAAAAAGTTTAATATTACTGTAGCGTCTACTAGCTGATATTGTACTGCAAGATCGGATATTTTGGTGGAAAAAGACAACTAGGTATGTTGTTACTGAACATTTCACTACTATGTTCAGTATTTACATTTTTGCAACTTGCCAAATACATTAATCAACAAATATTAAATGTTGTGGGGTAAAAAGTGCAGTATTTCTCTCTGACATGTAGTGCTGGTAGAAGATACAGTATATTGGCAACTTTTCCTGTTGTAAGAGAAGTTCACATTTTATACTCTGTGCATCAGTGTATCTGAGTGCAGAGCAATCTGTTTATTATTACTCATCATGTTCAGTGTAAAAACAAACCTGGACTGTAAGAGATTATTGCAGCTCTGCTCAAACAAACACAATAGGCTGAATTGGCCCTGCAGCGAGAGCATCCTGAAACAAACATAAACGCATAAACACTGGCAGCTCAAAGGTTCAAGGCCAGCAGTGAGTGTTTTTTTGTGCGTGTGTGTGTGGGTGGTATATTGTCTTATTTGTCTGGAACCAATTTGCCGCAGGCTTGATATCTAAATGCTCAATTAGAGTCATTTATCATCAGTGCACGACCTCAAAGACGCACAACGTATAGTTTGTGTGTTCATAGCTTTTAAAAATAAGCTGCTGAAAAGCCAAAGGGTTCCCCACTTATCTGGGAAAGAACCCCATCCAACCCTCTTCAGCCGAATGACTCGATTAATACAGACTGAGTCAGGCTTTAAATCTCTGCCTGCTTTATCACTCTCTTTAGCGCTGTTAGCCTCTAAAAACACATTAAAAACACTAAAAGCAGTGGAGCAACTGCATTCTGTAAAACCATTTGAGGCCAAGTTGTCATATGCAGTTTAAGACTTAAACTTGAAATTAAACCATTTTGTTCTGTTGGTAGAAAGGTGATCAGAGGTACGGGGGCTCTGACATGCAAAACAAAATGACACTAAAGAAAAAATAATTAACAAGAGCAAAATAGAAAACAAACAATTCACAAAACCAATTAACAACAGTAATGAAAAAGCAAAACAGAAACACATTTCACGAACAAATTGTTAAAGGAGAAAACACTTGTTTTACAACACTTTTGAAATAAATAAGACTAATAGAAGACAACCAATTCACAAAACAAATTAAAAAGAAGCAAATGCAGTAATGAAAAAGCAAAACAGAAACACGTTTCACCAATAAATTATTAGAGGAGAAAACACTTGTTTTACAACATTCTATGAAATAAATAAGTGCAATAGAAAACAAACAATTCAAACAAACAAATTAAAGCCCTATTTGGAGATAAACATCACAGAGGCAGGTGGGTGTTGAAATATCCACCTCTGTAATTTAACTTCATTGCTTGGGGAAATAACAGGATATGGTCTGTAATATACATGCCCATTCAGTAGGACAAAGCCAAAAGCCTCCCCAGGGGGGCGCTGGAGAGTTGAAGGTGAAGCAAAGATATAACATGAGGTGAAGAAAAGTCAATAATCGTTCTCCTTCTGGGCCTCATAACTCAGTCAAATCTGAGCACAAAGACATAAAACATTTTGATATAATTCAGTGTGACTTAGCTACTCTTCCCGAGGATATCATTGTCTCTGATGTCTGTCGCCGATAAACCTCCATAAATCAAACGACCAGTGTTTACGATTTAGTGGCATCTAGCATTGAGGTTGCAGATTTCATACCCCTCCCCTTCTGAGCATGTAGGAGAAACTAACATAAAACTTGCAAAAAACACGAAGAGCCAGTGTTTGGTTTGTCTGTTCTGGGCTACTGTAGCAACATGGCGGACCCGCTTCCTATGTAGATATAAAGGGCTCATTCTAAGCTAACGAAAATGCAATGATTCTTATTTTCATGGGATTATAATCTAATTAAAACATACTTATGAATATCAATTTCCATTTCCACTAGATGCCACTAAATCTTACACACTGGTCCTTTAACTCAGAAATCAGAGAAAAAAGATGCTTCAGAACTTGCCTGAGAATCATCACAAGTTTTCTTTAGTGTTAAAGTAATCCAGTGATAGCTGTCTGTATATCCATGGCTACACTACAAATAGGAACTGCTAATAGCTAATTTAGCATACTCTTACAGGTGTTAATTTGCCAAAATGTAAACAAATATCAGCTAAAAATGGGGCTCAAATGAGAATACATAGCCCGTAGTCTTGCTCTCCTGATGGTTTTATTTTTTCTGTCGTCATATTGGTTCCTAAATAGGCTGATATGTTGGTGTTAGCATATTTCCATCTATCAGAATCCTCTTTCACAAATAGTACCTTACTGGGATAACCTTTCATCATCACCACTTGTGATTTTCGCTATTCACACATGCAGCTACATTCAGGAACATTTCTGTCTTGTGCCTTTTCACACATACCATGGAGATGTTGGAATAGATGCGGCAAAGGACAGTCCAGCAGATGGCGGTAATGCAACACTTATTGATGACAACTGCCATAAAATTCAACAGAAGAAGGCGAAACTCACAAACCTATAAATAAATATATAATATAAATATGAATCAAAATTCTGTTACCGCATTACCTATTTCTCACTTCAAATATTTTCAGAAACATATTTTAGTTTACTGTTTAGCCATAATATAAGAAAGTTTGTGACGCAGCCGCCGTGTTGAAAAGAGACGAACGAAAACCAAGCGGTGCCCAACTCGCAGTACGTCACCCACACGTCAAGTCTTGTGATTGGTTCGCTCGTTACCCTTTACTGTACGTGCTTGTCCCTGCAATGTTACTGCTTCCATTCACAACACAGCCGTACCAGCATTTTGCCTGAAATGTTACAAGGTCTTGAGGTGGGAAATTGGCCGTACAGATTTCCCTGAATATCCATCCCATGCAGGAAAGTTCCTAAACATTTCAGGGATAGACTGCATGTGTGAGAGGGGCTAGATTAACAAAAATATTTTGTAGTAGAAGGATCCACTTAAAATACAAAGGAGTTTTTCCAGACTGGATTTTAATTAAAGGAGGAGCAGCGAGTTCACTGAAAAACAGAAGGTCATTGCAGCTGTAATTATTATTGGGGTGAGGGTGAAAAAATTATTTACATATGCGACCTGGACTGGATTAAAATCACTGACCCAGGGAAGGTGATATTACAATCGACCCACCTTCAGTAGAGAATTAAATCCTGTCAGAATGAGGCTTAATACGACCAAAATTACAACCAGTCAGACAACAAAACACCTCACAAAGTAATTTTCAAACACAACAAGTGAGAAAAACACAAAGCTGGAAAGACATATTTGTTTTTTTTTAATTATGGTATTTTTTGTTTTGTCATGTTTTTTAAGTGTCATTTATTTAATGCAATAGTATCACATTTTTGCCTGTTGTGAAATGTCGTGTTTTGCACCGCGGGGCCACCAGATGGGCTCCTGTCTCTGAAGAATGATGAGACACTCAGCGTCAGGAGCCCAGGAGGTGGAAGACATGATAGATTAAAACGTCAGAACACACACAACCAAGAGGCGACTGATGACTTTCCCTTTTCAGAAGAATCTGCTTTTACACTGTTAGACGACAAGAAACACTTTCAGAGTTTTTCCATCTACTCAGGACGGAATATACAAGTGTCAGTGTGTGTTTCACTTCCAGGTGAGAAGTTCTTTGCTGGTAAGAGTCTGACTGTTTATCATCACCACATCTTTATTTCAAAAGATTCCCATGAGACTCTTATTTCCTGAGGGCTTTACTGTCCTAAAGTGTTTTCACAGGAGGGAGAAAACATGTCTGAGAGAAAGACCCAGCAGCTGCTACACATTGCTAAGGCCTTGACGCACCAAGCCGAGATCAAAGAACTTGTGCAGGCAAAAAAACTGATGGATGTGTCGCCTCTCGTTTTCTGTTGCACTTTAACACGCAGCAGAATACAGAAACAGATGACCACTAAAATGCACATTTTACGCCTGTCAGAGAGGAAATAACTTGTCAATAGTATGCAGTCTTAGTACAAACAAGATGACAGGAAGACAAACAAGTTAATAGCAAACCTTATGTGGAATATGAACTCAGGATACGTCTGATAAATAAAGTTGAAACAAGTGTTAATACTTTTTTCTGTTTTTTTTTTTTATGAAACCAAAAATATGATATAAAGCCATCAAAAAATACTATAAAGAATGTCTAAAACTTGTTTGTATAATCATCATATTTTCTCTTTATATTCCCCTTGTGGTTTTGTTATAATCCGCAAATCTGGCCAATAAATTTCAAAAATATGTTAAAGCACCCAAACCGTGTTTGTAACAATCTTCCCTCAAATTACATTTCTGATATAAACCTCAAATTTGATGAAGAACCCTCATATATATACATTTTTGTTTTAATCTCAGAAAGCCAGTGGGAAAAGGCCTCTGAAGTGATAGCAGTCAGAAAAAAAAGGGATAGAGCCGTCAGATGGAAAACATGAGAGAATTTAATATCCTCAACATGTTGACAAATACAGGCACTAAATACAATCTGTCACTTGTTTGAATCCAACAGCTCCTTCAATTCTTTTAATCTCAAAATGTTCCTATAAAGCCCTCAATGTTCCAACATAGCGAGGTGTGACGTCACCTGTTGGGTTTCATTGGAGCCAGTTTGAAGCCAGAGTTGCAGCTTATAGTCGGCAGCATCTTTTCTGTTTGGAGTCAGGACCTTCCAGATAAAGAGTGCGGGCTGTTCGGGCCTTTCACGCTCTGGAAACACGCCCCGCTACATCGGACCAAAGCTAACGCTAGCTTACTGGGAACACTGAGCGCTGCACACTTGGGCTAACGTTAGCTACTTTAGCTAAACTGTGCTAACAGGGCAGGCATCATAATCAAGTAACATTGAACTTAGTGAAATATTGCGACAGTAGTTTGACTCAGTGTGAGTCTTGGAGTCGGGGAGAGCAGCAGGTGAGCCAACTGTCATCACAGCTGTCAATCAACACCCACACGGCAGACATCAAAGCTACCATAAGTTTTCAAATCTTAGTAACAGAGCAATAATTTCCAAAATGACCACCAGTACACATATTAGAGGGCCTGAATTTAGAGATTGAGACCATAATGACTCCCTGAAAACAATGATTGACTTAGTATTTCTAGAGAGAAGTTGATGCTTTTTGATTGGGAGTCAGTTGTAGCATCTAGCAGCCGTCGGTGGCACATTAAGATACTTCAGCCTCAAGCTGTGGTAGTTGTTTCTTGGTCTGACAACATGTTCGTCCTTTTCTGAAGAATGCAAAATGATGTACAATAAGTTTATATTTCTTATTTATATTTCCTTACACAAAAAGTGTGGAATTGCAATTTCAGTTCGACTTTAAACAAAAACATAACCAGTATTCCTTGGCTTTATAGGAGAAGTGAGACACAGTGTCAGTTCCCAGTGATGAACATTTCTCATGAACCAAAAAGAACATAAATGCTCTCCCATGTGCCCTCTGGGATCGACACACATCAATAAATCTTTGAACCAAACGAGGACAGGAAACACATCCAGCGTCACCCCTGTGTCATCTGTCTTTAAACTATATTCACTCGGTGTGTTCTGAAGTGAGAACCGATCGTGTGGTCTGACAGGCTTTCATGTGCAGGTGAGGGTGGTGAAAAAAAATGGGGTTAAACTCATCCGAATGGGACAGCGTTACTCTGAGAGGGTGGGAGAACACTTTGACATATGAGGAACAGGATGTGACCAAATGACCTCTGACCCCCTTTCATACCCCTGATGTTTCAGATGTAAACATTCCATACCACAGTTTTGCTCCACTGAGCTGGGTTTTATATCATAAACACACAACAAAAATAGATCGTGAGCACGCATGCAGAGAGAGAAAACACGTATGACATGGGACAGAATCTAGATCAGGCTGGGAAAATGTTTGTTTATTGACAGCGAAAGATTTATACCAATGCTGCGATGCTGAGCAGCACTTTAAAGGTATTTAAATGATTGGTGATTAATGATTAGTGTTCAAATTTCCTCAAACGCAAGATCTTGGGGGTCCCTGATCCTGAGTTAAAATTAGATACCAATTAAATAAATTAATACCAAGTGTGAGCGTTAATTAAAATAGAGTGATAACCTAATTTCATTTTTAAAATTAGTTTTGTTTTTGTTCTTCTGACAGTCCCTGAGTGTAACAGTCACAGTTGAGGTAAGATCTTGATTATGGCAAATAAACTGTGCTTTAAGCTGCATTAATCAATACTGTATATTAATAATGGATCAAATGAATTATGTGTAATCTGAGAGGAGTCACTCACAGTGATGAACCCACTGAGAATCAACTGCAGTTGCCTCAGCTTTGGGGAAAGTTTTAACATTTTTCAGTTCATTGTTTGGGTTTTAGTTCAGTTTTCTTGTCATCTGTAGAGCAAGGGACTCTCAATTCATAACGCAAAAATCTAAAATCATAAAAATATACAATACAATATTAAAAATGTATAAAAGTTTTAAATTATTAAAATTCTTTTGTTAAAAAGTTTGTTTTGGTTCTTTTCCCAGCAGCAGCAGGTGACCCACTGTACACTTCCTGTTTACACATTCTGCTGCCCCAAAGTGCCCCAAAAAATCATATATTTTTTAACAACACTGTTTAAAAGAGTTCATATATATTCAGCATTGCACTCCTACAACACTGTTGCACTCATGATGGACAGTTTGCCAAAAAAAAAAAGAAGTCTGGTAATCTCACTTCTTTCTAACTGTTCAGGAAAATGTAAACTCAGGTTGTTTTAGGTGATTTTCTGCAGAACTTTATAATACAGTCTTCAATTTACAGTATAATTTCACTGCATTAATCAGGTACCAACAAAAAAAGTGTTACCTGACTATCTGCTAAAACATACGGAGGTCATATAGGGGTCATATGTTAGAGATAAAATATTGAGTGGAAATCAGTGCACACAGATTTCCATTCAATGTTTTGTTTGTGATTACATAAAGAGTTAGAGGCAACAAATGGTTTTCACCAGAGCTTCAGCAATTAGTCGATTAATCAATTAGTCGATTGACAGAAAATTAATCGCCAATTGTTTTCATTTCATTTCAGTTTTTTTAAGAAAAGAATGCTTAGATTCTCTGATTTGAGCTTCTTAAATGTGAATATTTTCTGGTTTCTTCAGTCCTCTATGACCATAAACTGAATATCTTTGGGTTGTTGACTGTTGGTCAGAGCTAAACAAGACATTTCAGGTTGCATCTTGGGCATTTTTCAGCATTTTCTGACCAAACAACTGATTGAGTATTCAAGAAAATAATCAACGGATAAATCGATAATAATCATTAGTTGCAGCCCTAGTTGTCATATTCAAGTACAGCTACAACATCTGTTGCCACATCAGCATAAATGAACTGCAATTGTGTATTTATGCTTCTTGCTGTGTTGCCTTCTTGTCACAGATTTTTTGTGTGGCTGAACTATAATTGTATCACTTAATTTAAAAGTCAGTACAGGTGATATCACAGCACAGCTGCTGTCAGTAACCTGGATATTTTATCTGACAATTTCCCGATTGTAAAATAATAATAATATAATATAATATGATATAATATAATAATCAGCAGCAGCTTGGTAATGACTGCTGATCAACATATCCTACAGAATAAAACAGAAACATATACAAATATGTTGCACATATATGCAAATCAGAACAACTATATCATGAGTTTGGCTTCATTAAAACACAGTATAGGTGATCACAGAGAGCAGAACGGGCCAGAGTGGAGGTCTAACGGGTGTCGTGCCCTCGGTTTGCCAATCTGTGCACACAACTTTCAACTCAATATTTTATTTCAAACAAAAGAAACAAAAACAAAGACACAGAACTGGTGGTCCTAAAAACTGCAAAATACAATCACTGTTGTAGAGGTGAAAATGAGGCAAAAGTGGCTCAACAGTGAGAGTAGCGGACCTCTTTCTCTTTGTATAAACTAGGTGCTTTTCTACCGTGATTATAGATGTTCTCTACAACTCTGCATCTCTACATTTAAACCACAGATACCATTTAAACTACAGATACCATTACCACAGAAAGGTCTTCTGATGTGTAGCAACATGTTGAGGGGAGGTGACATAACAAGTGGTGGTGCAAGACAAGAGCATTTAAATGGTTATGATGAGTGGTAAACATACATCCATCTATTTTCTATTCCCACTTATCCTGTGCAGGGTTGTGTGGAGGTCTGGGACCTTGCATCTAGTGTTAAATGTTGTTTTTTTGTCACTGTGTTGAAGTAGAATTAGTTCAGGATAAGTGACCAAATCTCCTCTTTAACTCCTCCTCAGCTCTCGTTGACACACTTCTTGAAAATAAACACCCCTTCTCCCACATTCCTGTATTCCCACCGCAGGGATTACACGGGGGCAGTGTGGGCACGTCAGTGTGAAATTTACTGAACCAAGCCACAGTCTCACAATCTCACGGGTTTCCAGGTCAGAAAGAAGAGGGTTTTGTAAAAATTAGGTCACACTGGGAACAAAATAAACACAGGGCCTACACATCTAACAGAGTGATTATAATTCCTGGACAGAATGTGATTTCCAGAGTGTCCATCAGGAAAATGGACACATTCCTGTTATACTTGTTTTTATTTGAAATACAAAGAGACTTTGAATCGCTTATTACCTCCACCAAGAGCCCTCTGTTTTCAGTCTGTGCGGTACTTATCAGGATAGCTCAATCACAACTTGACAGGTTTATATGAAAGTTGATAGAAATTTCAGCCATGGACAAAAGAACTGTTTATTTTTTGGAGTGTGTTGTGCCATTATGTGGCCACTTTATATAATTTTAGCCACACTAGCAACTTGAGTTTTGGCAGTGTTGATTGGTCAGTCCATCTCTTTGTTCCAGACTGACATATCACAGCTACTGTTGGGTGGATTGCCATGAAATTCTGACTTTTCCTCTAGCGCCATCCTGAAGTTCACATTTGTAGTTTTGAGTAAAATGTCTCAACAACTATCGGATGGATTGGCACACATTCATGTCTCCCTCAGGATGAACTGTCACTTTGGTGCCATCATCATGTCAATATTTTAATTTGTCCAATACTTTGGTTTATATTATATTATATGTATATTATATTAGCATTTTGCCCAGAGCACCATTCTGTGTAAGAGCAGCCTAACAGAGCTGTGGGCAAGGCTTTTAAGACCGTGACGTCACCAATTGGTTTGTGAACTTCCATTGTGAAGCCTCGAATTCAACATTTTGACTGTCGCCATCTTGGATTTTTGGAGCCAGAAGTGACCATATTTGGACGAGAGGGTGGAGCTGACCCTAATGCTAGCTGCTAGCTTGGTTAGCACAGTGCATTTACAGTCTATGGTTAACTGTGATAATGCTAATGCTAATATTTTGGCTAGCAAAAAACAGGCTTCAAACAAAATGTACTTACCAGAAAAACTCAACAGCTGACTCCTTAGAGGGTCCTGTAGTACAACTGAATGCTAAACAAGACTTTTTTACGCGACCAAAATGTTACAATTTACTTTAATGAACTGAAAATGCACTGAAATAGCGACCTCTACGGCTATACTCCTATTCCAATCTGGGGTTACAATACATAACATACGTAACCGATGTTGTCGCCGTGGTAGCGGCTTGTCAATCACAATGTAGCCACGCCCTAAAGCATGCAACTAGAGATTGAGACCATAAACTCATTAGGAAATTGTTTACTGAGGTAATAAATCAAGAGAGAAGTAGGTCATTTTCTCATAGACTTCTATACAATCGGACTTCTTTTTGCAGCCAGTGGAGTCGCCCCCTGCTGGCCATTAGAAAGAATGCAGGTTTAAGTCACTTCCGCATTGGCTTCACTTTTCAGACCCGAAACTTCCCACTTGGTTAAAACAATGTAAGGGGCTGTGTTGATGGGAGCATGTTGTTTAAGGTACCAGTGAGACAATGAAATACAATCCAAGAGGTCCAGTTGGGGCTACAGATTAATGCGTTTATTAAAGGTTTATCAGACACTAAAACACCACACAGCGGTTTGTCATACTCATACTATAAAAGATTAAGTATAAACAAACTTCTCCCAGTTTATGGCCTTTTTAAAAAAGCAGTGTCTCCTTGCAAACCTCTTCAGTTTGTGCAAGTGTAAAAATCATGAGCAGATTAACCAAAATGTGATTTTCTTTTCTCGTATTGTCACATTTCAGAAGCCTGAAGAGATAAAACTATTCAGTATTTCACAAGAACAATGCAAAGATCAGAAAAAATAAATGGAAATTTGTGTAACAGAAATGTGTTTTCTTTTTTCTTCTTCTTTAATTTATTTTCTGATTACTCTTTATGATAACTAGCTGTTTATTAACTTTCCCCCAGTGACACTACTCACATGTCTGAATTATTGTGAGCACGCAGTGAGGTAACGTTGTCTATCAGTCAGTATTCACCATGGAAACCATTCTCAGTCTGAGCAGGCAGAGTCACCGACAAAACCTGCAGCTCTTCTACATTTTCTGAAATATATAATCAATTTTGCTATTGTGAAAGTTATCTGACTGTAACATCAAATCACATTCTGTCTCTATCTTCAGTTCAGCTTCACAAGCACGCCTGAGTTTGTCGCTGACATTTAGACTAGATCGCCTTCTTCTCATTTCACTCAATCGCCAAATCAGTAGTGCTGCAGAAAAACCCAGTGAGCTGCAATTTTAAAGGAACTGAAACATTTTCCTCTCTCTCTGTCTCTCTCTCTCTCTCTCAGTATTCTCTCTCCTCATCTTCGGCCTCCTCTCTGGTCCTTTAAATCAAATTGTCATGGTGGTAATTAGGCTCATTATCAGCCCTCCACACATGGATTGATTGATTTTCCGAGCCTAAATGAATGAGAGCTGGGTAGGAAATAACAGGACAGGTGGACAAACCAGTATAGACCATGCACAAACACACACACACACACAAACAACCCCCCCCCCCTCCATCTGCACGGTCGCTGCAGAGTATTTATTGTTCAGATTTACTACTATGTCCAGTTTAGACCCCTTTTCAGTGTTATTGAGCAACTTACTGAGTTACTGTCCAAGATGACTTTTTTCAGTACTGAGTAGTGTAAAGATTTACATTTTTAAATTAAAAAATACTGCTACCTCATTGGTAGAAAATATGTGAGGAAACACAAAGATTGGCTGATACGTACATATTTTACACCTTCCGAGGAAACCTTAATCAGACGGTGACATTGTGTCTCCGGTCCCAATCGGACAGCAAAAACCACAACATGCACATAAAACTGAAACCTCTCTTTTATTTAAAAACCATTTCTTTAAAGTGAACACACCATTAAGAGCTTTAAAAAGGGGAAAATTTCAAGTGCTGGGTCATTTTAATTGTCAGCATTGTGAGACCTCAAAGACTTAATCTTGACTTGTGACTTGGACTTGCCCCAGAAGACACTACAAGATATTTTTCCTGACATGTAAGCTCGCATTTATTTAATTGGGCAAATCATTTTTTTATTTGACGTTGGACTGCACTGTGGCAGAACCTGAGCCAGTTTCAAACTTTCCGTCTGTCTTTCTCCTCATGAAGTGAACCCATGAAGTGGATTAGCGTTTGGCAGAGATCAGAGCAGATCAGTCTGGACAGATTTCACTGTTTAACAGCAGATCAGACTAACCTCTTATCATCCTCTCAGCACAGCCAACTGCACACACAATCGAATGTCCTTTCATGTCTGGCACTAAAACACACCACAGACTCAGTCCAGACACACAAACAGAGCTCAAACTGTACATGAACACACACACACGGAGTTTAAAGGACTGAGTGTTCACCCCGACTGTCAATTTAACAGCTCCTATAGATAGTGATGTAAATATATCCCTCCGTGCCTCTGTGAAATAACACACATGCCAGCTATGATTGACTCATTAGCCTCATTCGCTGTTTGTAGAAAAGAACATCCAAAAATATACAGATGTAAAATGAATGGAAACATAATATGAGTCGAGTAATATAAAGAAAAACAATATAGAAACACAGTAAAGCCTTTCGGTCGCAGCCACACACTAATAATACACATTGCCCTGCTGTTTCTGAGCTCCCAGACTCCCCAGCACAGCTATGTGCTCTATACCAGTGATTCCCAACCAGGGGTATTTGTACCCCAGGGGGTAGTTTCCAGGGGGTTTGTGGAAAGATTGTGGAGTAGGTCAACTGATCTGGGTCAGATGTAACACCAAAACATTGCATGTTTCCGTTGAGTGTGTGAGAACTACTTAGCAGTATGATGAAAAAGCTAAAAGTAGTGGGTAGCTAGCTTTAAGTAATGAGTAAACAATTTAAATGGCTAACTAAAAAATGGATAAATGATGAAAAAGCTAAAAGTAATGCATGAATGTTAAAATGGTAAACAAATAAATCATAAATAGTTAGCTAAAAGTATTGGATACATGGTTAACATAGCTAAATGTAGTGGATAAATAGTTGAAATAGCTGAAATATTGGATAAATGGCTAAAAGCAGTGGATAAACAGTTGAAATTGTTATCTAAAAGTATTGAATAAATAGTTATGATGAAAATAAAATAGTTTTGTCTGATTTATGCACAAGACAAAGAAGGCTAGGAATTGCTGGTTTACACAGAATGTGATAAATTAAATACCCAGTAATTTTCACTAAGTCTGCAGATCTGAGCTTTTTTAACCTCTTTTAGCTCAATGTTTTGGTTTTTCAGTTAATTTATTGTATGGTTTAGTTGTCAACTGTATATATAGTTTATGGGTTTACTGACACCGCTCTCATCAACCTCATTTTGAGCAGCAAACAGATGTTTTCAGTAAACAAGCTCTGATAAACTCACTGTACACTTCCTGTCCAACACTTTGGTCCAGACTCAAATATCTCAGCAACTGTTGGATGGATCTCCATCAAATTTTGAACAGACATTCATGGTGACCAGTTGATGTATAATGACTTTGGTGACCCCTCACTTTTCCTTTAGTGCCATCATGAGTTTGACATTTGTGGTTTTGAGTTAAAATGTTCAACAACTGTTGGATGGATTGCCACATTATTGTTGCAATTGTTGCACACATTCATGTCGCCCTCAGGATGTTTTGTGATAACTTTGGTGATCCTCTGACTTTTTCTCTAGTGCCATCATCAGGTTAAATATTCCAAATTGCCCGATACTTTACGACCAAAGATCCGTTACAAGTTGCAGTTGCAAGTTTGTGTAATATCCTGCTGTCAAATACATGTGAAATGTGGCAAATAGTTCAGATCCAGGATTTTTTCAAAGCATCTCTTAGGGCATCTTGGAGGATGAAATTGAACCTAGTTGAATCTTTAAGAAAAACCAAATGTATCCCATGATTGTCACATTATCACTACATGTATTTTGATGCAAATCAAGATCCACATTAAAAAATGTTTACACATTTTCAGCTATTAAAATAACAGATTTGGAGTGTTTTCTACTAGTATTTTGTTTAATTTTTAGTGTGACTTATACTGTAACAAAAGACCACCTTATTAGTATCCTTATATCTGCAAATATACTTTCTAATATCTCCCCAGAACTCAAGTAAACAACGTACATAAACTCACTCACATGATGACAAGACACTGAAAACTGAAAACAGCTCATTTTAAACATGTGTCAGAGTGTTGGTTGACAAAATAAGGCCTTTTCATGCTTGGACCATCAGCTGTGGACACTTACGCAGGGTCAGAGTGTTCTTGAGTATATTGACTGTTTCATAACTTTAATTAAAAGCTGTCTAAGGTTCAGCTAAAGGTGCTACTAATCAAACCAGCTTCCAGCTTCACAGCAATTAAATCCATTAACAATTTTCTCTGACAGGACATGTGTTTGTAGTAATGTGTGTGTGTGCGTCAGGGACATGTCTCAGCCCTCATATATAAGCCTGGGTGACGTGCTTGTATGTGTTTTTGAGTTTCTATATTTGTGAGGACCCAAAACCTTGAAAGTAAAGACACATTTGGAAAGTGGAGACATTTTGTCTGGTCCTCACTTCTTCAAAGGGCCTTTTCTTAGGGTTTAGACCATAGACTGTAAAAAATATGGAGGTACTCACCATGACGTCACCCGTTGGTTTGCAAACTGCTGTTTTGAAGCCTCGAGTGTAGCGATTTGACCATCGCCATCTTGGATTTGGCCGTCGCCGTGTTTGATTTTTGGAGCCAGAAGTGACCATATTGGGACGAGAGGGTGGAGCTGACCATAGCGCTAGCTGCTAGCTTGGTTAGCACGGTGCATTTACAATCCATGGTTAACAGTGATAATGCTAATGCTAATGCTAATTTTCGCTAGCAAAAAACAGGCAAAACCATTAGAACAAAATGTACTCACCGGAAAAACTGATCATATGATGGGTCTTTTATTACAACCAAACGCTGAACAAGACTTACAATATTACAATTAACTTTAGTGAACTGAAAACACACTGTGAAATAGCAGTAGCTACACCTATACGCCATAGTTACATTATGTAAGCAACGTTGTCGCCGTGGTAGCGACTTGTCAACCACAACGTAGCCACGCCCTAAAGCATACACTGCTTTATCATCAATTTTACTCTAAATAGAGCCATAATTTACAAAATGAACATCATGTTGTATTGAGGACTTGAAACTAGCAATTGAGACCATAAACTCATTAGGAAACAGTTTACAGGTAATAAATCGAGAGAGAAGTAGGGTCATTTTCTCATAGACTTCCATACAATTGGACTTCCTTTTGCAGCCAGTGGAGTCACCCCCTGCTGGCCATTAGATAGAATGCAGATTTAAGGCACTTCCACATTGGCTTCATTTTTCAGCACTGGAGGTTGCCGCTTGGTTTGGTCTAAAGTTTGCACTTTACGTTAAGGTAGGATGACCAGACATCCCGAAAAATTTGGCACAAGCAGTTGTCCCAAATCCCGAATCCTGTCCCATTTGTCCTGAAAATTAAAGTAAATCTGAGTTTTGATCAGTGATAACCTAATAAAAGATCATCATCATCACTGATCATTGTTAAATATTCTTGTGGTGTTGTCCACAGTGTTATGTCCATAGCCTACATGAATTATGGCTGTTGTAGTTTTTTTTTAGCCATTTACAGTAGTGCCGTGATTTGATAAACAACTATGCATAGCAGCAACGCACAGCTATGACGCTGTTGAATTAAAACATTTATGGAGGGAAATTAAACCATCCTGATGAAATTAATAAAATAAAATGAATTTTATGTAACGGATAATGATTTACACACTGTTACATACAACACAGCCATTGCTTCATGAACAAAAATAATCAATTTTAGCATTGAGTTTTTATTTTCACGTTTTACTGTTCGTTAACACTGAATGTAATGTACTGGAGGCCACGCCCACCGCCAACGCCCTCGTCCTGAATTTCACCCTTTCTCATCTGGTCATCATAGGTTAAGGTAAAGGTACGTTTTAGGGTTTAGATATGTTGTTGGGATGGGTTGACTGGAGCTGAGGAACACAATATGTCCCCACAAGTCCTCACACAAACGTAAGTGTGTGTGTGTGTGCACTGTTTCAAACTTAACCAAAGCTGAAGTCTGCTGTTTCCAAAATATCATGAGACAAGAAACGGTAACTGTCTGAGAGTTTTTACAGTGTTGCATCAACACGCAGAACTGAACAGAATCTGTCGGTAACACTAATATTATCTTAAAAGACAACTTCGCAATTTTTCAAGTCTGTCTTAAAACAACAGTCAGGTGTCCAAATGAACTGTGAAACAAGTTTTTCTTGCTGTAATCATTCCTCCTGTTCATACTGACCATTAGAAGATCCCTTCATAATGCACTTACAATGTAAGTGATGGAGGACAATATCCACAGTTCTTGTTTTGTGCAAAATGTATTTTTAAAAGTTTACCCCCAACTCCCAAAGTGCATATTGGCAAAAAAAACAGCCAATCACAGAGCTTAAAGTTCATTAACATTCACCTCTATCGGTGGGCTGAAGGTAAACATTGCGGTGTTGAGAAAACAGATTTTATAAACTGCAGTGTCAGAGTCAGTTCGGTTTTAATTTTAATTACTTCTGAGAGAATTCTGCAACTATGGCGCTGCACTTTGTTTACAGCTTCAACAACAAAGCATTTTTAATTAATTACCGCTCTGATTCACACCTCTGACAGGCTTCTTCTTCATAGCAATGGTGACAGAGTCTCATCGGTAAAATGTTATTTCTCAGAAGCAAAGTTGAAATAATTGAAACTGGCCGTCATAATATAAACATATAGGATATTATCCAGGAGAGTCAGTAAGTAACCTTGAGAATATCATTTAAGGAAAGAGTTAAAATGGGAATACAGGATGGGGAAAAACTATTCCGAAATAAAATTATTAATTTGAGATTATTTTTTTTTAGATTAAGATATATTTTTAGAGAAAAACCTGACAACAAGAAACATTCATAATCAGACAACCACACAACCAGCAAACAGAGGCGACGCAACTGAGGCCAGACAATTACAATCAACAAAGAATTAATAACATTGATTAAAATAGAATAAAAAGAAGTATAAAAAATAAATTGTCAGCTGGTTTCTAAAGGTGCAGCCAGGATTGCTTGTTGAAAACTAAAGACAAGAGAAACAATCAGCCTGCCAGCCCACTTCCTGAATAGTGAGGAAAAAGTGTAAACCAGACTGAGCAGAGCAGGAAGTGTTGTCACATGTGCAACACATACAAAGGTAAGAGATCAGAGGGGTAAGAGGAGGAGATGTTGAGTTAATTATATAACGTGGAAAACGACCATCAAGTTCACCTTAACAGCTCCTCTGAGAACCATACATACTATGCAGCAAGGGCACCGGAAGTAGGGGGTTCGAGGGGCCATTGCCTCGCACTTTACCCACTGTAACCCTGCAAATGCCCCTATATTGCAATACTTATGGTAAAAAGATGTTTCAATCATTCTCATCTACTCTAAGGTAAAATTAAGCAGGGAAACATAAAACAGGAAAAATATTTTCCAAGTGAAAAGAGCTTCTTAAGTATTTTTTTAACTGGACTTTAACACCTATAGGCGAAACCTATTCAGCACACGCAGAGAACCAGCCAGTCAACACACATTTTGAAAGTTCACACGAATTCATGATATCGCTTTAAAATTACAGGTCCAGAGCATTTCCTTTTTGAGTAAAGACAATCAAGGTGCTCCCAAAGTTGGTAGTATTAGTATTTAGGCTACTGTAGGCTGTGAATGACATTTTCACAACAGCATTGTCTGTTTAGAATTTAATTTGTGAAGGTGAAGCAGTAGGAAAGTTTTTTCTGATTTATCGTTAAATATGGATTTGGGGCACAGCTGCTTACAACGTTAACATTCCTGTTCCTGTTACTCAGTGGCAGAAGTGTTATTGTCCTGTTAACTCGTAGTTTTGGGTAATTGAACAAAAAATCTTGTATCTAATCCCACAAGTACTAGTTAGCTGCTTTGTGTTTGGAAATATATCGCCACCCTGCGGTGCCAGCAAGCTAATAGTTGCGCTGCATAAGTTTAGTGAGAGTCTCCAGTCTATCTACTGCTACACACACTAACACACACACACACTTTTTGGCCCCCGCACTTCTGAAATGAACTCGGTGCCCTGGTTGTGCAGAAAATGTTGAGGCATGCAGATGTGGACGTAGACAAAGCTATTCACATAATCATTCATTTACAGATGTAGAGATGTACAAAGAGTGCAGACTGTTTGTGAAGGCAGTGACCCAACAAACCAGCTGAGCTTGTTCTTCTTCTTTCTTTTTTTTTTTTTTTTTTTCATGATTTGTGTTTTCTTCTGATTTTCTCTTTTTGTTTACCCAGCGTCTCTTCCTCCACCGTCTCACCTCTGACCCCTGACACACACACACAGTGATTGCGGGTTTTTCTTCTATATGTTCTACATAATATGCTCTCATATTCTCTCACAAATAATGATCCTGCCTCTGAAGAAGGTTCAACTGGCAGCCCGTGAGTCCCTCCTTTTTTATTCTCTCTCCATTTGTTAAGTTGTTTTTGCACTGCTCTTCTCTGAGATTTTGATTGATTAAATTTGAGTTTTTGCAGGTGCAAAATTACCTCAAAATCAAAGGGAAGACTTTATCTCAAAATTTCCTTGTTTTATAGGTATACTTAATCATATTTTAGTAAGAGGCCACTTTCCACCTTGCATTGGAGAATTGCTCGATCACTTAAATAAACATGCAAAGAAAGAATTGTCAGGTTATGAAATAATGTAATCAAATGATATAATAAAAGTATAATGCATCATATTTCTGAGAGACAAAGATACATACCACCTAGCTATCTTTTCTTTGTCTTAAATACTGTTAAACAGGATCTGTAAATAACTATAGTTAACCTCACAGCGTTAACTATAGATCCTCAGATAGAAACAAAGGTCAAGAGTTCAACTATCCTTGTAGTATTTCTTCACGACCATATAAACCAGAACGACAATGACACTACTGTCACATTCAGTCGAAAACAAACAACACTGTCATCTAAAGGCTTATCAGACTGACACATAGAAATCTGCATGACTATGATTTGTTTTACCTCTGGCTCAGACAAAAGCACAACAAAAGAAGAGCAAGGCGCTAAGTTTAGAATAGACACAGCATGAAGGCATTTGGAACAGGTGTGGAACAGCAAACTAACACTAAACAGTTTAAGAACGCCATTTGTAACATGTATGATATATACAAGAAATACATCAAATGATAACCACTATTTAAAGTTCTTTCACAACTTTTAATTAGCCATTAATGACGTGTGACGATATAACAGCATGTATTAACATCTCCATTTCATTTCTTGATACCACAGACCGGAGTTTGGCTGTTTCTCAGGTGAAAGAAACATGATTAGTTAGTTAGTTAGATAATTAGTTAACATGTGCTTCAAAACTCATGGATTGGTCAAAAATTTTTTTGTGATCAAATTTTTATTTTATTACACAATGAAGTACAGAAAGGCATATGCACATCACAGAATAGTCAAAAAAATATATACATCATATACCTATACATATGGCAATATTCAAATACACATGAGTAATCAACTAAAATAAAGTAAAAATAGATAAATAAATGAATTAAATAAATAAATAATTGAATAAATTAAAAAAAAAAAAAAAGTATCAAAACCCCAGATATGACCCACCCACTCCCTGGACCCAGGACTCCATCCCCCAATCACATATTACCCCTGAAATCCACGGAGGGTAGTTAGAAGTGTATACCAAGTGTTAATGGCCGACTCTTTAGCACCGTGGACTCTAGCTGTCGACAACTCTAGATAAACAACGTCCAGATACATCAAAACCCATGCCTGGAAAGAAAGTGAGTGTGGAGGTTTCCAGCATGTGGCCACTAGTTTTTTCCTGGCGGTGAGTCCAGCCAATAGTGCTCTTTTCTTGTCCAGAGACAAACCCAGATCTGACAGATCATTCAAAATAAATGGACTGGTCAAAAATTATACCAAGATTGCGCAGGCAAGACCGGGAAGATGAAGATAAGGCACCAAGGTTCTGCCTGATTGCTGACTGATCAGGACTTCAGTTTTGTCTGCATTTAACTGCAGAAAATTATTTGCCATCCAATTCCTAATTGCATTTAAACAGTTGTTAAGTACAGAGAGTTTGTGAAGCTCATTAGGTTTAAATGAAAGGTACAACTGGATGTCATCAGTGTACATATGGTAGGAGATGTTCTTGAAACTGCTGCTGATCTGTCCCAGTGGCAGCATGTATATGGAGAAAAGAATGGGTCCCAAGACTGATCCCTGGGGGACACCACATGACAAAGCTGCAGTGTTCGACTCAAATTCACCTACAGAGACTGACAAAGATCTATCTGTGAGATATGAGGAGAACCACTCCAGTGCAGTCCCAGATGCCTTTAGACAGTGCAAGAACAGGATTGTGTAATTTTATTGCATGTCACATTGTGTGAGATGCCTTTGATAAAATCTTTGTTACAATCTGTGTCAGACTGTACAATATTAATACGAAACTGTCAGATGGTGCGCTGGATTTGTGGCAATTCGTAGCACTACGAAAAAACTTAATGAAAGCAGAGGAATGTCCTCAGTCATCCATCTGCAGCTCTGATGTCTGAAAATGCAGCAAAGTCACATCAAGTTCTTTTCACTTCCATCATTTTGGTTGTTGTGTGCCATGGACGTGTTAAGGAGAACGAGTGTGTTTTCTGCTTCTACTTTATTCAAAAAACTGCACTTACAAAATATCACGCCAGCCGGTTTATTCTGTGTCATTACATGTCGTATTGTTATTGGTTCGTTTGTAGACATGGGTCGTAGCAGCAGTCACATTACGAGAATTTAGTCTTAAATTTCAGAATTTTGCTGCAGGTTGTCTTCAGTTGCTAAAGCTCCACATCGCTCATCAGTGGACGTGTATCACAGTGAGATCAAGGACACTGTTTTGGATTGACGACCAAAGATTTCACCACGTGTCTCTCAGGATTGTCAACTTTTGTACCAAACAGCCCAAAATCACATAGTGTAAAGGGGCCTTAAAGCATTTAATGTGAACTATTTGTGTTGGAAGTGTTTCATTTACAGTCGCTTAACAGTTATCAAAAGAACGGCAAAGTAGATGTAAATACAATTTATTGTTTGTGCTGAGGAAAAGTACATTATGCTGAAATGACCATGTGAACTATTACTGTACAGGTAAGTCCACAGTCTGTTTATAGTTTCAAAAATGTTCTTAAAGGGGAACTCCACACATTTCACAGATCAAAGTGTGTTTGCAGGTGTTGGGGATACAACTGCATATATGTAAAAAGTAGTAAAAAGACTTTTGTGGCTCCTGAAGCAGCTGTGTGGAATCAGTAATTGTATTGAAAATGAAAATGTTAAATCAAACTCACACAGTAGCTAAAGAAATCACCACACACATAAAGGTTGTGAGAGCTTCCTTGTTATTGTTAAAGTGTCTATTTATGTCATGACCCCTTTTAAATGAAATTATTTCTAGACAGTTTCAAATAGGATATTTAATCCATGGGCAGATGTCAGATTTGTAAATAGCTCTTTCCATAGTTTCAGCTCCCGTACACACACACACAGTTACACACAGAAAGAAAACAATACCTTCCACAGCAGCAGATCACTAACACTAAATATAGGCTGTTTTCCATTGGGGAATTTTCTGTTGCTGAACTCACTCAAACACAGAGCCGCTAATTCCTTTGACACAGCCGACTTTTCTCGCCGGCGAACTGAGTCACCGCCATCAGATTATGGACGTGGCAACAAGCCCCGCAGCTAAGACAATACACACTTAATGAATGAAACCATTTCCACATAGCATTAGGCAGAGTTGGGATATACAGTTTTGAGGTACTGATATGTTCCATTTTTAAAGACTTTTTCTTCACTTTTTTATGGATTTCAGAGGGAAATGCTGAGTTACTTTTCCTTGAACATGGGAAAAACTCATGAAGTGTTATGGTTGTTGGGTAAAAATGGTGTATCTAAATGTATATGTTTTCATAAAAAAACCCATGTTTCAGCTCAGTGACAATAATGTATTTTTGATGTTATCTAAAGAGAAGACAAAGTAATCTTGCTATGATCTGAAAGACACATTTTGGAGACTGTCCACAGCCGTTTAAGGATGAAAATATGGACTAGTTTACGCAATATTTTTATCTTTAGAGGTGGTCACTAGGTTTTTATCCATATGTAGCATGAATTTTACATAAGGAAAAATCTGGAGTGCATGTTTTCTTAGTGACCAAAGATGTAAAAGTGTTTTGTTGTTTTTTAAATCGCACTCAATGGACAAAGGTGCTCTTTGAAGTCAAGGGCAACAATGACTGACAAGAGGAAAAAATCTAAGACACTCACACACTGGTGTCAGCCATGTAGTATTAAAGGCTTTTTTATTCTTTTTCCTCTTGTTTATATCATTCATTCATCAACCAGAAAAAGAAAATGCAAATTAATGAATGCACACTTCCATCTGCTGCCGTTATGGCATGTAGAGTATATGGAGTTGGTTCGGAAATATTAACAGTTGGTGGCTTTTCCTGTGTTTCTCCAGTTTCATGTCCCCGGTTTCTCTCTCTCTGTGTTTTTGTGTGTGTGTGTGTGTGTGTTCCTGCTGCTGACCTGGTCTCTACACACCTACCTGCAATCAGCGTATCACCTCTTCAGCCAACACACCTGTCACGCATCAGCTAATCATCTCTCCAGGATATCGACCCCGGCGTTCTCCCACTCATCGCCAGATTGTTGTTTCTGCCAGTGTGTTAGCTTCACACAGCAACACTGTATTCTATTTATTTACAATGCGCTACTGGGCAAACTTCCTACATATAACTCATGTCTTCTCAATTATAAATCACTTTCACACTACACTAGATCCTAGGATTATTTGGTTCTTGATCATCAAGTTAGTACTGCAAAACTCAAGTCTGTCATATCATATAACCGGAACTCGAAATGATCATTCACGCTTTCATATCATCCCAGCTGAACTATTGTAATTCCATCTTCACTTGTCTCAGCAAATCATCTCTGAAACGTCTACAAATGGTCCAAAACACTGCTGCAAGGCTGTTAACCAGGTCCAGCAGGATGACTCACATTACACCTATTTTAAGGTTCTTGTTATCACACATAGAGCCCTGCATGGACAGACACCTGAGTACATCATTGATCTTATCCATCCCTATATCGCCAGTAGGTCACTTAGGTCTTCTGACCAGGACCTACTGGCTGTCCCTCGCTCGTGTGTGATGTGTAATGATCGATCGGACATTCGTTTGTTTCTTCTTGAGGTACCCTGCTGCCTGTGTTTTGTTTTTATGCTAACTTTAACTTGTGGCATCTGTTTTTATTGTATGTATGTATCTATGGTCTTAATTTTAACTTTTCACTTCCTGTGAAAGGTGCTATACTAAATAAAATTATTATTAATATCTTAATAATAATCTTTCAGCAGATTTAGTACAGTGTCAATGTTTGTATGTTTGCTGTAAATCTTGTTGTTTGTGACTTTGAATTTGTACACTGTAAATTTTGTATTTGTTTTCTGTATGTTCTGTATTCAGGGCGGCCTCGGAAAAGAGAATATGCTCTCAATGGCCCCTTCTCTGCAGAAATAAAGGTTAATAATGGTCCAGCTATCTTTGCATATTATTTTCTAAGTTATTTTCTAAGTTAAGTTTGTCTTCTGGATCCCCGCCAGTCTGCCTGCCTGTCTGCTCACTTTTCTGCTTGTTCGTTCTCCCTCGTTACCTCCGTCAGCCACGCTGCCTTGCTATCTCCATTCCTCCTGACTCCCAGTACTCTCATCATCTTTTTGAAGTACAATAAATCTGTGAAACAACATCTGCCTCTGAGTCTGTATTCTGCACTTGGGTCCACTAGTAAACTAATCTGGCCAACACTGACTCAGCAGTAACTTCCGCCAGGCTCTTGCTAACCAAGGTGTCCTCATTGGACAGCATGCTCAAGCTCCTCAGGACATCATGGCTTGTTTTCTACAGGATAATATGACACAGATTGACTCTCAGGTAGACCGCATCTCCAAGCACAGCCAAGCCCTCCTGCTCCCTCTCCTTCCCCAGACCAGCTAGCACCCCGACCCAGAGAGCCCCATGTTCAGGACCCAAAACACTACGCTGGTGATTCGGGGACTTGCAGGTCATTTTTAATCCAGTGCTTTAGCATGGATGTCAGCTGTATGGGAGAGTCCAGCTTCTGCTAACTGTACATACTGTATGATAGCTTTGTCTCCAATATGAAGAGAGCTTTTGATCATCCAGTCAGGGGTAGAGATGCAGCTCAACGCCTCTTATGTCTCCGTCAGGGCTCCCGCAGCGTAGCTGAATTTTCAGTGGAGTTCAGGATAGCAGCAGCTGAGTCGGGGTGGAATGATGAGTCTCTTTGGGGGGCGTTCATTAGTGGGCTTAGTGACACTATTAGGGATGAGCTGGCTGTTTAGAGATGAAACGGAGATTAGAGGAGTTAATTTCCCATTAGGTTAGATAACAGGCTCCGTTAGTGGCGTAGGGAAGGAGCAAGCCGTCCTCTTCGTCTTTCTCACATTCATCTCCACCACAATCTTCAAGACCCGCTCCTTGTCCTGGCCCCTTGTAGCCTTCCTATTCAACTGGACTAGACCTGTCTTTCCCTGGTGGAACGTCACCGTAGGATGACCTCTGGTGCCTGCCTCTACTGTGGCCAGGCGAGTCATTACACTACTATCTGTCCTCTTCTGCCAAAAGAAGAGGTCCACCAGTGACGGTATGGGTCCTGGTGAACCAAGACCTTTCATCCCCTCTTCCTCAGTTCCATACACAGCTTGATGCCACCTTTGTTTTGGACAAAATGTCCATTCCTGTCTCGTGGACTCTGGTGCAGATGAAAACATTTTGGCTATGCACAGGCTGGCATAGCAGTGGAAACACTCACCACTCCCCTTGACGCCAACGCTCTGGATGGCAGACTGCTCGCCATATTACCCACAGCACCAAAACCCTGACTCTGGTCCTATCTGGTAATCTGGGTGCTCCGCAGCTTCATCCTGGATCCATCCCTCATCAAGAACTTCCACTGGTAGAATCCAGACAAGCCTGGTGGCTCACCAGAAGGCTCCTGTTCAGGGGGGCGTACTGTCATGGCCGTGCCCCTGTCTCTCCTTCCTGTGTTCCCCCATGCCACCTGTTTCATGTCCCCAGTTTGTCTCTCTCTGTGTTTTGTGTGTGTGTGTTCCTGCTGCTGATCTGGTTTCCGCCTGCCTGCCTGCAATCAGCGTATCACCTCCTCAGCCAACACACTTGTCATGTATCAGCTAATCATCTCTCCAGGATATCTACCCCGGCGTTCTCCCACTCATCACCTGATTGTTGTTTCTGCCAGTGTGTTAGCTATATTCTGGCTCTCTTTGCATGTTTATTTTCTGAGTTAAGTTCCTCGTGTTTTTGCAACTGGATTAAAGCCTGTTTGTCTTCTGCTCTTCAGGATCCCTGCCAGTCTGCTCACCTGCCAGCATGTTCATTCTCCCTCGTTACCTCCGTCTGCCACGCTGTCTTGCCGTCTCCATTCCTCCTGCCTTTGTCAGCCTTCCCCAGTCGTCTCATCATCTTTTGAAGTCTGTGTTCTGCACTTGGGTCCACTGGTATTCTAAATATTCTTGACAGGTGGCATTAAACTACTGCAGAAGAAGAGGACACAACAAGATGATGTCATTAAAAGATCGGCAAAGCTCAAATGAACATGATTAAAGTTTGAGTAACATGCTTCATGTATGTTATCATTTATTCACTGAGTCTGTTTTCATTGCGCTTCATCACATTTTGCTTTTACACCAACTTTTTCACCTCAGTAGCGTGTAAAAACTTTTTGTGATATTTTGAGATTTGGGGATCTGCAGAATTTCCTCCTTTTTTATTTTTTATTTTATTTTTTTAAATGTGCATATTGAAAATGTGAATAAAAAGAGGTGGATGGAAACCTTCCTTGTGTCAGATTAGGTGGTTGAGGTGGATGAATGGGTCAAAGTGTGTGACCTTCACACACTGTTTACTGTTTCCTACCAACACACAAACTGGTTTCTTATAACTATGATCATGAGATTTCCCAAACTACACATTTAAGCTAAGACTTAACCATAGAAGTGGCTGTTTATAACAAACAAATCTGACCAGCAAGCAACACCAGACTCACTACATGCTACAACAACAGCACCCCAGCTTATAAACAGTCATATAAAGCATTTATGTAATATTTATATGCATTTGTGTCCTGCAAATGGGGCACCAGGTCAGATTAAAACTTTTAGGAAACTTTTTTGAACATTCATCAAAATATTAATATTTCATGAGCTATTTTGGACTCATAATGCCATAATCATTATTCCTTTTTATCTCCAGTTTTTCGATTTTTTCATTCTCATAACATGGACAGGGATGACTCTTAAATATCAGTACTTTTACATTTGATACTTTGGTAGAATTTACTGCTAATATTTGTGTACTCTTACTGAAATTTTAAATGCAGGGCTTTGATAAAGGTCTATTTTCCCGCTGTAGGTTTCTTCCTCTGGCAGATGTAAGTTCATATCTGTTCTCACTCTCACTGTTGTATTTCCTCTCTGGCTCCTCAGAGCCTCTTTCTGTTACAATTTAGCCTCAAGGACCATTGTTGATCCAGTATTGAGTTACTGCGGTATTGAACTGTCCAAAGTGGACCTGAGGAGATATAAGACTCTGACTGGGGTAATGTATAGTTAATTAAAGTACAGTAAGAGCTACACTCAAAGGGGCAATAAATGGGATTTATTTACAGTCTCATTGCAGGAAATGGCCACATCTGTGAGTCCTGATAGGCCAGTAGATCAATACCAATGATTCACCTGGAACAGATGCGGAGATTTCTGGCTCAGAAAAACCCAAATAATCTATTTTGGAAACAAAAACTCCCCACTTAATGATGTGTAAACGCACTTATCACCCTGGAGAGATTGATAAACATGCATACATGATTCTGCGTATTCATCAGCAAAAAAAGTTCTGGCCTGTAAAATGATTTTTTTAGTAGAAAAGTACAAAAGTTTATGCTTAAACTTGCATTAACTGATGTTTTTGGCTACTTGGAGGCAGCGGAAACAAATAGTGAACACAACACTGACATATCATCGGCTTTTAAGTTGATATATTGAACTTCCAGCAGTTACGGAGCAACATTATCATTCGTTTGGAGTCGTGTTTCTGTCCACCTGATGAATGTAAGTCCAATATTCACTCTCTTTTAGCTCTGTTTTTGCTCTCTACCAACTCCTGAGGGAAATATCTGGCTCTGGTTCACCAGCTAGTCACTAGCTGTAGGTGTATTTCCATCCACCCGTTTTTATTTGCATTTTCCATTTGTAATTAGCAAAAAAAAAGCCCTGAGTAGAATTGATGAAATTGCAAAAGAATCCTGAAATATAACCAAAAAAAATGTTTTTATGCTCGGCTGAAGTGAAAAATTGGAAAATCAGCACCACCACTGTTTATTTCGAAAGTCTGACTCCAAATATTAATTCATTCTGATTATCTTTTGTATTTTTCTGGAAACTTAGTTAAAAAACTACACTAGAATTGAATGGAAACCTAGCTTTTGTCTGTTTGCCATTTGGTGCTGAGAAGGTTGCTCGGTTCATCATTACACGCTGACAGATCATACATATTTATTATTATTATTATTTTAAAAAAAAGTCCATTATAGCCACTTTAACTCTGACTAAAAGTTTACCAGATGACGTGAGAAGTTCAAAAGCTATTACAGTTCTTAAAAACAGGTGTAAAAAATAGATGAAGGTATTTTTTTTCATTAAAATGTACAATTTGCATAAAGAGTGATACTGTATCTACTATAATTAAGTCTATAATGTAGCAGAGGCACAGCAGTCTGTTGTTGTCATGATTTTGCTCTGTCTCTGTCTCTAGTGCATTTTGTTTTTTGTGATGTTGCTGTTTATAGTTTGTTTCATTTTGTCTCTTGTCGTTATGCATGTTCATGTCTATTTTTTTTTTTTTTGAGTGTGTGTATGACAGAATCAAACCAAACTAAGAGGAAGAGTATGCATTTATGTAATTTTGGTGACATAACCCTTTCAAAAACAGAAAATGAACATGTGTTTGTGGTCACATGCCTCTGTTAACATGTGCCCTTACTCATATGTGCCAGTATCTGAGCTCTTATCAGTGCCTACACCAGCCTGGGTTATGTATCATTATTATGCCAGTCCGACAGGTTTCATAATCACAGCGAAATGAATCAATAATTCCTGACAGCCCCAACCATTACCCACCATTGTTTAACCACAGCACATTATGTAATGGTCTGCATCAGCAGCTGGCTCTGCGTCTGCCCAGCTACTTGACATGAAAAACACAGTCGGCCTCTGTGACTTCTAAATCTCTCTCTCTCCACTCACGCTGCTTGCATATAGATTGAACATTAAGATACTAACTTGTGGCCTTGTAAGGCAGCGAGTGCAAGAAATTATGGTGTGCTTTACTCTGCTGTCAGAGGACGGTGGGAAGACGAGATTCAGCCACAGAGGAGGAGGATACAAGGTTGATGATTACTGTTGTTCCCACCTAACAAAAGACGTTTAAAAACAAATACTTTTTTTTTTACTGCATACTAATTGTCATAATACACTGTTTTTGTGAGATTGTCCTCCCAAGAAGAAATTTAACAGTAGGTTGTAAATACCAAGGCCTCAAAATGTGACAGATGCCACAAATAAAACAGCAGACTTTGCCATTTCCAACAGCAAGTCAAGACTGGACATATCATTTTTCATGTGTTATTTCTATACTGTTAGGATGTCAGATGTTAAACATGGTCAAAGTTCCAAAACTTGAAGTCAACGTATGTACAAATGCTCCCTGCAAGTCAAAATCCAGGGCTTCAGCCTGCTCTGAACACTTCGTTCGCAAAGTTACCTCTACTTCCTCCTCGTGATGACGTCAGATCCTGATTCCTGAAGCTGACCAATCAGAACAGAGTGGGCTCATCAGGAGGCGGGCCTTAAAGAGACAGGAGCTAAAACAGCCTGTTTTAGACAGAGGCTGAACTGAGGGGCTGCATAAAGGACCAGTATAAGATCAATAAGGAGATTTTAACTGTAAATCATGCAAAGATATTCCATTTGAGCTCCCAGAATATAAACATAGACCAGGAAATGTGCAGAATACGTCCCCTTTAAACAGGTTTTGTAACATAGGTCGCCTAGCCTTCAGGAAGTAGTAACCCACAGCACAATGATTCCCGAATCATCAACCACACCTTAACCAATGTTGTCACATCATAACACCATGCGGCACAACGTGAGGCTGAAGAACCTTCATGTGATGCAGACAGCCGCTAGACGCTCCAACTGACTCTCATTCAAAAAGCCTCAACTTCTCTCTAGAAATACTAAGTCAATCATTTATTTCAACAAGTCATTATGGTCTCAATCTCTAAATTCAAGCCCTCTAATAAGTGTGCTGGTGGTCATTTTGGAAATTATTGCTCAGTTAATAAGATTCGAAGACTTATAGTAGCTTTGATGTCTGCCTAGTTGCCTGAATTAATGGTAATTTTATAGCACTTTCATACAAAAGCACTTGCACAATGCTACCATTAAAATTCACCGGTCTGGCCATCAGGAGCTTTTAGGTTTCATTGTCTTGATCAAATGCACTTTGGCAAACCACCACCTCTGTGATTAATGGATGACCTGCTTTCCCCCTCAAACATATGACATTGAGAAACAGCTTTGGTTTCCTATGACGCAATAATTGGAGGGAAACCTTAAGAGTCATAGTCACAGTTATAATGTTTTCTTTAAAACCAGTTTTAATGACTCACTTTATTCAAGTTTGGCTTTTGCTGCTGGAATCAGATCAGTCAAATCCATCAAAACGTCTTCAAATGAACCCAAAAACCTGTTTTTTTTTTTACTTGTTTGCTGTTCTCTGTTTTTCCATGTTTTTAATGCTCTTTGTAGTTTTAACCAATTTGTTATTCCTGCTTCTACCAGGGACATTCTTTTTTTTAAAACCCTTTATTTGTATTATTCATGTCAACAGTTCAAAAGGAACTCCATAAATTGATTTTTTTTTCCAGTTAGTGAAGGGCGCTCCACCTATTGTGTAGGAAAAAGAGAAAGTGATAATAAATAAACACATTATAAGCAAAGAAAGATTGGTTTACCTCAGACAAAAGGGGATAGTTCATCTTTACGTGTTTCTATTTCCATACAAAGAACTTTTTCTTTGTGATTTCTTTGTCATTTCTATCTATTTTGACAATTGTGGGCATGTTTTTGTAGCCACTTCTTACTAATTAATTTCAAAGCAATATTCTTACCAGATGCTCACCTCTTTTGTCAACCGTTTCTTTAAGCTTTTCTTCCCTAGAAGGGCAAAATTATGGTTAACACAAAGCAAAAAATTGAATGATGTGCTCCATTTCTTCTATTGTTTTTAACTCTGGTTGTGTTTTCAATCCAGTTTGGTTGACAGTAAGCTGATCAAAGTCTTGTTTTAGTCTTGAAGTTTGGTGCAGTTCCAAGATTCGTCTCTTTATATTGTAAGACAGAGCTTTTTAGAAGTAATATCTCTCGTTGGTTGTTGTTCTGCTGTTTCAAACACGAACCAAATGCAGATTTAAACATTAATAAAGTGACACATTTACAGCATTATACAACATGTACCTCACTTACAGTACAGTATTGTCATCACCTTTTCAACTGCTCTTCCTCACCTTTTGTCCTGTTTCCCTGCACTTCCTGAAGTATAAACAGTAACACGTAACACCTTTTTCCTTTAACATGTTTTAAAAAAAATTATTGTTTACTTAAAGTCCCCTTATTTAGCGTCTGCAAGTGTTAATAAATGGTTTATAACACACTTATGTATTTATAAGCAGATATGTGTTTATTAATGTATTTATCAACAACTATAACTACTCCTGTGGGCCCCTATAGGTGGAGGCTGCTGTATAAACAGATAATGAATGACAATATAGTAAAACACGGTTGTAATTATATGTAATATGTCGTCATAGAAGGACTTAAAATGTCCTTATATCTGCCTTATAGTGTATTAAAAACCATTTATTAAATGTTTATATACTGCTTATGAATTCTGAATAGGAAGATTTAATGTGTTACTCTTTGTTGTGATGGAAAACTGACATTATGTTTTTTCTTCATAGAGACTTTTAAGGTCTCCAAGAACAAACAGAAGCAGTTGCGCAAAACCGTCCAAGTTTTTCCAACTTAAAGGGGCACTCCACCAATTTTGCGTGTCAAAGTTGGTTTGCTAGTCACAGGGAAACGCTGTTGGCTAAAAATGACATTTATAAACGACACTGTGCTGGGAAATGTAATCGCTGTGTGGATGATGTTCATAGGAAGTGAAGGAAGCTCTAGAGGTGGATGGTTGGCGGGAAAGTTCAGGAGTTTGACTCAAGAGACTGGAGTCAGGTTTAAGCAACAAAAGCACTTTTTGTGGTTTTTTGTCATTTATATAATGTTATAATGTTGTCAGACGAATATCTTGCTGCATGATTTACAGTTTAAAAAGACTCCTTTTATGGCCTTCCTCCCAATGCGCCCACTCTGTTCTGATTGGTCAGCATCAGGAAGCTTCCTCCTGCTCCAGAGGCTACGTAAACAAACTATAGTAGCAGGATTTCTTTTTCTCATTCTTTACTTGAACTTCTCAAATACATTCATACATGTTGGAGCCTGAATCTGATCTGAAATATATGAGAGTGGACAATGTGAACAACACAGAACAACCTTAGTAACCAATGAACATCATCATGAGGAGGAGGTGGAGGTAACTTTGCAGACAGAGCGTTCAGAGCAGGTTGAAGCTTTAGACTTTCAGGGAGCATTTTAACATTTTACCTGAAGTTTTGAAACTCATAACAGTATAAAACAGAAAATCACAAAAAGCAGGTTATGTTCCCTTTTAAACATAAACCTTTCAAAGTAAAAAAAAAAAAAAAATGCCGATTTAAATTAACTTGGCCTTTTAAAATAAGATTTCGTTTTACTTGAAGTAAAAGAGAAATCAATAAAAAACAAATGTTCCTGATAGAAGATCAAAATTACTCCTGAGGGCATCTTGCCCCAGACAGTGGGACTCCATCAAACACATTACCTCCCAAACTGTGTTTTGTTTTATGCACATTCAAACATCTTGTGTCTTTTCAGTAAATAGACAATGTTCTGAAAGGGGGCATCTTCCCACATCTTAACATACTGCTTCACAGGAGTACTCTAAAAAATAAATCTTAGTGTTAAAATTTGAGGACACTGTGTGCAGACTTGTTGGAAGAAACTACAACTGTTCTCTTAGCAGTACTCACTCTGTTCTACACTGAAGATGACAAAACTGCAAACAGTTTGTGTGAATCTTCATGCGAGCTGATAATAACATAATATGATAATAGCTTTAATTTGGACTCAATTCACACAAAGACAAGGGCAGCAGTCTAATTAAAGTGGTTGTTTGCTGTTATTCATGTATCATGTGTTCATTGGTTTGCTGTGAGGCTTGTTTCTGTAGCAGAATACCTTTAAGTGAAAAAGCAGATATATTTAAGGAAGTTTCTTAAAGAGATTTCATTGTTAGGAAAACTTGTGTGGATTTTTGAAGGGAAGCTGTAACTTTGATACGTCACGTCTCTGTCTGCCTGCAGGAGTTTTCCACTGTCAGCGAAGCAGCAGTTTGTTTTCTCGCTCAATGCTGAGAAAACAAGCGCTGTGTCTGAGGTTATCAGGTTATCGCCACATAAACACATTAATGCTGCACAGACTCGCTCAGACTCCTCCTCCACACACACACACGTTTACACACACACACACACATTTACACACACACACACACACACGCACGTCATGGTCAGAATAACTGGAAGGCTAAATCAATATTCAGGTGAGCAGGTTCATTCAGCATTAACATTCAGCATTAATTAGATGTTAATCAGACGTATTCAAGGCAAGACTGGATTACCAGCTGGGCAAAATGGGCAACTCCAGACACCCAGGGGCCCCAAAAGTGTCACGTTTACTCCACATCATGTAGTTTGATCATTCGCACCACTGAAGTAGAATATCAACTATAACAGCACTGTAAGGCTGCAACTATTATTTTTTTTATCAATAAGTCTGACAATTATTTTCTTTAATGACTGATTAATTGTTCAGTGTATAAAAAGTCAGAAAATAGTGAGAAAATGCTGATCTTTATTCCCTGAAGTGAACATGACTTGTTTTGTCTGAGCAACAGTTAAAAACACAAAGACGTTGAGTTTCCTATCATGGAAAACTGGGAAAACTAGCAAATATTCACATCTGAGAAGCTAAGATCAGCATTTTTGCTTGAAAAATGATTAATCAGTTATCAAAATTGTTGCCAATTAATTGTCTGACAATCGACTAATCAATTAACCAATCATTTGAGCTCTAGAGTACTATCATGTGTAGTGACAACAACAAAGAGGTAAATCCTGGTTCCAGGAACGCTCTTTGGTTCCAGTTAGTGCTGATATTATTAGTTAATTTATCAATCAGCTGACAATATGAAATAAATCAATGATATGATGATATCTGTACTAACGTAAAGTGCAATTAGTTGTATATCAACTACATTTTGGAGGGAATGTGCTGAAAAAACAACTGGAGCTGCAACAACGATTAGTCAATCAATTGATTTTTATAGATAGAAGATAATTGTTTTAATGATTTATTAAGCAAAAATACCAAAAATTACCTGGCTGCAGCATCTCAAACATGAGGATTTTACACTTTTTTGTGTCGTACATGATATTAAACTAAATATCTTTGAGTTCTGGACTGTTGATCAGACAAAACAAGACAAAAAAAGTTAAGTTAAAGTTTTGAATATGTCATCTTAGGGAAATATTGGAAATATAATTGGTATTGTGCACTCTTCTCTGATATTGTAGGGCAAATGATGACTTGATTAATTGAGAATATAACCAGAATAATAAAAGATGACAATAACCACTAGTTGCAGCTTAAAAAGAGAATTCCTTCTTCATGTGATTTTGAATAGGACTTCCAGACAGATTTCTGGCAGTCGTCGCTTCATCTTTCACGGTCATTATTTTGGTTTATTTGGACTTTTATCTGTCCAAACACTCAGGAGATTCAGCAGATATTCTTCCCTTTATCTCGTGTTGCTTCTGTGGTTTGCAAGGTTGTTTTGTGGTGGGAGGGGAGAGGAAGAGTGTGTGTTGGGTTGCGGTGTATATAAAGTGTGTGTTGGTACAGGGGGGATGGTCTCCGGTCTCAGGGGCAGGACCCTATAAAAGAATTTCAATCTGCAGCTCTGTAGCTCGGATTCATATCAGGAGTCGCTGTGCGCCACGGATGGATTTTTTTTAACCGGTTCATTCTCCTTATATCCACGTGCAACCCGGTGAGCGTCCCGTCCATGTTGGAGTAAGCGAGGATTAATTTGACAGCCACATCCCCGGTGGTGACGGTTACGCACAGACCGGCAGCCACCTCCGTGCGCACGGAGGAGAACCGGCCATGATGTTCTTCCCCTCGGAGACCTCCTGCAACATCACGGGCAGAAACTGTACGGAGGGATTCAACTTAACGCAGCAGCCGGAGACCGGCACCGCTACGGCTGTTGGGAACGCCAGCGGGGAGAGAAACGACAGCGACCCGTTCGGACGGAACGAGGAGGTGGCCAAGATCGAAATCACCGTCCTGAGCCTCGCGTTCCTCGCGGCCGTGGTGGGAAACGTGAGCGTGCTGCTGGCCATGTACAAAACCCGGCGGAAACCGTCGCGCATGCACCTGTTCATGAAGCACCTGAGCCTGGCGGACCTGGTGGTGGCCTTCTTCCAGGTGCTGCCGCAGCTCTGCTGGGAGATCACCTTCCGCTTCTACGGGCCAGACTTTCTGTGCCGCATCGTGAAGCACCTGCAGGTGTTGGGCATGTTCGCCTCCACCTACATGATGGTGATGATGACCCTAGACCGATACATCGCCATCTGTCACCCGCTGCAGACGCTCCAGCAGCCCACGCAGCGCGCGTACATGATGATCGGCTCCACCTGGGCGTGCAGCCTGGTCCTCAGCATCCCGCAGTACTTCATCTTCTCCCTGAGCGAGGTGCGCCCCGGCTCGGCCGTCTACGACTGCTGGGGACACTTCATGGAGCCGTGGGGACTGCGCGCGTACATCACCTGGATCACCGCCGGGATCTTCGTCGTGCCAGTGGCCGTGCTCGTGTTCTGCTATGGTTTCATCTGCCGCACAATCTGGATGAACCTCAAATATAAGACGCGGAGGAAGAGCGTCGGCGCAGTGGCGGAGGCCACCAAGAGCGGGATCCTGGGCAGGAGCTCGGTCAGCAGCGTGAGCACCATCTCCCGTGCCAAATTACGCACGGTGAAGATGACTTTCGTGATCGTGTTGGCGTACGTGGTGTGCTGGGCGCCTTTCTTCACCGTGCAGATGTGGTCAGTGTGGGACAAGACCTTCTCCTGGGACGGTGAGTCATCTGCTGTGAAGATGCCACCTCTCCACTAACGTTTAGACAAAGTTATACCTGCAAGTAGTTAAGTAAAATGAAGAATTTATGTCCATTTAGACCTTTTATAGAAACAATTAACGCAGGAAGTTCCTAAGTTTTCTGGCTTGTGACCCCATTTTTCTCAAATGGCTTTACAAATAGACCCTCGATTCGTTTATGGAAAGAAAAAAAAATTTAGGGGAAAAAAGAAACGTCAGGAGGAGCAAAAGAGGAGGAATATGGAAAATCAAGATAACAATATCTTATTATACAATGCAACTTATGTATTTCAACTTTAAATTTATTGTACCCAAGGGGCAATTTGTGTTGCAGAAGTGTCAAACACAGAACACACACATATGGAGACTTGACCATAAAACATTTTAAAATGTATATAAAATATTGCAAAAATATGTAAAACCAACGAGCTGTCAGCATTTTTGCTTCTCAGATCGTTTCATCGGAGTAATTAATAGAGGCATGAAGAGACATAATTAGCCATTATTACACAAGAAAAGAGCAAAATGTTGCCAGATCTGGTTGCAAAGTCCTAATGGTGATCAATTTCACAGGCAAAACATTTTTAATTCAACATAAAAGGTCAAAGTTAATGTCTACTCTATGTGATGACCTTTTCATTTATTCATAAATGAACTGAAATAAACTGGTGCTCCAGGTGTATAAGCGTGGTGGGTCACGTTGAAAAAGTGGAAATATTTGAGTTAAAACTCAGACATGTACAGTCAGTGTTGTGTGATTTTCATATGATGGAGGTGAGGAAATGAATTTTGTTTTGCAGCCTCAAAGTCTGTAAAGACCTGCCTTACTTCGGGCTGACGGAGGTGATCACCCCAAAGAATTTCATTAAGGCTTTCAAGGAAAGTTTTACTTACTCACAATGGTCTCAGTGCTGCTTTCAAGGGCTTTTTTAAACTAACAGGAACACATTTTCAGAGGAACATTGAGTTCTTGACCTTTTTTGGCATTAAAAAAAGTCAAAACTTAGAGATGTTGAATAGAAACTGCAGCATTGAAACGTCACAAAAACACTGACTGAAGATTTGATGAGTTTCTCAGGGTGAATCCCAGATCCTTGATCCAAACTACTTTGACAATGAAAGTAGATCCAACAAAGGCTGCAGATAAAAGAGAGGCAGGTTTTCAGACAAACTGACAAAAATTGTTCGGTTTATGTAATACCAAGTTAATGTCTTCCATCCACCCTTATTTTGGAGAAAACACTAAAGTGACGAATTAAAATTGCTGCAGTTCCTGAACCACATATATATATATATAAGTAAGGTATTGCCAGGTCAGAAACACAGGAGGCAATACAGAAATAGAGCAGGAGGTACCTGAAATCAGAACAGAAATGTAAAAATTTTGTCCACCGGAAAGTCTAATTAACTGCCTGTTGCTTTGTGTGTAAAGGTCGAAGGCGGTATGGGGCTGCAAACTAAATACCAGCAAATACCAGCCTTGAATCTGAAGAAGACAGCACACAGATTCCTGAGAGGACATTTGGAGATATTTTTGTAAACACGAGGTCTTCCTGATTACAGTAAAACCACAAGGGGGTGTGACGTATCGAGACAACAAAGGGAGAGAGGGAGGAGAAGTTCAGACATGAAGCTAGAAGTGGAAAGGATAAGAATTTGTAACCTGGTTCGAGACGTGTGAATCGCTGTCCACGTCTCAGATTTTTTTCTGTGATTTAAATGATGTTGTGCTCGTTGACAGCTGTCTCCACGGGTTGGAAAATGAACTGTGTCAATCAGAGTTTTGTAGGAAGGTTTAATGATAGAGTTGTCATCTTCCTGTGTCACAGACATGTCATGCACATTTCCAGCTCTATATTTATATTCTGGGGCTCTACTGGAATATCTTTGCATGTTTAACAGTTAAAACATCCTTATTTACCTTCTACTGGTCCTTTATTCAGCCCCTCAGTTCAGCCTTTGTCTGAAACAGGCCGTTTTAGCTCCTGTCTCTTTAAGACCCCCCTCCTAATGAGCCCACTCTGTTCTGATTGGTCAGCTTCAGGAAGCTTCCTCTGACTCTGGAGGCTACATAAACAAACTATAGTAGCAGGATTTCACTTCTTTTTCTCCTTGTTTACTCGAAATGTCAACTTCTCATATACATCTGTACATGTCGGAGCCAAAATCTGATCCAAAATATGTGAGCGGACAACGTGAACAACCATAGCAACAACCATAGCAACAACAATAGCAACAAAGGCTACTGAACGGATGGCTGTCTGATGTTATCACGAGGAGGAAGTAGAGGTAATATTGCAAATGAAGCGTTCAGAGCAGGTTGAAGCCCTGGAGTTTGACTTACTGGGAGCATTTTTACATGTGTTCACCTCATGTTTTGGACCTTTGACCATGTCTAACATCCAACATTATAACAGTATATAAATGACAGAAAATCACAAAAAGCATGATATGTCCCCCTTAATGATTATTGTTATGTATTCTGAAACACATTTGTTGATGAAAACAGCAGCTTATCAGTGTCCCTGGATAAAATCCGCAATGCAAAAGTCCCTAATGTAAATCTAATGATAACATGAGAGGCTCAAACTGGGGTTCGGGGAGAGAATAAACATTTAGCAGGCAGGTCAGTGACTCAGAGCCACAGTACGACTCCCCCGAGAGAAAGTGTAAACACCTCAGATTAGTTGTTGACATCTCAGAGCGTGCCTCATAAATCTTTCCATTTCCCTGTAGACTCCGAGAACGCCGCCGTGACGCTCTCCGCCCTGCTGGCCAGCCTCAACAGCTGCTGCAACCCCTGGATCTACATGATCTTCAGCGGCCACTTGCTCTCGGACTTTGCCGGCAGCCTGCCGTGTTGCAGCAGGCTGAGGAACAAGTTCAGCCACCAGGATTCGGACAGCAGCATCCGCCGGACCACGCTGCTGTCTCGCCTCCAGGGTCCACGCCTTTCGGAGCCGTTTAGAGACTTCAACCCCACCTCCAAAAACTGTCTGCCGGTCCCATCTGCATCCTGACCACCAGATACACTATCTGTGTTTGTGTCTGTTTAGCTAAAACCATATAGCAAACATGGATTGGTCTTAATCTGCTGGTTTGTAGCAGTGAAGGAAAGCATGATCTCATCTGAGGGTGCGGTCACACCTACTGTTTGTTTTCTTTGGTCCGAACCAGAGTGGAAAAGTTTACTCTATGGCAGTTTTCGGTGTTGGTTTGTTTGGGTTCACATGGCTGTTAGAAAAAGCGTATTAATAACTCCTTTTAGCCCGGCAGGTTGGAGAATTCAGGGGGTTAGATGGAGTCAAAACAGTCACTGAAACTTTAGCTGATGTTCTTGTCTGCGCTCGTTGCTGTGATTTAAATTCTTTAGTGTCAAACATGTGAAATAATGGCTGAATATGAGCATTCATCCACACTGAGATTAATTTTGTGAAGTATGAGGACGCATGTTAACAAAATATATCTTTATACTCATAAACCCTCACATTAAGGGGATGTTTCCTGTAGATTTTCAGATTATGGTCTAAGCTCTCCTGGAAGAGAAAACAGACGGACAGCTGTTCAAATGGAAGTGGCTCTCCAAACCTGGACTACAGGAGTAAACAAACACTCTGCAGCGAGAATGAACTCTTCCATATTTGGGTTGAATGTACCACATGTGATGTTGAATTTAAGCTAGGAGTACAGTGGGTATGAATGGTTGCTTTCACAGGACTAACTGTGGACAAACATGGTTTACATTTGATGTATATTTGCTTGGAGAGCTGCTGTGATTTTTTTTGATGTTTGAGGCAAGTTTACAAGCTTGATTTCCAAAAGATTTAAAGGATAAGACTGGTGTTTTTTCTATATCCTCTTATTAATCAACAAATCCTGTGAAATGATCAAAACCAACAATGTGTTTATCTCATCTCTTAATACTTTCTGATTTCCCATTGATTCCTCCAGAAGACATTCATCTTTAAAAACAAACATATGGTCTTTTTTTTTAAAAGAGGCTCAGTAATTTCCTAAAACAGAAAATTGTGCATTTGTTGGGGACTATTTTCAGCAGCGGACAGAGAAATAAGATATATCAGGCTTTGGATACACACATGATACATGTTCATGGATCAATTCATTGTTGGTTATTGTCTTTTGATGGGAACTGCTGTCAATTAGAAAAATGCAGAATATCACCAGATTTATCCTTTAAAACCTAAATTAATTTTAATAAAAGAATCATTTGTATTTTTTGACATAAAGCAATGGCTTATTTATTGTTCACTCAATAGATATAAGTTGAGAGTATGAAAAAAATTTGGCCACTTAAGATTTATTTCAGCAGTATTTTGCCGGTGAACCACACATTTCAAGTGCTGCTGTTCGTTAAAACCTTATTACTTCCACACTGATGCTATTTCAATCTGTCTAAAGATACTATACAAATATCAAAAGAAACAGTAAAACAGGTTAAGAAACTCTACAGCCACTGAGACCCTTAAGGTTACCTTATTATGGAATTAAATACAACTTTTCACATCATTTGTTTTAATGGTTAAAGGTGCACTAGTCAATATTTTTATGTTAACAATGAATCAAATGACTACATGTAACATGACAATTATCTTATATTGATAAACCCAGAGAGGATTATTAACAGCTCTGCAGCTCTGTGGGGCTTTTAAGCCTCTTTTAGCTTTTGATTTTGGCTTTTTGTGGGATTCTGCTGCCCCTCAGTGGTTAAAAAAACAAACAAACAAAAAAAAACAACCCAAACAATTATTGCAACTTTAACATTTGATTTAGCTTGACTCTGATTACTGCTGTTTATTTTTGTTTTGGTAAACCAAAAACAGCTCTCAGCTGAAATCTGTGCACCATCGCCACCAATTTATGTCAAACTATACAAAGTGTTACTGTAAACTGCAGCATTACAGGCACATGTACATAGTGTATTACAGCACACTTTTGAAAGGTACTTGGGCTGCAACTAATGACTGTTTTCATTATCAGCTAATCTGCCTATTATATTCTTGTTTCTTGATAAAATGTCAGAAAAAAGTAAAAAAAAAAAAAAAAAAGTCCCATAAAACCAAGTTTCTATGTTCAAACAGTTTTTCCATGCAAAAATCAGCCCAGAACCTAAACCTTTCAATTTACTATCATAAGTCCAGTTTCCATCCAAATATATCGCAAATTTTAACAGAATTTTCAGAAAATCTGCAAATGAAAGTTGAATGAATGCAAGTTTCCATCCACTACAGTTATATCTACTACTGTAAATATTAAGGAGTTGGTTCATCAAGATAAACATCAGGTGGCGCTAATTCTCCAATCGTAGCCATAAAACCGTCGCAGAAGAAGAGGACACAACAAGATGACGTCATTAAAAGAGCGACAATCAAAGCTCAAATGATGGAAAACTATGTGGAAAATGTGACGAAAATATGACATTTCTGTTTGTTTCATGTATTAATTGAGGAATGTTACTGTCTTTACATCTGAAAAAAAAATCAGATCTGATGTTCTCGTCTCTTCAGTGGAAGCTTGAGTGATGTTTAAGCTTCATTTACGTCAGTTTTTCACTACGTCCATCCTTATTGCACTTTGTCGCATCTTGCTTTTAAAGTTTTTTGAGATTTTTTTGAATTTTCAATTTTTCACTCAGGTTTTTTAATGCACAAACCCCCCCACTCCACCACCACCACCACCTATAAAAGGAAACAAAAACCATCAAATATTTACATATGAGGAACTGGAAATAAGACAAGACAATACTTAATTTTCTGTAAATCAACTTATTGATTAATTAACAAATTGTTTCCGCTCTAAAAGGTGCGATCCTTTATGTAAGCCAGTCCCTTCTACATCAACAGTACCATCTATATTTAAGTTGTCCTGACATGTTTAAATGTCCTGAACTGTAATAATTTTTATTGTCTTACTAAAGTCATGTTAAAGCTAACAAAACAGTGAGCTTATTCAAATGCACATCATCATCTGTTACTTTGGCTATTAAATGGAGATAAAAGATTACAAATGTAATGTTTAATATATGTTAATGGTAATTAAAGTTGCACTTTGTTCAATATATATATATATATAACCCTGTGAATATGCATTTTCTGCAATATAGTTGATGTTCTCTATGATGTCAAGTTGCGCACACACACTGACACACTGTCACTCATATTATTGGACTCGTGTGCTGCTTCGCATTGAGTCTTTAACGGTGTCTTTAATAGCTTTGGCTTCTTAAAGCTTCTTTAGGGACTCATTCCCAGACACGTGTTGCTGTTGTAAAGATGTTTTATCAATGTAATGTATATATCGTCATTTGAAATGTTCAAGTCATCTATATATTGTTCTAATATGTATTGCACATGTTGTAAAGAAAGATAAATGGAATTTCTTGTATCCTCCTAAGATGTGTGACTGTTTTGATTTCCGCAACGATTTGTACTGTTCTGTATGTGCAGAAACACGTCTTACTGTATATCAACCCCGTTTCTTAGAAATTACGTGTTTATGATGCTAATTTGTTTTGTCACAGGCAACAAATTTTTGAGAGAAGGAAGTGCTACATTTTTGTACCAAACAGAAGTTGTAGTAATGAAGTCGGGATGGATGGTGGATGAATGAAAAAAGAGTGTGACTTTGACAGTCGAGATAGTTGTTGTCATGAGGTGTGACGTCACCTGTTGGTTTGCATTGGAGCTGGTTTGAAGCCCAGAGTTGCATTTTATGAGTGGCGCCATCTTTTCCGTTTGTAGCTAGGACCTTCCAAACAAGGAGTGCAGGGGTTGCTTTTCATGCTCTGGAAACACGCCATGCTACTTCGGACTGAAGCTAACGCTTGCTTATTGGGATCTGGCAACCTTGGGCCAATGCTATTCAAACAAGGCAGGTATTATAATCAAGTAACATTAAACTGAGTGAAATATTGTGACAATAGCCTGACTCAGTGCGAGTCCTAGAGCCGGGGAGAGCAGCAGGTGAGCAAACTGTCAATCAACGCTCATACAACCGACATCAAAGCTACTATAAGTCTTCAAATCTTATTAATGGAGAAATGATTTCCAAAATGACCACCAGCACACCTGAATTTAGAGACTGAGACCATAATGACTTGTTTAAAAACATGATTGACTTAGTATTTCTAGAGAGAAGTTGAGGCTTTTTGAATGAGAGTCAATTGGAGCATCTAGTGGCTGTTGGTGATATTGCACTTTAAGGTGCTTCTACATTGGCCTCAGCTTCAAGTCGTAGTAGTTGCGTCTTGGTCCCATATTTGGTTAGGTTTAGCCAACAGAAGCACTTTGGTTAAATAAAGTAAGTTAAGTGGAATGACCAAGGTTTTGGTGAAATGTTAATGTAGTAAACACAATTTCTATGCACATTTTCTTGTGTTTAAAGACTTTTTCTGTATAAAACAAAAATATTTCCTGAAGTCTAGCTTGTTTAGAACTCCAGTTGCTCCCAGCTTATAAAAAGGTAAGCTCATGTAACATTATCAAGTGCTGTGGAGTTGGATGTCAGATATGTTTCCTCTTGCTATGGGAAATAATAATAATAATTATTATTAATAATAAAGGACAGGTTCACAGTTTTTCCAAGTCTGTCTTAAGACAATAGTCAGGTGCTAAAACGAACATTGAAAGTTTTGCTCACTGTAATCATTCCTCTTGTTTATATTGACCATTAGAAGATCCCTTCATAATGCACTTACAATGCGAGTGATAGGGGACAAAATCCACAGTCCTCCTTCTGTGCACATTTATAGTCTTTTTAGCATCAAATTCCCTCTTTGTGTTTCCTTGGACAGTGTTTCCCTGTTGAGCTGCGGTGGAAGTATAGTAACAAAAAGAGGGACTTTGGCACTAAAAAGACTGTAATGTTGAAAGATATCTACTTGATTTGACTCATTTGGATGCTGAAGCTTCATATTAGCTTCTGATAAACTTTTAAATACATTTTTGCACAGAAGGAGGACTGTGGATTTTGTCCCCCATCATTTACATTGTAAGTGGATTATGAAGGGATCTTCTAATGGTCAGTATGATCAGGAGGAATGATTACAGCGAGAAAAACCTGTTTAAATGTTCATTTGGGCTCCTGACTGTTGATTTAAGACCGACATGAAAAATTGCAAACCCTTCCTTTAATGTCAGCAGTCTGCCATCTAAATCTTCCTCTAGATAAAGAAATATCGCTGGATGATCCAGCGTAAGAATGGATCCTCTAGGGACTCTGAAAATCTGTAGTAAATTTTATGGCGATTAAAATAGTTGTCGAGATAATTCACTGCTAAAAAACACGTCCACTGTATTATTTTTTCTTTTTACTTACACTGGAAAAAAACAAGAGTCATCTGCCTCCCATCTGAATGCAGAATAGCAGTGTGGGATGTAAGATAGGATTCCTCTGTCTCATCTCCAGCTGAGGAGCTGATGGTTTCTTCGACTGCCTGACCTTGATTTGTCCACGATAAAAAGGGAAATAAAAAGCTGTCAATGATGCAATCACAAGCTAATGTGAGGGACAGAGCGGAGAGGTTGTTGGCTGCTGGAATCTCAATATTGTTGATGCTGTGAAGGCCATGGAAACAATCAGAAGGGGAAAACACTGGACGGCAGGGCCCATTATGCAACACATTTCATCTCGGGATTTTTGATTGAGTTCTTTGCAGGAAAACTCAGATCCTGGAGGCTGAATTGAACTTCATGCTGAACCTGAGAGGTGGTGATGAAAGGAGCTATAATTTCCTGTTTGAGTTCACTTGATAGTTTGAAAGCACCTCCCCAGCAGTGGAAGAAGTACTCAGATCCTTTACTTAAGTAAAAGTACTAAAATACTCCATTACAAGTAAAAGTCCTGCATGAAAAATCAGTAAAATACATAAGTATTATGAGCTTGATGTAGTTAAAGTATTGCAGTAAAAGTACATAAGTATTATGAGCTTGATGTAGTTAAAGTATTGCAGTAAAAGTAGTGGTTTGGTCCCTCTGACTGATATATTATTATATATGACATCATTAGATTATTAATAGTGAAGCATCAGTGTTAGAGCAGCATGTTACTGTTGTAGCTGCTGGAGGTGGAGCTAGTTTACACTACTTTATATACAGTTAGCTAGTTTAGTCCACTGGTTCCCAACCTAGGGGTCGGGGCCCCTCCAAAGGGTCAGCAGATAAATCTGAGGGGTCGTGAGATGATTAATGGGAGAGGAAAGAAGAAAAAACAAAGTTCTGATACACAAATCTGTTTTCAGTTTTTGGACTTTTTCTCTAATCTTTGATTTTTGCTGAAATATTGGATCCTTTGAACTATTATTGAAATGAAAGCATGTGAGAAGTTTAGGGGAAAAAATCACTATTTGATGGAGCTGTTAACAATTCAGACATCTGAAATGTGACCCCGACTACACACTGCTTTTTGTAAGACATCAAAAGCATCAAATAGAAATACTCAAGTAAAGTACAAGTACCTCAAAACTGTACTTAAATACAGTGCTTGAGTAAATGTGCTTAGTTTCTTTCCACCACTGCCAGCCACTAACGAAGTTCAACAAGTTCTCTGTGGCCTTGTTTACCCCTCTTGCACCATGACCACATCACAGTCCCCCTGACATGTGTTTTGTCTGATTTCTTTGGTGTGAATGCAAACAGAAAAACACATGGCTCACATTGACACGCAGCAGATTGTGCTGGATGTGGACCTCCGGGGAATTCCAGGCTGACTCAGGTAACCCAGGATTTGACGTGAAACAGGTGATGGGACAGAAAAACACAAAAATGGTCGTCTTGACACACCACTAATATAATTCAAACCAGAGACCCCCGCTGAACTTGACCCCCAGTTGTGACCCAGCTCGTGAGGTGGAGCCCTCCAGAGTTACCAGATTTCATAAGAGTGATGTCTGTGAAATTACATTTCCCGTTTCAAAAGTGAGAATAATCACAGATGGCAACGCTGAAAATGGGAAATTAAATACACTGTGTGGGCAGTTTTCATCTTTCAACTGCAGTTTTTCGTGTTTAAACCCATGAGCTACAAATTAATACACTTTCATTACTGCTGACTAAATGACAGATTGTTTTCTGACCATTTAGCAGCCATTGGTTTCCATTCATTTTATTATGGTATGAAAAATCAACTTGCAGATGCTCAAAATCCATCACATCCAACATTTCAACCACAATTTTTTTTGGTCAGCATTACATTTATCTTGTATGTAGCCACAAGCTTTGACTGTTTTGAAAGGTTTGTTCCACATTCAAGGTCTCTTCCAAACAGCAATCTTTGTATTGCAAGAACCCTTTTTCTTTTTACAGCGTCTATGTTTGTTAACTGGTTGTTCTCTGGGTTTTATAGCTCTTGAAGCTGCACTAATCTATGACTGTATTTTAACAATGGAATGTGTGTAGAATTTAGTGGCATCTAGTGGAACTCACTTGGCAGAAATGGAATATAATTCATAAGTATGTTTTAATTTGTGTATAATCACCTGAAAATAAGAATCGTAGTGTTTTTGTTACCTTAGAATGAGCCTTTTATATCTACATAGGGAGAGGGTCCTCTTCCACAGAGCCAGCCATGTTTCTACAGTAGGCTAGAACGGACAAACCAAATACTGGCTCTAGAGAGGGCCTTTTTGCATTTTTTGTGAGTTTTGGATCCAACGTAGGTTCTCCTACATGCTTTGAGGGGGAGAGTGAGGGGTATTCAGCTGGTTGCAATCAGCAACCTCACCGCTAGATGCCACTAAATCCTACACATTGCACCTTTTAAACCTTTAACCTTAAACCTGCGTTATGCCTGACAGGCCACATTTGGCCATTTAGGGGCAGTGGAAACCCTTAGTGAACACAGCAGTGATATATCATTACCTTTAAAGTTCATATGTTGAACTTGTTAGCAAACAGTTGCTTATTTCCAGCAGTTACGGAGCAACATTATCATTCATTTGGAGTCGTGTTTCTGTCCACCTGGTGAATGTAAGTCCAATATTTACTCTCCTTTATCTCTGTTTTTGCTCTCTACCAACTCCTGAGGGAAATATCTGGCTCTTTAGCTGCTAAATGCTCCGCTAGTCTACAGCTAACCGTGTCTGTTTGCTGTTTGGTGCTGAGCAGGTAATGTACAGTGGCTTTTTACAGCTTTTCCTCTGAAAACAGCTGCCTGCTGCAGCCCAAAACGATGCTATGAGAGCGCTGAGAGTGAACCAAAACAGTAAAATTGCAGCCAGACAGTTAAACAATGAGCTGAAACTTGCTATAAAGCTGAGGGGAGCTGCAGAGTCGCTGATAATTCTCTATAGATTCATCACTTTGAACCATGACCAACATATTAGACATTGACAGATCATACACTGTTATTATGAAAAATATCAATTATAGCAGCTTTAAGGAAGTAGTCATTTTAACCCCCAAACCTTTTTTTGTTTGTTGTTTTACCACAAACAAACTGTAGTCACTGCATCAAAAAACTTCCAGCACCACTAGTTTCTCAAGGACACAAAAATGAATTAAGTTGTCCAACTTTGTGGCGTGATCAGGTTCTAAAAACTGATAAAAATCAATGAATGTGTTGAAATGTTCACTGTGATGGAGTGAAATGATCTGAAACGCGTGTTTTCCTGAAGAATAGGAAATCAATCAAAGGACTGATGGTATGCAGCGAAGCAATTCATACACAATTTGTAGTAAATAGGCTGAGCCCTGAAAACCCACCAGTGAAGTACTTTAAATCATAACAACTGCGATTGAATAAAACCTTTTCCCACACGGTTACCATAGTTTCCTTTTTTTTACCCGAGAGTGTCGACAGACTTAAACAAATGCCAGCCTCCTATCTGTGTTGAAGGAATTTCAATTAAGAATCAATCACACTGTCCACAGGGACACATTTTTATCAAAGAGCTGAATGCGTCGCCATGAGAGGACATTTAGTAGAAGGAAGTGCATTGTTAAAGACAGGAAGTTCAGATGAATGTGGCAAAAGTGAGACCAGCGTCTTTAAAATAGAGCAGCTTTCATCATTAATGACCTTGGGTGGACTCCCATCCTGTGCCAGGGATTTAAGTGGCCTCTATCTTTCTATAAATCATTCCAACTCCTTTTTCCTACATTTGCGTTCAGTCTGTCTGTCTATTTCCTTAAATCCCAAACGACTTCCTCGCTCTCCGTCTCAGGCTTTTTTAAAAAAAAAAAAACCTAAACATTTCTCCTTCTTCCTTTAATTCACTAGCTGTTTGTCTTTGGCATCTGTTCTCACCTGTTAACACATGTGTATCAACACTTTGGCGTCATCAATCAAACGCTCGCACTGAAAAAATATAAATGTATATTTATCCGCGGCTGAAAATCGTCCCCAACAAATACAGTATTCACTCCTGTTTGAGTAACATTTGTAACTATAGAGACCAGCTGTTTTAGGGAAAATACTGAGCTTTTTTTTAAAACAATGAAATTATATTTTTCTAAGCCGTTTTTAAAGATTTACGCCTTCAGAAGGAGCCAATGGACAGAGACAAATTATTGGATTTTTGGCAATAAGAACACTTTGCTGTATTTTTTGGATTCTGTTTGAAGTGAACACTTGCAGACAAAAATTAGATGGACTCATATGACCAGATGTTGAGCTGCAACTATAGGTTCATTTTACTATTAATTGATTATTTATTTCCAATTATTGAATTAATTATGTAGTCCAGTGGTTCCCAACGTTTTTGTGTGATTTACCCCTCTCATCAACACCAACCGTCATGATACTAATGAGTTCATTTGAAGTGGATATTGATGCAATAATTATTTTCATACAAGACAAATAAGTCTTAGTGATACTGATCCAAGGGGCCCGTTTCACCAAATTTGCTAAATACAAGCTGCAACTTGCAAACTCCTCGTGTTTCTTTTACCAAATTATAATTTCTACTGCACAGTATTTCCATGACAAATACAGAAGTATCTCCTGTAAATACAGAAGTACTCCTGGCTGTGAATCACTTTAGAGTGTGAGAGAATAAGGACAAAATGTCTGTTGCAAGTTCTCCGAGAACAAGTTGTCGACCTCCAATCGATCATTTTGTCAAAAAAAACCTAAAGGGACTTGGTTTGTAATGGTGAGGGAGACTGGAACAACTCAAAGCAACATGTGTTTGCCATTTATTGTTTGATACATTTCCTAAAAGATGAAGCGGTTATTTAAACCACTTTCAATCAACCGAGCGATTAATCAACCGATGTTTTCAGCACTAGACCAGTCATCTCACCAGGGCAAGTCTGGCAGATTCTGTCCTTCTTTTTTACCCTTAAATTGTGTTTTTGATGGATTACATTTTCTTGGAAGTGGACAGACTGAGAAAAAACAGACACCTGAAAACAATCAAGAGAAGGAATAATGCTTTTTTTCCAATATTTGCCCCAATATAACAACTCATCAGCTAAACATAATCCAAGCAACCAGCTTCTAAATTTGTCATTAGTAGCAAATGTTTTTATATTAAATTTTAATTTGCATTTGGATCTGCATGAAAATACACTAAGTGATAGATAACTGTAGGATTCATGTGCCAGAAAACAGTGAAAATGTTCCTGGATCTGCATCAAGAACGAAAGACTTCTTCCTTGGCTCATGGTCTTCATCTTTCCACCAAATGTCACCCAAATATTAATGTTATTAAGATATGGTGCTCTCAAATAGACAGACAATCAAACAGATGGAACAGAAAACAAAACCTCCTCGGCTCCACCAGCCCCGCGGGTAGATTTTATTTTCAAGGCACACAACTATGAGACAAACACTCTCCAAATGTCACGTATGTACAAATCAAGCACTTCCACTGTTTATGTGCCATGTGTTTGTGCATTCAGGAAGTAGTTTCCCTATCTCAGACCTCAGGCTCCAGGGACAAACAGATGTTTAAAGCTCAGGAAGTCAGACAACAGACGTTTTTATCCCACGTTCAATGTAAATCTGTAAATCTACAACAGCCGACAGATAAATACAAACAGTATAGTACTTTTTATCTGAAATGTGCCGAAGGAAAAGTAGAAATCTGGGGTGGAAAGATAAAAGTACTTTTCCTTGGGTGAAATTGTGAGGTTTTCTTGTATATCACGATTTCATGCTATTCTTTATTCTTATAATCCACTACATTTCAGGTGAAAATATGGAAGATTTTGCTCTATTACATGTATGTGGCATCTAGAATTTCTTTGCAACTTAAAGTTTTAGCGACAAAAATATACGATAAACGTATAAAATATGATGCATTTTATAAATTACAACCAAACAGTGTATAAAATTGTTAAAATGAGCTCAGCTTTGACCAGCTACAACATTAAAATGCTGCTTACATGTTAATGCATCACAAAGAATCCAAAAAAAACCTCTCCAGATAGATTAGTTTCACTTCTGATGCTTGAATACATTTTACTGATAATATGTCTCATCTTTTTTTCTTTTTTTTTTAAATTTTGAATGTAGGTAATTAACATCAAATTGAGTATTTTCAGATCGTTGAATTACTATGATTAGGAAATACTCTCCAATAAGTGAAACTTTATAAAGGGGTTTATGAGTGGTAACTAATTGTGGCATTAATTGTTAATAAACTATTTACAAAAGCTTTAAAGATCTGTTAAAAGACATTAATTAATTGACATTTTTAAGGTTGCCAGATTGTGAAAAATCTGGTGGTGTTTATCCTCCTCTAGCGTGACATGTTTAGCTCTTTAGTTCGTGAGGAAGACCTTTCAGCCACTTTACCTTCTGACAGAAGTCTATTTAACAACTTACTTACATTTACAACTGCAGACTTTGTGGATTATTGTAATAACCTTTTATTAATGACTGTTTTTTAGTTGATAGCGACAGACTAACTTTGCATCCATGGAGCCAACAAAACATGAAGCTCCTGTTTGACAAATCTGTGTGACAAATACTGGACCTGCAAGTCTTTTTTCCAAACTTGATGACTGATTATTAGAAAGCCAGACACTTTATGATGTATTTAAGATATTATTACTTTTTGATGTTGATTAATGATTCTCTTAGAATTAATAAAGCCATTAGCCACAACTTATGGGTTCTCAATTTTTCATGTGTGTCTTAAAACAACAGTCAGGCGCCCAAATGAACATTGAAACATGTTTTTCTTGCTGTAATCATTCCTCCTGTTCATACTGACCATTAGAAGATCCCTTCATAATACACTTACAATGGAAGTGATGGAGGACAAAATCCACAGTCCTCCTTAAATAAAATATATTTAAAAATTTATCTGTAGCTGATATGAAGCTTCAGTCGTCCAAATGAGTCAAATCAAGTAGATATCTTTCAACGTTAAAGTCTTTTTAGTGCCAAAGTCCCTCTTTTTGTTACTATACTTCCACCACAGCTCAACAGGGAAACACTGTCCGAGGAAACACAAAGAGGGAATTTGATGCTAAATGTAAATGTAAATGTGTCAGATATCCACTTGATATGACTAACTCAGACTGCTGTAGCCTCATATAAGCTTCACATCAACTTTTAAATGCATTTTTACACTAAATGACTGTGTGGACACACTGTGGATTTTGGCCTCCATCACTTACATTGAAAGCACATTTGAAGGGGATCTTTTAATATCCAGTATGAACAGGAGGAATGATTACAGCGAGGAAAACCTCTTTCACACCTGACTGTTGTTTTAAGACACACTGGAAAAATTGTGAACCCGTCCTTTGAGGGTGCCTAATAAGAGTGGTAAGTAAGAAAGTCTTACTAAATTTAGATACTCCAGTAAAGTACTTGCACCTCAAAACTGTGATTACATACTGCACAGTACTACAGTAGATGTACTTAGTTATTTTCCATCTCTGCCACATAGCAAACTATCTAAACCATTACCTCTGACAGTGTCTTAATAACCCAAAAAAGTAATTTTGTGCACATCAGTCATCATTATGAGTCAACATCAAGTCAAAACACGCCTTGGGGACGTGCACAGTTACATAAAGATATATGAGAGGTGCTCCTTTAATGTTATGCACTTAACTTGATATATTGAGGAAATTAAAATGCCAAGAAGAATTAAAGAAAGTGCAGATAACAGGAAGATTGTTTCTCTGTTTGGTTCAGCAAATGCAACACTGAGCTGAGATTGAGTAAGACTCTCACATCTGGGAGGCATCCTGATGAGTGTGTTTTTGAGGTGGCGGTGGTGGTGGCGGTGGCGGTGGCGGAGGTGGTGCGTTTGTGTGTCACTGTGAGTTTACATGACATGGTTCTTGTAAAACATGACTGGCAGGGGGATAATCAGAACCAGCATCATGAGGACAGGAGTCATATTATATCACAGAGTAGCCACACAGTGAACTCTCTTTTGCAAAACATGAAAGATTTACCACCAATTAAAGGTCTCCACAAGTGTTTTCTGACAGATCGCAGAAGGTTTGGGGTTTGACTGAAAAAGCTGATAAGATGCCGTCACCGGATACTTTCGCGCCTCTGTTTTCTGAAACATTCCAGGATATTAAAAGTGTTTCCATTAAAGTGTTTTCATATCAGGGTGGTAAAGCCGCTGAAATAGCTTGCAGCTTAGCACGGGACATGCTGAACGCTGTAACCCAGGACACAGAAATAATACAAACATAAACACGCACACTGATGTTGAATCTGAGCTCAGTTATCTACTCGTCGAGCCTATAAATAAATCTACTTCTACTCTCTTTTTTTAATAGTTTTTCATGTATTTTGCTAACTACAGAGAGGTGGAAAGTATCTAAGTATATTTACTCAAGTGCTTTATTTAAGGGGGTTTTCAGGTTCTGATATTTTACCTCAATGTTTGCAAGTATTTGGGAGAATTTCTACTTTTCATTTACTACATTCCAGAGGCAAATGTTGTAAATTTGACTCCACTGAATTTATCTGATAGCTGGAGTAAAAAATTACGATGCAGATTAAAACTGTAAATTGTAAAAAATCTCCTGATTGTCTCCTACTCAGAAATTAAAAGTAAAATTTTGTGTTCAAGTTAAAGATAAAAGTAAAAAATCCTTCATTTTTACTTCTACTCACAAACTTAAAAAGCTGTTTATCAAAATACTGTTAAATGTCAGAGAGCTGCTGACGTATGTTCAGTCAGTTCAAAGTCCTAAACGACTGCAGGACTCTTTTTTCTATCTGATTGCATTAGATATCATTGACATATTACACCTCTGCAAAAAAATATATCAACCTTACCATCATTATTACAAGTCTAATCAACTAATCAAGTTCCTGTAGCAATAGGTTCAATCTTGCAGCAAATGAATGTATCTTTTAGCAGTGTGCATGTGTCTACAGAAATGGTTCTGCCTCTAAGAAAAACACCACAAAAAGGCAATTATGACTAAGGTGGCCAATAGGCTACAGTCCATGGTGGCAACGGCCACCCCGCAATCCACATTTGAATGCACAATCAGATTAACTGGGTTTCTTTTAGCTAACAGACCATTACCTAACGATATATTGTTTAACACAACACACTTCTGAGCAGCCAGAGATTGATGTCAATAATGTAACTATAAAAACTGTGTTTCTCCTAGTAACCCCGCCTGCGAGTTCCCACTCCGCCCATAGACTTTACATTGTGATGATGTCACAGATTTTTAAATCGCTTTTCTCAGCTCAAGGAAAGTTTTAGAAATATAAAACCTCCATGGATCAAAAATTCATAATAGAAAGAGTCCTTGAAAGACTTTGCAATTCGAGGTGTCCTGTCAACAGTTTTACAGATGTCTCTTACAGTGGTGGTCTACGGGGAAAATGCTTTTTGGGCAGCAGAGGGATTTTTTTTGCTGCAGTATTGCAAGTGACTACCGGGAAAAATTGGCTGCATGGCTGAGCAGCGGAGCCCTCTCCAGCTTTTATAATACATCCATGCTCCAGACTGGTGGATAACGTTACTCCTCACTACGCTGCAAGAAATCTTCCAATGCAGATGTATGAATATTCTCCTTAATTTCAGAGTAACTTTGTCTGCAGTCATATGTTAACTAAGAAATAAAGATAATGTAATCCAAAAAGCTGTTAAATCCCAAACCAACTGCAGTGAAGTATGTTACTTTGGCAACTAGACTGACTCAGTGACACTGTTCAAATTTGAGATCACGTGATGCATTTCTTTGGCTCAACCAATCAGCTCATGACTTCACAGACAGCCTGTCATGACCTGATAAATATGAGACAAATTTAAAAACTGAAAAGTAACCGCCTGCAGATGAATGAAGAAACACGGCCATCTTATTTGAATTCGTAAAATAATTATGTCAAACCAATGTTTAAATTATTTAATTTGCATCATGAATTTGAGGGTTTTATTTGAAAGTATTACAAAATAATTTTCAAACTAGTGATTTTCTCTACAAAACGGAAAACACATCAGCTACCTTAACTACAGTACTATAATGGTTACTGTGATTTTCTACAGTAACATAATAGTTTCTGCAGTAGTGGGATTATAACTGTGATTTCTACAGTATCATATACACAGTACTGTACTGTAAAAATTCACAGTAATTAACTGTGCAGAAACACAAATTACTGTGGATTTCACAGTCATTCTTTTACAGTGTAGGACAGCGACCCCTGGACTTGCCAACAACATGGAACAATAAGTTCACTAGAGGAGGCCAGGACACACTGTGTGGACTTTGCTGTAGAAAAATAAACTTTTGGGAGCAATTGGTCAGATGGCCAGAGTGAATCTTATCTTTCCAATTGTAAACTTTATCAGTGTGTATACATCTACGCTGAGCTTCACCTCTAAAATTGTATGATTAACATGAAATCATATCTCAGGGAAAAACAGCCTGTACTTGCACAGGACTACAATGCCAGGGCTGGGTCAGACCACAACTCATGACCAACCTTCCTCGGTCATTTTAGCATTAGGAAAAAAAAAAGGAAATGCACACTTTCACTTTGCACATACATATCTAATGAATCTATGCATCACAAAGTCCTTTTTCCAAAGCAAGACAACAGCACAAAGCATTGGGAACACATGCATTATCAGTTGGACCTGACAGTCACATGTTCTGATTTGAACAGTATCCTTTTAACCTGCAGTATTCCCTGCAAACTCAAATCCAAAAAGACAGACCATTCAAAACAAATACCTTGCTCTATTAGTTTATAAGAATTACAATACATACAGGGTATAAGGCCTATAAACACCCTGGCAGATCAATGTCTAAAGCAGGCTCCCCTGCATGGATCTGCAATAGCAATGGCACAAGAGATACAATCTAGATACAATCCTTCTCCAGTTAATCCCTTTAAGTACTTTGCCATGGCTAACTTGAGCAAATCTTTGTTAGATTATTAGTTTTTAGGCATTTCTGCTTTATTTGATAGTGACAGTATAGAGAGACAGAAAAGGCAGGGGAGAGAGAGGGGATGACAAACAGCAAAAGAGCCCGGGCCGGATTCGAGAAAAAGAAAAAAACCCTTGAAATGTGCCAGTGCTGCACTGATGCTGTGGAACATCTTGTCAGAGAAAGAATCAATAAAGAACCGTCTATTGAGGAGCTCAGCAAGGCAATTAACAGTCTAGCATTTTACAAATAAGTACCTGAAGGAGATAGAATCCCAAAGCAATCAAAGGTTGGAAACTGATGAGCTTCACTGCCAGTGCCGGAGAGAAAGGTCTGCACCATAAGATATAAGAGATGCTAGCGTCATATTGTATAAAAGCAAGGGTAAAACATGATTGTAGGGGCTCCCCAGTGGCTCATCATGAAGAGCATGAAGAGCACCATACACTACATGAGACTAACTTAGCCACAGTGGGTTGAGTTTGAATCCGGCCCAGACTTTTTCCTGCAAAAACAATAATTGAAACAAGAATTTTCCTGAATAGACTTCTGATCCCTACAAACCATAAATAAACCCTGTCCCGAATCGTATGTCAGGCCAATCCACAATTGATTAGCCAGCGCCAAAAGTGATGCATCCTTGCCAAAAGTGGCCTGATACTCTTCAAGGATATTTGAGCCATGTTCAGGCTCACATCCAGATTAGCCAGTGCTGACATTGCCATATATTTACCAAACATGGCCCAAGTCTGATGTAAGATATTTGAGCCATACCATATGTGGGCTACTTTAGGCTCACACCCAGATTAGCCAGTACTGATTGTGCTGCATCCTTACCAAACTCTTTGCAAGAATTGGCCTACATTTTTATGATATGTGTTGCCATGTATAATGTGGGCGACCTTAGGTTCACACCCAGATTAGCCAGTGCTGACTGTGCTGTACATTTGCCAAAAGTCGTCCATATTTGTTGTAAAGTATTCATGTCATATTTACCATTTTAAATGTGGGCCATATTAGGCTCACACCCAGATTAGCCAGTGCTGACTGTGCTGTATCTTTGCCAAAACTGGTCCAGATATGTTTCAAGATAACTGGGCCAAATTTACTTCATTACATGTGGGCCACTTCAGGCTCAAATGCAGATAAGCCAGTACCAATAGTGATGCATCCTTACCTAAAGTGGCTGTCACCATTTGGTTTCAGGCCAAATACTTGTAAATGAATGACATTCCCGCAGCCTCGGCAGTACTTTGTGTTTAGTTTTAATTAGCAAATGTAAGCATATTAACATGCTATATTAAGACGGAGAACATGGTAAACATATAACTTGCTTAAATAACCTTTATTTACTCAATGCTCTCATTTACAATGGTGTCCTGCAAATACACAACCAAAACAAGTCGTATAACAAAAGTGTAAAAAGTGTAAAAAAAACAACAATCTTATAACAAACATAAATACAATACAAACACATGGCAAATTACTTATAAAATACAAAAAGAACACAAAGAAAAATGCGATAATATAAGTACAACTATACAGGGATAGAATAACAGGAGTATTCATTATATAAAACGTTGTCCAACAGAATCTTAACATTCTTATCTTAATATTAAAATGTACTAGGGTTAAAAAAAATATCTAGTTTAAGGGAGTCCTGAAGCTTATTCAACCTGTGAGGATCATAGTAGGTGAATGCAGTTTTTCCCAATCCTGTATTCATATGGCAGATAACCAAGGTAATGCATTCTTGTGAACGGGTAAGGTATCCCATACTGCTAAGTCCTGATGATAAATAAAATGGTAGCTTATTTCGCATGGCTTTATAAATAAAAAACAGACAGTGTTGCTCCCTACAAGTGGTAAATGATGGCCACCCTACCTTCTCATAAAGGATACAATGATAGGCTGTAAAACTGTCACGTGTAATAAATCTAAGAGGACTGTGATACAAAGCATCAAGGGGTTTGAGGGTATGGGCAGTAGTATGCATATAAATTACATCTGCATAGTCAAGTACTGAAAAAATGTTGCCTGTACAATCTGCAACCTACTGCTAAAACAGAGGCAGTGTTTATTTAAAAAAAAGAAACCCAGTTTAAATTTAAGCTTCTTTGTCAGTTCCTCAACATGAGTTTTAAAAGATGATTTTTCATCTAGCCGGATATTCAGGTACTTATAACATGGGACTTTTCTTAAATTTGAGCCCCAGATATTGTACTGATTTAATTTTATATTTGTTACTTTTAGTAATGTAAATTTTTTAAATGCAGCATCTGTATCATATTGTAAGAAAAGGGTGTGAGTCTTTTCCCACCAGTTCTAAAATTGACTTGGAGCATGGGTGTAATTAATCATATTAATTATGACTCTGCCCCATCAATTACACCTCTGTATTTTTCTTCCTTTGACATGTCGAAATTTCTGGTGTAAAAAAGCTCTGTAAAAATAATCAAAGCTGTAAAACACAGACAGAACTCAGTGCAATTTTTAATGAAAGATCAAATGTCAGCCTTGTGTATCAGTCTATGTATCAGGCACTGGAAAATCCAATCCAGACAAGCCAATAAATATCAATCAGATTCTCATTTAAAACAACCTGAACCTTATCTGACAGTAACTCTAAACCGTTCACTGGAAAGATGCCCACATAATCTGATCAGACCAAAGTGATCTGCATCCTGCAAGTGTGGGCGCTAAAAGGGCAATTCTGCGGCTTCATTTGGGATTTCCATCATCAGCTACAGTATATTCATTCAGGTTTAAGCTTAAAGATGACATAAACATCATCAAAGGGACAAAAGAATAAATTGGAGTTTTTTGATGTTTTTTTTCCAGAAAAATGCTTCCAGAGATTTTTTACTCTCAGATAATGCCATGAACACCACACAGATGTTCAAAAACTCAAATATTTAGCTTTATTTTAAGTGTCCTCATACATTCCCTGCCAAATTTATGTATTCATTTGATGAAAAATGACCCGTTTAAGACAACATGCCCCCTTCATAAAATCTGAGTGGTATTGGATAGACTGTACGTAATGTTTTTTTAGAGTTAGCGGTTAAATAGCAACACAAAAATGTGCAGGCGGATGATTGTGGCTCATTGGAACAATACTTAATCATTATAATGGGTTTTCCATTAGAGATATCATATCAGTGTTTGGCCTAAGACTCTTGCTAGAAAGAAAAGTGACACAAGCTGCTTTTCTCTCACTGCTAAACACAAAATCACAGATAGACATTAGTGTTTTTAGACATGCGCCTGCTCCAGTCATCAGTAAGACACCTGATGACTAATTCAGACTTAAATATCTCAACATCTACTGGATGGATGGATGGTCAAGATGGTGATCATCTGACTTTTCCTATAGCACCACCAGCAGGTCAAGTTTTTTCTTATCCAGTAAAATATTATAACATCTACTGAGTGGATTGGCACAAACAATGTCCATTTATGGTCTCGACAGGATGAGGCCTACTGATTTTGGTGATCCTTTGGCCCCATATCCACCTGGTATTAACATGTGATCTGTATCTGGATACATTATCTGGATAATGACATCTGATTCATGGGTCTTTGCATTTACACCTCGTATTAAAATGCATTCTTGTTTTCTCAATTGTGCCCACATTGTAATCAGATCTCAATATACTGGGCAGAGCTGACCTGGTCATGTCCCAGGTCAAAGAAACTGCTGCTACGAATGGACATCCTTCATTTCTAAATCACTTTTTGCAAGGGAAGATCACATTTTAATGTCAGGTGATAATAGGGGTACTAGCACCACCTCGAGGTTCACATTTGTGGTTTTTAATGAAATATCTGAACATCTACTGGATATATGGCCATGAAATTTGGTTCAGACATTTGTTTTTTTTAAATCCCATATTTTAGAAAGCTATAAAAATGTAGAGAAATGTAGTGATGTGGAGAAAGTTCCATTAGGGATCAAACATATTAATTTTGAGTCCATCAGTCTGCTGAACGGATGGACTTTAATCAGTTATCTACAACTGCAAAATACACCTACAAGCCCTGTATAACAATATGTATGGGAGATGTGTATGTGCAACAGGAATGGGATGCTCCTCTTTACTCACCTGCACAACTAACATTAAAAATGTGCCGTTAACTTGAGAGTGTGTTGAAAAGATTAATAACAACAATAACATTTATATTCATAAGCAAGGAATATGAATAAAATGCACTACAATTATGTCTTAAAGACTTTGTTTAGACTACAGACACTGTGGTCCGCAGTCTGTAATATCTAAACTCTGAGCAGTACAGGAAGAAGGTTTGGCTTTAAGTCACTGAACTATACAACACAACACATTGATGTTAACAATTATCTGGACAACATCTCCCTCTAGTGACTAAATGATGCAACTGCAGCATTAAAAGGACTTCCTCCTACTTCCTGTGTGTTATATATATAACTTGACCTCTGGTATGTTGTTTGGTGACTTGATTCAAACATTAGGAAGAGGCAACATGTAAGTGGTGGAAAGTACTCAGGAACTGTACTTATGTACAATTTTGAGGTACTTTACTCGAGTATTTCCATTTTCTACTACTTATATATTAACAATACAGTATGTATACTGGATATAAAGGAGGCAGCCTTTGTTAATTACACCCCAAAAACTCTGAATCTGTTGATACTTTCAAATCAAATCTTAAGACACATCTTTTCTGCTTTCCCCTGAAGTGTTTTTACTTGATGCTTGTTTTATCTTGTCTTATCCTGTCGTTTTAATTTAATTTTATCTTTTTTCTTGTTTTTATTATCATAAATGCCATGAGTATTCACTTATGTTAAACACCTTTTGCTGCATTTTGTACATGAATTGTGCTATATAGTGTGTGTGTGTGTGTGTGTGTGTGTGTGTGTGTGTGTGTGTGTGTGTGTGTGTGTGTGTACATACTGACATTGCTACTTTTACTTAAATAAAAGATCTCAATACTTCTTCTTCCTAGTGATGGAAAGTACATTTACTCAAGTACTGAACTTGAGTACAGTACTACAGTACTACACAGCTAAAATGACTTTTCATATCTAGATTTTATCTGTAAAACAAATAATGTATTTTACATCTGTGATTCATTTAGGGTAAGTGACAATAAAAGGTCTTTTTCTGAGAGATTTAAGAGGCGTGAACACATTTTGTACATATAACATTTTGCATAATGAGTACTTACTTTCAGTAAATGTTGCCACAAATACTTTTTCCTAAATAAGTAAAACATATTCAGTATATTTTGAATGCAAGATGCTCATTTGTAAAGGAGTATTTTTATACTGTAATATTGCTGATATCGATCTCAGCATTAAGTAACTAAGTACATTTACTCATGTACTATACTTTTAGAGATATAATTAACTTGATCATTTCCCTTTCCTGCTACTTTACACTTCCACTCCATTACATTCCCATCTTACATCACTGACCTTCTTGTCCTTTACACCCCCGTTTGTTCTCTTAGACCTGCAGACCATCTGCTCTCAGTCCTCAGGGCAAAGCTTGAAACAGAAGGTAGAAGGTAATTTGCTGTCAGGGCTCCTGAACTGTAGAATAACCTTCCTCTGGAAATCAGACAAGCTACCTCAGTGTCCTCTTTTTTTTTTTTACTGTATTACACTTTTACTCACTTATTTTTTCTTTAGAGTTTTATTGTCTAGTACCTTTGTTTCCATTTCTCATTGCATTGTAACTTTTAATTTTTTTATGTTTATGGAACACTTTGTAAACTTGTTTTTGAAAGGTGCTATATAAATTAAGTTTATTATTATTATTATTACTACATTTCAGAGGGAAATTTTGTACTTTTTACTTCACTAGTTATTTCACAGCTGCAGTATAATTACTTTCAGATCTACTTTTTATCCGACAGATAATGTATTTTTATATTTGTAATTCATTTAGATCACTTTGTAGAGATCGTTTGTTTGCTTTAAATCAGGTTTTTTACATTTTACATTTCATCTCATGTCATGTTACCTACAAGTTCTCTGACTGATTAACTTTTATATTTGATTTTAAAACTTTTTAATTTAATTTGCTGCCTTGTGTGAAGCACTTTAAACCTAAAGCACTACATAAATACAGATTTTATTATTATTTTATTCAGTAACTCTTAATCTATATTATTATTAATTACCTTTTTGAATTTGACTTTGATGACTGTTGGGATGTAGCTACTGATAACTGTTGCATGTGTGAAATTATCAGTGCTACAAAAACGTGACTTACTTGCATAAGAATGACCATTCTGAACTTGTTGGAGGACCTTGCCCTCCCACCTCTGGCCTAATTCCGGTTCCCACACTGAAAAAAAAACAAACTTTATTAACAATACAGTACGTATACTGAACAACCAACATAACTGATTATATTAGGGATATAGCCAGTGTTTAAATAAAATATATTTTAAGATAATACACAAAATAGCAAAACACATTAAAATAATACACTATTTAAAACATTTAAAATTGTAAAATTGTAAATATTTAACTTTGTTTTCACATAATTATGGTGCTATACTATGTATATATATGTAATTATGTATTGCTGTAAAGACTGTAAAGCCTCCTGAGGGCTACACAAATAAAATATATTCAGATAGTTCTTGACAAAAGTGTCAAGTTTAGTTTATAGTCAGTCCATTTCTTTAATATTTTCCTATTAATTAAACCAATTGCACAAAGAAAATATATTCTGTGTTCATCTAATTCCCTTCAAAACAAAGAGAATGTCTTTATCGTGTAGCTGTATCATTCATGCTTTTTCCTTCTTATAAAATGTTCATTGTCACCCTCAGCCTTGAACTCTGATAGACTTTAACCTGCAGATAAGTACAAGAGTGCAGGCTCAGTTTGCTGCAGGAGGAGTGTCTCTGGATAGTCTGTCAAGACTTGCTAACTTAAGGAAAGTGTAAGGAAAAGGTATAAAGTCCACCACAGATGTCTCTGAGTCCTCGCTGACTTGTCAGGAACGCACGTGAGTCCTTTGCCCAAATAGTTTTCTGATATTTTTTTCACTGACAGGTCTAAAGACAGATAAATATGCATGTAAAGAGTTTATTTAAAGTGTGTCTACGTCAGAGGGAAATATTGTACTTTCTACTCCACTACATTTATTTGACAGCTTTAGTTACTTTTCAGATGAAGATTTGACACAATGGATAATATAACAAGCTTTTAAAATACAACACATTGTTAAAGATGAAACCAGTGGTTTCCAACCTTTTTGGCTTTTGACGTCTTACAAAAAGCAGTGTGTAGTCGGGGTCACATTTCACATGTCTATGAGTTGTTAACAGCTCCACCAAATAGTGATTTTTCCCTCTAAACTTCTCACATGCTTTCATTTCAATAAATGTTCAAATGATCCAATATTTCAGCAAAAATCAAAGATTAGAGAAAAAGTCCAAAAACTGAAAACAGATTTGTGTATCAGAACTTTGTTTTTTCTTCTTTCCTCTCCCATTAATCATCTCACGACCCCTCAGATTTATCTGCTGACCCTTTGGAGGGACCCCGACCCCTAGGTTGGGAACCACTGGGCTAAAATAGCTAACTGTATATAAAGTAGTGTAAACTAGCTCCACCTCCAGCAGCTACAACAGTAACATGCTGCTCCAACACTGATGCTTCACTATTAATAATCTAATGATGTCATATATAATAATATATCAGTCAGAGGGACCAAACCACTACTTTTACTGCAATACTTTAACTACATCAAGCTCATAATACTTATGTACTTTTACTGCAATACTTTAACTACATCCAGCTCATAATACTTATGTACTTTTACTAAATTAGGATTTTTCATGCAGGACTTTTACTTGTAATGGAGTATTTTTACATTGCTGTATTGGTACTTTTACTGTAGTAAAGGATCTGAGTACTTCTTCCACCACAGGTGTTTAGTAGGCTATTTATAGTTTAAACATATAAAACATCATGGAATTAAAAAGTTCTTTACTGAACTAAACTACATTGTAGTAGTTGGTTGGAATAAGGATATAGATTTAAATTCCAGGTGTTGTTTTGTGGAAATAAGACATCAGTTCATTTTAAAGAAGAACCAAAGCGTCAATAACCGCTGATCTAAGATGAATATTCTGTAATTAATACAATATTTCATTAGTTGCAGAAAAATTGATTTGTAGCCAAAATCAACAAACTGATGTTTGAAGATGTTTTACAGCAGATAGTTGGTTTAAACAGAGTAGCACATTACCTACAGGTTTTTTGTTTTTTTTTTCTGTTAAAATTTATAGCGACAATGTATCAATGTGTCAGTTATTAAGTTATTAAATCAAGTATCATTGTAGACTGCAGGAAAATTACTGTGTCTCTGTTATTTAATAACCTTTGTCACCTAACTGGACAAGCTGATATTTCAGCTGTAACGACAGTGTATATGTGTGCATGACAAGGGACGGGTGAAGACGGACAGGTGAAGGACTCAGTGTTTTCTCGGGTGTTGTTTATATATTGTAACATGTTATTTTGATGACTGCTAGACGATGATCCTACATATGTTCTTTTTATGTTGTATTATGTTATTCTGATAATTGCTGGAGCATGTGATGCAAGACAAATTTTCGTGTGAATGGACAATAAATTTTCATCTTTAATGAAGAAGAAGTTTATGCAATTTTAAGGGTTTTAACAAGATAATTATACTTTTTTGATAAAAACACATCGGACACACATTATTGTTAATATAACTTAATACATGTCTGGAGGGGTCTTTAAGTAAAAGAAAAAAATACTTGAAAAGTATTGAAAAGTAAAAGAAAATGGATTGAAAAGTAAAGGAATACTTCCTCCACCTTTGTCAAACCACTGTTTATGTACTAATTAATAAAGTCTATAATCCCAGTCACGAGCAGCACGTCTCGTGAACGCGCTTATTTCATTCCTAGTGCGCACTCCCGACAACACTGCCCTTGCCTGCGGGACAGAGACAAACCGGTGTGGGTTTCGGTGTCACTTCCATCTGCAGAAAGCGACCGTTAGCTTCTTTATTGAACTTGATTCGATGTTGAAAGTCTAATTTAAGAGGAAACCGTGTGTTGAGCGTTTCTTAACCGCATCCCCTGAAGGTTGAGAGAGGACAGATATTTTTCACGTGCAGGACGTGAACGCAATGCGAACTTAAAACTCCTCATCACTACTGCTGTAAGTTATATACTGTCTTGATTTTGGTGAGTTTATAATTATTAATCATGTTGTTGTTGTTTTTTTTTTACCTGACTCGCAGTTAAGACCAGTGAGCTGCTCGGTCGCTTGGTTTACTGCTAACTTGACGTTACTTGATTTACAGGCTAACAAGCTAACGGTTAAGGTCTCCTCGCCAACATTTAAACAAACTTGAAGTAAGTATAAGTTTGACTTCAGTTTTTTCTTCACCTGTCAGAATAATGACGTGTTTTAGGTTTACCAGAAGTACACTGAGGTTAGTGAACGTTACCACACGACAACTGTAAATATCTGTCCGACCATGACGTTACCTGCCTCAGGTTATTCAAGTATCGTTACCAAACCTTGACAGTACACGAGTTCATGGTGCATTCAAGTACACCTCGTAAACTCAGAGATCTATACTCCAATGGCCACGAAGGCTCTTTAAAACAGCAAAGTTTCTAAGTTTCTCATCCTCCTTTGTTGAAATACATACATCTGTCATTGCTTTGTTGTTCTTTCACAACAGTATTTGTTTTTAATGATCACATAGCAAAGCAAAAACCAATCGCCCATTTGGTGCTATACATTCCAATCTTCTAAATGACATCAAATAATCAAATCAAAGTGTTATCAGCAGTTGTTATCAGGAAACCCACACCAGCATATTCATGTACAATGAGTCTCTAGGTATCTATCCAGTTCCAGCTTCTCAAATTTGAATATTTGCTGCTTTTATGTGTCGTATATGTGTCGTATATGTTTATCTTTGGGTTTTTGATTGTTGTTCAGACCAAACAAGATGTGTGAAGACGTTAACTTTAGCTGCAGGAAATCAGAATGCACATTTTCTGACATGTCATAGACTAAACAATTAATTAATTATAAAAACAAGTGTCACACAGCTGCTAGCATGGCTTCAGATAGTTGTTCTTGTTAACATATTCAAAGAATGTTATCCTTGGATTCACTCTGGACAGTGCTCACCTGTTGAGCCAAGCAGATACATTAATTCAGTCACAAAATAACTTTTAAAATCCATAACTGAGGACATTCCTAGTCCTTGTTACTGGCTTTAACAACCTGTGACTCGTGCTCATGTGTTTGTATTTCTCCACAGACGATTATCGACCATGTCCCAGACTATCCCTCCGATTCTCTCCGTCCTCCCCACTCGGGCTCTGGTTGATGAGAAGTTCAAGGTGTTGGTGGAGAATCTGCCTGCAGGATCTCCAGTAACTCTTCACTCCCTCCACCATTCCGAGGACAAGGACTACTGGGAGGCGTATGCCCACTACATCAGTGACCACAGAGGAACAGTGTCTGGTGGGTTCTCCTCCTCTTTATCACAAACATATTTTAAACCAAAGTTTTGCTGTCTGTCCTCAACTTTACAGCTGGTTTGCTTGTTGGATATTTTGTATGTTTTGTTTTCTTGTTGTTGACAGTCGACTGCTTTTGTAGTTGCAGAGGATTTGAGTTTTGGCGGGACATACACAGGAATAGAGCCCATGGGTTTGTTGTGGAGTATGCGTCCTGTCCCAGGCAGCCGAACAGGTCTCAGGTAATACATGCAGTGCTGTCTCTGTGAAACTGCAGACTGTGTGATGTCATCTGAAATCAATATCATAATTAATTGTCTCATTTACCAATGTTATGTTTAAAGAAACAATTTCATATTAGATACACCTACCATATTAGATATTCAGTTACTAGCAACCCTTTTAGAAAGTCTCTGCAAAAATAGGCTCTTGTTCACATCTCTTTACTATCAAATATTCTGCATAGTTGCCTACTTAAAGTCAGCATGACAAATTGCTGGTAAGTCTTGACTTACATTGTTTTGATGTTGGACTGATAAGATCAACAGCTTTGCATTTAGTGTTAAGCTGTTTAAGCTAATGTTAGCTTCAGCTCTGAGTCCTGGAGGTCTTGATTCAGAGCTTTTAGGTTTATATGCTTAAAGTAACGATATGATGTATATGTGTAATTGAAGGTTGGGACAATGGTCATATGTTCACAAATTTTCAAATTTATCCTAAAACAATACTCAGGTGAAACATGTTTTTCTTGCTGTAATCATTCTTCCTGTTCATACTGACCATTAGAAGATCCCTTCATAATGTACTTACAATGGAAGTGATGGGGGACAAAATCCACAGTCCTCCTTCTGTGCAAAAATGTATTTAAAAGTTTATCTGAAGCTAATATGAAGCTTCAGCGTCCACATGAGTCAAATCAAGTAGATATCTTTCAATGTTACAGTCTTTTTAGTGCCAAAGTCCCTCTTTTTGTTACTATATTTCCATTGCAGCTCAACATTGAAACACTGCCCAAGGAAACACAAAGAGGGAATTTGATGCTAAAAAGACTGTAAATGTCAGATGTCCACTTCATATGACTAACTCAGACTGCTGAAGCCTCATATAAGCTTCAAATCAACTTTGAAATAAATATACAGGGAAACTTTTGATTGTTACATTACACAAAATCAAAGACCAGTAAAATGCAGTAAAGTGCAAAGAAATGGAGGAAGCCCTTTTTGTCATTAGGTGAAGTTTGCACACTGTGAATGTTCAATGCCCTTTTCTTTACCTGTTAGGTTGAGAAAGATGGACGTCCGTAGCCCCATGCTGGTCAACATCTCGGTCTACAGCGGACACATAGCTGAGGGCTTCAGGGAGCAGCCTCCTCTGGCCTCGGTGCTCACTGAGAGATGGTACATGGCTCCAGGGGTCCGGAGGATCGATATCAAGGAGAAAGGAGTGCGAGGGACCCTGTTTATACCTCCAGGTACGTCTGCATCATCTGAAAAAACATCTCCAGTTTATTGATCTTCAAAAAGACCTTTTTTTGTTTAATTTAGGCATAATTAAGGATCGCTATCTTTTAAAATCATTTTCTTTAGACCAAGTTTGTAATCTGTTTCTCCATGCCTCAGGTCCAGGACCCTTCCCTGGGCTGATGGATATGTGGGGAGGCGGTGGAGGGCTGTTGGAGTATCGTTCGGCCTTGTTGGCGTCCCGTGGTTATGTGTCTTTGGCGCTAGAGTATTTCTCCCCCGGTGAGCTGCAGTCAGCAGACCTAGAGTTCAAATATTTTGAGGTTTGTTATTTTATTAATTGTAGAGTTTCCACTGTTTGTTTGAAGGGTATCAGTTTCTTCATTGTTGTGATATATTTTTGTATTTTGTGATTATATCCTATATTTTCTCTAAACTCTGCTGCCCTACATCCCTTCAAAGTTTAAACAACTATAGAGCTGAAACAGAAAATCTATCAGCAACTATCATAATTAAAGCTGCAAGCAGTGTTGAACGGGCCTTCGCACCCTTGCGCACATTGGGGCGCGGTGCAGTCCAAAGGCTTCTGTCACGGGCATGTAGATGTCTCCAGACCTGGGCTGACAGGTCTGACTTTACAAACATGTAAAGTTTGGTGCAGACTGGAGCATGTACAATAAAGTTATAGCAATTTCCTCTGTCATGGTGAAACATCAAATCTCAACGGTGTGAGGATGACAATTTTCTGCAGGGTGAGACATGTCTGTCTTGCTCACCCCTGTGTCATCAAAATTATGCAAGTTTTGGGCCCATTCACTTGAATTTCAATAAATAACAATAAAACATGCCTCAACCTGCAGAAAATTCTCATCCTCCCACCATTGAGATTTGATGTTTCACCATGACAGAGGAAGTTGCTATGACTTTATTGGACATGCTCCAGTCTGCACCAAATCTTACATGTTTGATAAGAGTCCCGGCCTGAACACATCCACATGACAATATTCCATCAGTGATGCAAACTGGCTGAATAGCGCCCCCTATGAAATTGCAGCGAAGCAGCCCCAGTATCAGGCAAAATAGTGGACAAAGGAAGTGATGTTTATCTCCTTCTTGCACTGTATGAAAACAGCCAGGGTCTGAAGACATCTACATGCCCATGACAGAAGCCCTGCGACCGTGTCGTGGCCCGATGTGCACAGAGGCGCGAAGGCCCATTCAACGCTGCTTGCAGCTTTAATTTTATGTGATAGTCAGCAGAATTTCTTTTGGTTTTGGGCTGTTTGTTGAACAAAACAAGACATTTGAAGACATTTTTCACTATTTACTGACCTATTGATTAACTGAGAAAGTCGTCAGATTAATAGGAAAAGAAAATAAATCAGTTCTTGCAGTCCAGAACAGTGAGAACTTGGCAAGGACTTTACACACAAACTTTGCAGGTATATATGGTAAAAGTTTGAAATTGGGATTCATCAAACATTCTTTCTTTCCTATATCTCCTGGTATCTCCTTCTGCACAGGCGGCGTTTAATATCGTCAAGGATCATCCTCAAGTGATCCCAGACAGAGTTGGACTTTTTGGTCTTTCCCTCGGGGCAGTCGTGACCATGTGTTTGGCAGCTGAGAGCACCATTACCAAGGTAACAGACACAAAATATCTTGGAGTTGCTTTTTTGTTAGCCTTGAATATGTGGTTGTTCACTGTGTGTCATGGAGGGCCGACCAACACATTTATCATCATACTAATTGGTGAAATCTATTGATGTAATCTTTTGATGGATTGAAAACTCAACAAACGTCATCACTGTGTTGTGTTTCAGCCTCGGTGTTGTGTTTGTGTCAGCGGCAGCCACATTTTTCCACGTGGGGAAACCCTCAGCGGAATCCATAAACTGATGGCCAGGTATGTGTCAGTAACATACCGTATTTTCTCTAATAGTGGCCGGGGCCTTTATTCACCTCAACTGCAGAGGGTACCAGGCCTTTATTGGAAGCAGGCTTATATCAGAGAGAGGCCTTTATTCCTAATTCCCTCTGTTTGAGTACATTTGCTCATATTTTAGTACGAAGCCTCCCTGTTTTCTGATCTGCCTCCATTTGCTCTCACATTACACAAACATTTCAATATAACTTGTGTGAAGTATGACTGGTCAAGTACAGGAGGGGAAATATGGCCAGTGTCAGTTAAAAACTAAAGGAATCTGAAGTAACGTTACGCTGCATATAAACATTAATAGCCAGTTAACAGCACAGTCAAATATCAAATATCAATCAGCTGTCTCTCTAGCTCCAAGCTAACTTTCTTCCTCCCACCTCCAGCTAGCCGTGCTCTCCTCTTGTCAGTTAACAGAGGCTCACGCTTCTGTTTTTTCCAGCATCTGATTCTTTTCGAGTCAGTGTCAAAATGTCTTGCAGCTCTCGCTCCTTAATTTTCCTCCGCATATTGCAAAACTCTCTCTTTGAATTTAACGTCAAATTTCGGTCTGGTGGGTACCATGTTCGCTCTCTACAGAGAGAGGAAAATCTAGTCACTGACACTTGCACAGGTCCTATATGGTACTTCAATTATAGCTACCGCCATCTTGTGGCACTTGTACATTTCTACAAACCACAGTCACATTACAACAGGCACCAAGCGGAGGGGGACGGACGTTTCTTTTCATTTGGAAACGTTAAAAGTAAAATTAGGCTTTGCTGTCGGATTCTGAACTCATTTTAAAAAAAGACGAGAGAAGAAGAGGGAGAGGGGGCGAGAGAGTGAATGAAGAGATGGAGCTGGTAAGAAAGCAGTGAATCAGATCAATAAAAAAAATATCTAATTGTTTCACAGCAGTTACTTTCTAGAGCACAAATAAACACACCCACACCCCTGCACACCACCATACAACCCTGCAGCGGTGCGCAGCAACACCTGATTTGGTCTGAATACGTCCTCAATCCATTCTTGTTTTTTCCTTCCCCGGCCTGTATTTGGGGCCGGCCTTTATTTGTTCATGTCAACCACACCCCTGGCCATATTTGGAGACCCGGCTTTTATTAGAGAAAATACGGTAAATACAGCATACACAGTTTCACAGTTGGACTGATCTATGAATGAATTATTACTTGTGATGGCAGGAATTCTCACAAGGCACGTGTGGATGAGAACAACCATCACATATGGCGAGATTTAAATCTACCAATTACCAGTGACCTCTCTATGAAAGTGGACGTAAGTATGTTGCACTATATATTGTCTATATATAGTCTCCAGTATGTCTTCTACCCACCTCTGTTATTAGGAATATAATGCCCTTTATGTGATGTTTAGCAATTGTAATATTTACCATGTTCATTTAGTGTGTTAGTATGCTAACATTTATTACAGCTGAGGCTGATGGGAACGTCATTAGTTTTGCTGTCACTGAAAATGATAATATTAGAGATAACTGCACCAGCAACTCTTTAACATTATAGGGAATTATTTGATTCAAATGACTCATTGTTTGAGCAAAAAGGTTGCCAGTTTAACTTTACGGGTAGGATTCAGTCACAAGGAGTCACATTCACCTTCAAAAATGCATAAAAACATTTAATGTGGTTAAAGCACAGTTATTCAGTCTGCATTTATCTATAAATTAATACAGATGAATTGTACAGTGTCTGTTGTCAGCAGCTGCTTTATACTGTATGAGAAGCTTCTCCTTCAGTTCATTAAATCCCTACAGCATCTGAAGGCAGCAGGACAGTTGTGTTGACACATCTGTAGCCTCTGATCTGAGTCGACTGTATTTACCTTCATTAAATCACATGCAAATAACAGCAGGCTGCTACAAATATCCTCACACACCTCTACACACATTAGTGCTATAACTCTATATCCTGCCTGTCAGTTGTCAGCTCATTAATCCCGTGTGACTTCTTTCCAAGTTTCATTTAAAGCACGTAAGTGCCATATTTTATTTTTTAAATACATCGCTGTGCAAATGCTGCTGTCACATCAGTTATAGTTAAAACTGAAATAGTGTTGGATTGATGCAATCATATAAATGGCTTCACTAAACTATTTTTTAAATTATTTTTTTCAATCTTCATTTGTTCTATTATTATCTGTTAAAAAACTGTGTTGTTGTAGGCTGCAGATTTGAGATGTTGTGTGTTCACATCACATCACATGGCACCAGACAACAATTTGCTTTCTGTGTCTTCATTTTTTGAGTCATTGTTACCACCTGACTGCGAGACAAATGTCCCCTCAAGGACAGTAAAGTTAAAGTTCTGCGCCCAACACCTACCACTTTGTATGATAAAAAAACAACTTATAATGGTTCATTCTAACTAACTCCAGTTTGTGTTGATGCTTTGTTAGGTGAGAAGAATAAACTGTCCAATGTTGCTGGTCAACGGTCATGACGATCAGAACACACCCGCAGTGGAGTCTGCTGAGGATGTGAGTACACACACACACACACACACACACACACACACTAGACAGTGTTTACAGTTATGTCTGCACTTGATGATGATGATATTGTATGCATGCTTCTCCTGACCTTGACCTTTGGTTGTGTTTATTACGCTTAACTGATTTTGGTGTTTGGTGCTGTGACTTGCATTTACCAGAAGGGAGCAGCATTGTGATGTCTGGTCACATAAATACAGTATTTACAATGTCAGGTCACTGGACAGTCATAAGCTTTACATCATGTTCACACTGAGCTTTGAAGAACTGGTTTCAAATACTTCATACAGATGGAATGAGCTGCAGAAAACTTTGAAACTAAACTCTCTTGTTTCACTTGAAGATTTGAAAAGGATACTAATACTCATATATTTGCAATCCCACATGTAACTGTTTTAATTAATGTGAAAATGTCAAATGTGTGTGTGTCCACTCTTAAACTGTGTATGTTTATTCTTGTACACAGGTCTCTCTTGAAAAAGAAATCCTAATCTTAATCAGACCACCTGTTTAAATAAAGCATTAAATGAATAAATCATCATTTGTCAAATCAGGATGCTCATGCAAATTGAAGAAAAGGATCATGCTACCTCATCACATTTTGTTATTTTTTCATTGCAACTAATTGTTCATAAAACAAAGAAAATTACGTCTTAAATCAGATAATGTCATCCTAGGGCTGCAGCTATCTTTTGCCACAACAACAAGTCCAAATATATTTAAATCCATCTTTATAGAGCTGAAAAATAAAGGCTCATATCACATCTAATAACTCAGTTATCTGTGTACAAAGAAATAGGGCCTCTGGTTAAATATGTCCACCTAGCACAATACATTTGTTTGATCTTTGACCCCCAGGTCGCCCAGATGATGCATGCAGCAGGGAACGATCACCTGCTGACCAGACTACATTACCCTGACACTGGACATCTGATTGAGCCGCCCTACTCGCCTCACTTCAGAGCTACTAACTTCATAATGGAAAGCACAAAAGCCAAAGGTGAGTTCTACTTGCACACAAGGAGGTGATTATACTAAACATTATACTAACAAAACATTCACATTTTATCAGAGAACCAAATGATGATTTCTTTCATTATCAGATGAAATGCATCAGAAACACGTGATACTGTTAAAGTGGAATTTCAGCAAGGAAACGTAGCTGCAAGCGTGCAAGAAATATCAGGGTGGCAGCTCACCATCGTCCCTGTGTAGGCAGATCAATCCGTCTTAAAGGGTCCTTGAATGATCATTTGTTGGCAAGTAGCTCAGAATGTGATCAGAAGATGATTTAATGAAGAAGTTGAATTTGCATGAAAGTTAAATTGATTTCATGGAGCAGAGGATTGTGGCTTTTCCAAAGTTGGAAAATGTCTGTCATCTGTAAAACTGGACAACATTAAAAAGTTTACGTTTTTTAGGTTATAATTGTTATTTTAATGGCATTTGATGACTGTATTTTCACTGTATAACTGATTCTACAGGATCTCCTTGACAAATTTCTTTACAAACCCTCTTAAAAAGTGAAATCCTTTACATATATTACAATGATAAACATGAGTTTCCAAGTGAGGTCCCACAAGGAAATAATTTCTGCAGCAATTTTCACACTTGCGCCACTTTAGGCAGTGAGTCTACAGTACAACTTTTACTACAGTAAGTTATTGCTGTTGTTTCAAATGTGTTTTGCGTCTTCAACTGAACTTAAACCTGCATTAACTGAAGCAGAATGTATCTGCTGGGGACTAGTGTGACAGAATGACACTCAGAATTACAGGACTTTGCAGCCCTGATGTCAATGTACTTTATTCTGCCTTATACATCCAATAGAATCCTCCAGCTGCGTTTATTTAAGGTTTTAATAATCTGTATTTTCAGACTGTTTTAGCAGAATCTTCTCTCAAATATAACATTGTGTGTTGCAGTGATTGTAATGTGGGGAGGACAAACCAAACCCCATTCAGACGCTCAGGAGGACTCCTGGAGGAAGATCTTGGCTTTTCTGCAGCAGCATCTTTACTCCACTTCGAGTCCCAAAGCCAAGATGTGAATGATTACATAAGCTCAGATAGACCCCAAATAACTGCTGGAAAATTATATATACTACATCTGACTACATGGTACTGGGTACTCTCTGTATTGATCATGTGCCTTTTGATGTGATTACTTGAAGTGCACAAAATATGTACTCTTGAATTAGCAGAGAAGCTTGTTTTTTGGGGTCAAATTGTGCCTCTATTTTCATTATTTGTGTCCACAAAGCCATAATTCTGAACGAGACAGACTGAATGAGTATTATTACTAGGGCTGCAACTAATCTGTCAAGTATTTTCTCAGTTAATCGATTAGTCGTTGGGTTTAATGCATGTCTGAGGGGATAATAACAGATAAGGCAGCAGAGTTTGAGATTTGCACATTATTTATTACAGTGCTTCAAAACCTTGTTACTTGACACAAAAACATGGAGGAGACTTTAATTAACTCAGGGATTTTGATTTAAAATAATATAAAAAACTAGGGCTCGTACATTTTTGTTATTATCCTTAAAGGTGCAGTGTTTAGAATTTAGTGGCATATAGCAGAGCAGACTTGGCAGAAATTGAATATAATAGTCATAAGTATGTTTTAATTAGTGTACAATCACCTGAAAATAAGTTTGTGTGGCCGCCATAGGTTCTCCTACACACTTGGAAGGGGAGGGGAGGGGGTATTCTGTTGGTTGCAAACTGCATCCTCACCACTAGGTGCCACTAAATACTAAACACTGGTCCTTTAAAAATGGTCAGTAACAGAAAGCTATTATAGTGGCTATTTACTAGTAGTATAGCTAGTATATCATGGTCAGATTCTTTCATCAGATAGTTAATGATTTAAATCAAATTTTGGCTAATTTTTGACAGTGTATTATATGTAGGCAAGATTATTGTACGACTGTGTTTAGACAACATTTAACATTTCATTAAGAAGTTTCTTTTGTTGCTTTGTAGAAAAAACATTCATATTCCCTAAAGTATTATATAAATTATTGTTTTGGTATTGGTACCTAAATTCAGGTAAAATATCGAACTATACCTATTTACTCAAGAAGGAAGCAGTCAAGTACATTGACTGCTAACATTTGCAAGCTAACTATTTGGTAGCTAACTTTGTAGCCACCTTTATTCCGAAAAATGATCCGATCCATGACCCAAATCCGTGATACGATCCAAACTTTGAGTTTTGTGATCCGTTGCACCCCTACTGTTAACGTCAGCTTTGTAGACCATATTTTGTATGTCATGCACAGAGATGAGAGTGTGTAAGTCATGTATTTGATACATGCATTAATACTTTCTGATGTGAACCTACACTTTTAGATCTGTGAATGTTTTTAGTGTTCAGTCTTTCTAGTATTCAGCACTGATCTGTTCCTGTATCACATTATAAGCTTTGTGCTACTTTATATATTTCTATATACTAAGAAAATACATAGGAAACGCGTGTAAATCATGTGATATCTTGTCTGCTTTTGATGAGAACATAAATCTGTTGTCACAATAGAACAATACCATAAATTTGAATTTCACTTTGTTGGTAAAATCACACATCTGAACCACGCCATGGCTAAAATGAGCTCTTCTTTTGCCCCCCACCCCTCAGATTTCATCAGGTGGGGGACAATGATATAGTTTGATGCGGTATTTTCGTTTTCCTCCTGTCCTCCCCAGTTTTTTGAGTCACCGGCCGCCACTGGTGTGGGGGCTGAATGCAGCTCATTTTTGTAGGATACAGCAGAAAGGTCTATATACATACACTACATTATACACAAACTTTGTATGGTGGTGTTATTATCATTTATTTTACAATAATTATAGGTCCTATATTTATAATTCAGTAGTGGGGATGACCTATGAGGGGAAGGGAAAAAATGGAGTGAGGGTGACAGTTTAGTGATAAAGTGCTGTAGAAAAATACCATCAAAACTAAAATTTGTAGCTCTGTACTGCAGTTTTTCCTTTATTAGGGCCCAAGCACCTAGCGGTTCACTCACACTCTCCATTCAAATATATGAGTATTTTTCTGTGTCCAGCTGCAGCTACTTATTGCACACCTGACAGTACACATTTCAATCAAACTTTGACCAGGTCATGTGGGTCAAAAGTTTTTTTTAAAATAGACTTGATGAAAATTAGGAAATGAATTTGTTTTACACACAAACTCATCAAGAGTTTTCAATTTACTAATTGAAATTCAAGTGAAATGGCCCAAAACTTGCATCATTTTGATGACACAGTTGTGAGCAAGACAGACATGTCTCACCCTTCAGAAAATTCTCACACCGTTGAGATTTGATGTTTCACCATGACAGAGGAAGTTGTTATAACTTTATTGTAAATGCTCTAGTCTGCACCAAACTTCTCCCGGCCTGAACATGTCTACATGACAATATTCCATCAGTGATGCAAACTGGCTGAATAGCGCCCCCTATGAAATTTCAGCGAAGCAGCCCCAGCAGCAGGCAAAATAGTGGACAAAGAAAGTGATGTTTATCTCCTTCTTACACTGTCACTGAGTTCAATAGTTTGATGCCATGCTAGCAACTTAGAGTTGTGAGCAATTAGTAAACCAGATTTCATTGATTAGCTGACATGTGGGCATTGATTCAGAGGTAGGATTCTGAAGGGAAGAAAGTATTGATAAACCTATAAAGAGCTGATAAGCTATACTGTTCTGTTGTCAGTCCAAAAGATTCATATCGCTTCAAACTGACAATGAATGTACTTAACATGTCATATCAAATGCTAGTCATATCAATCTAGTCTGATTGTTTGTTGTTGTCATTCCTTTTATAATTTATTCAGATGAATTAATGTGCCTCTAACAAGTGTATTGATTTTTGAAATAAAAATCATTTAAGTCAAAGATCTGTAATGAATGTAGTGGTTTCTCAGTATCAGTTCAAGAATTTTATTCAGAAAATTTTAGTTACTTTTCAGATGAAGATTTGACACAATGAATATAATGAGCTTTTACAATACAACACATTGTTGGAGATGAAACCAGTGGTTTCCAACCTTTATGGCTTTTGACATCTGAAGAAGCTATATTGTTTGTGGTGGTGTTGGCTCACAGAACATCTAATGTGGTGCACATTTAAACACAATCCAGGAAGCCGTTCCAACAATTACATAGGATAGGATACATAGGATTAAACTCAGGTATATGGGTTCTCTCTTTGTTCTGCCTGGAATACTTTGGAGGGAAAAGAGGGAGTTACAGGCCTGAAGGGCAGAGTTATATAATCTTGCAGGAGTGGACTAGTCAGGGGTTGCAGTCTATGTGATGATTCAGGTGGGGTGGAGACGTGTGATTTAACAGTCGCCCCTTCAATGGTACATTTGATAAATCACAGGTTAGTTCTTGGAGTCAGATTCAACTGGTAAAAGAATTACAAGTCGGGCTACTGTTCAAATAAACCTCTTCTTTTTAGATGTGACTTCCACAGTTCGGGTCCTTCCATCATGACTGGGTATGATGCGTGACACTTTCCTACAGGCCATAGTCCTCTAGGTAGTTGGGGGTCCATTAACAGTACTACTGTTCCTTCCTTCAAATTCTAAGTGTCATTTTGCCATTTATTCTGTACCTGTAGGTTGTGAAGGAAGTTTTTGATGAAGCATTACCAAAACTGATCAGCTAGTGTTTGAACGTGTCTCCATCCAAGCAAGTTGGTATCTGCATCGACAGCCTGTGGAAGCCAAGCATCTCTCTGCCCCATGAGAAGGAGATTTGGGGTAATAGGGTCATATTGTGAAGCCAGCACTTTGTACAATTTCTCAGGGTTAGAGTTTGGTAGGAAACAGGTCTGTCTATAGCCCAAGGTACCAGAGACACAATGCCAACTTAGGGTCCTAGTGCACCCTCTACAGGATCTGTCTGGTTCTGATTATGCCAGATTTCAGCAATATCTGATCTGGCCGGTCCTGCATTGAGTTTTGCAACATAACCAGACTGATTTAGTTAGCTGATCTTGTTGTTATAGATGTCAGCCAATTCAGGGTTTTCTTCAAGTTTGCACTCAGATCGGTGGAGAAGGGGCATTCGGTTCGGTTCTATAGGTGTGATGAGGAATGGATTGTCTGATCCAATGAGGATGTGTGGCTGAACTTTAGAGAAGGAGCTCTGTGAAAGACCATGTAAATGTGGGTAGCATTGCTTAAGTTTATCAGTAGGATAGCTCTGCTTAACAGCAGAAAGTGCTGTCAATGGAAAATTTTCTCTCAGGGAATGAGGCAGCAGATATTTGGAGGTTTACAGTTCTCCCTTCTAGTGTCTATGTCTGCTGTCTCACTGTGCGCAGCTTAAGCTTTTCTGGCTCTCCCTCCAGAGCAAGATACTTAGCAGCACCTGGTAGCAACATTGTGCCCTCAGATCCATCAACTAAGATGGCATAGGTATCAAATGTCTTATTCTTGTTGCAAAGTCTTACTTTGACTACTACTGATGTCCTGATGCAGTGTGTCCATGTGACTTGAGACCATGACTTCTGGTCAGCCCTGTGGAGAATGGTAGCTGATGGAAACTTGGATCTTGGACTTCTGTCTTTCCTCTGAATTTGGGGTACACCAATTTGAAGATTGCTGATATGTGCTACAACTGCTTGACATTGCACCTCTCCTTCAAGCCATGCAGAAAAGTCCACTAGGTTACTGTGAGCATTAGGAGAGGCTGAGTGGGCATGTCTGGCAAAGTTAGAAACTAGCTCTACAGGGAGTTTACTGAACAATAGCTTAACATGTGAAGCACAGGCTGGTTGTGCGGCACCTTCTCCTGATCTGAGTGATTGTAGCATGCTCACTAATGACCTTGCTCTAACAGCAAAGTTTTGAAACCCCTCGGCATCTCCACAAGCCATTTTAGGGAGATTTAATATGGTCTGTATCTCCTTCAGGGCCAGTTGATGTGGTTGACCATACTGTCGCTCTAAGGCTGCCAGTGCCTTGGTGAAAGGTTGTGGGTCATGGGCATAGGAAAGTGCAATATGGCAAGCAGAGAGGAGACGTAGATGATCCAATAGGATATGATATGTGTACAGTACCGGGTCCTCTACTGGTAGAAGGTTAGTGAAAGCCATCCTTACTCCAGTTAGCTGTGGGCATATGAAACTGGAGCTGGCTGGGACACAAGGTACTGGGGTTGAGGCTGCTGCACAGGTTGCTTAGGTACATGCTGAAACTGGTATGAAGCTAATTTGCTTGGATGGTAAGCAGATTGTTCTGAACTGGTTGATGAAACTTGAGGTGTAGAGATAAGTGGAGGTTGTATTGCATATAATGGGAGTAAAGTCCCCTGAACTGGTGGTAACTGACTGTGAGGACCATAGACTGCTTGAGCTGTGCTAACCCCTCGGGATAACCCCTCCAGCAGCTACAACAGGAACATGCTGCTCTAACACTGATGCTTCAGTATTAAAAACCTAATGATGTCTTATATAATAATATATCAGTCAGAGGGACCAAACCACTACTTTTACTGCAATACTTTAACTACATCAAGCTTATACTTATGTACTTCTAGTAAAGTAGGATTTTTCATGCAGGACTTGTAATGGAGTATTTTAACATTGCTATATTGGTACTTTTACTGTAGTAAAGGATCTGAGTACTTCTTCCACCACTGGTGGTTAGTAGGCTATTTATAGTTTAAACATTTCAAACATCATGGAATTAAAAAGTTCTTTACTGAACAAAACTACATTATAGTAGTTGGTTGAAATTAAGATACATATATTTAAATTTCAGGTATTGTTTTGTGGAAATAAGATATCATTTCCTTTTGAGGAAGAACCAAAGCGTCAATAACCACTGATCTAAGATTAATGTTCTGTAATTAATACAATATTTCATTGGTTGCAAGAAAACTTGATTTGTAGCCAAAATCAACAAACTGGAAGAACAGAGGTACAGTATCTTCAGGTGAGGTTTCAAGATGTTTTACAGCAGATAGTTGGTTTAAACAAGTGAGCACATTACCTACAGGTATAATATTATATATTTATATATTATATATATATATATATTATATTTATTTTCTTGGAAAATTTATAGTGAAAATCTATCTAAATGTGTCAATTTTAAATATTAATTTTAGTCTCAATTTAATAACAATAAAATTAAATGTAAAAACCAAGTCCTGTTTTATAATGGATAAGTAACATACACTAAGAGTTGTGGTGAAGTGCTGATCACTGGAAGTAGACTTGAGAATAGGAAAAAAATGTTGCATACTCTGGCTCCATATTCATTTCTCTTTTATTCAGATAACGTTTTGGCCCTCAGGCCTTCTTCAAGATGATTGTTCATGATAGTGATTGTTTATCTTGAAGAAGGCCTGAGGGCCACTCATAAATGTGTTTTTCTTCTTGTTCCTACAGTTGAATGTTTGAGCTTCTCTGTGCAGAAGACGTATGTGCAGAGTTTGATACTAGAAGACTATTTTCACATTCATCTGCTGAAAGTGGAAAGGTTTTCTGTGGTCATTAAAAATCTAATTTTAAGGGTCTGGCTAATGCGCATGATTTGTGACATCACAACTAGTGTGGGGCCCATTGTGGTCCAAATTTCAATTTATACAAGTGTGATGTGGAAACTTGAAGCCTCCAGTGCACAAACACTGAGAATGGGCTTTATGAAATGAAATATATTTGCAGATTCATAGATTTTGGAATTTTTAGATTTAATTTTTGGATGTGGGATATGTGTATATGTGTGCATGACAAGGGACAGGTGAAGACGGACAGGTGAAGGACTCAGTGTTGTTTATATTGCATCATGTTATTTTGATGAATGCTAGATGGTCACACAGAGGTTCTTTTATGTTGTATTATGTTTTTCTGATAATTGTTGGAGCATTTGATGTAAGACAAATGTTCGTTTGAACGGACAATTAAGTTTTATCTTATCTTTAATGAGGGAGAAGGAGTATACGACAGTGCAGGACAGAAACAAACCAGTGTGGCTTAAGGTGTCACTGCCATTTGAACGCGAGCATCTGAGCTTCTTTAATGACTCGATATTTAAAGTTTAACTTGAAAGAGGATTAATTGTGTGTTTAGTGTTTCTTACCCACATTCCTGAGGACTGAAAGAGGACAGCTATCTTTCATATGCAGGACGTGAACGCAACGCGACCTTAATTCACCTGCACTCATCACTACTGCTGTATATTTTCGCTTAATGTTGGTAAATGTGTAATTATTAAATATCAGCTCGGTGGACTGCTAACCTACAGGCTCGCAAACTAACGGTCAAAGTCTCCTTGCCAAGTTGTCAGTTGTTTCTTCACCTGCCAGGATGATTGGGTGTTTTAGCTTAAAGAGAGGTGCACTGAGGTAAGTGTACTTTACTACACGACAAGTGTAAGTATTTGCCCGACCATACCTTCCTTAGATCATTCTATAGAATGTATAAACAGGGCTAGTTTGTTACAAGGACAGTCAGTAGTGTAGTGTCTATAATGTGAGTTCCTGGATATAAAGTGTCCATCTGCAATTTTCTGTAACGGTCCCAGTAATATTTTCTGGCAAAGGGTACTGAAGTAGTATATCACATGTAATGGTTAAGCTACGTTTGAGTGAAAAAAAAAAAAAAGTTATAAATGCAGTTGCAAGAAATATACTTTCAACTCATATATTGGGATGTTTGGTTTGAAAAGAAAACTTATTTTAATTCTAAGTATTCTAATTATTATTAACTCCCACTGCTCTTTCATCTGTTCACTCTGTAGATTTCTCTCGTTTTTCACTACATTGAGTGTTTAGTCAGTGATGGTTATTTGAGGTGCTTTAACTGTACTTTAACTCCCTCATGCACCTTTTTTTCTGCTTCTTTCCCGGTCAATGATCATGGAGATTGCGGTGGAAATTATAAATAAGGTTTTGACGGCATTTCAGGTGCAAATTCAGGAGGCTTATCTCCGCCCGGTTAAAGCCGCCCCATACTAAACCGATATAACACCTACACGAATCTCATGTTTTACCTGCAAGACTCGTGTTTTAATGCTGTTGTTCATCATTTGTGATGTGAAAACATCAGAGAAATAAAAAAGTTTGTGTCCTGGGATTAGTTAAGTTATAAATGCAGGTGAAGGACTTTTACTTGTAATGGAGTATTTTTACATTGCTGTATTGGTACTTTTACTGTAGTAAAGGATCTGAGTACTTCTTCCACCACTGGTGGTTAGTAGGCTATTTATAGTTTAAACACTTCAAACATCATGGAATTAAAGAGTTCTTTACTGGAGTAAACTACATTATAGTAGTTGGTTGAAATAATGATATATATTTAAATTCCAGGTGTTGTTTTGTGGATATAAGACATCAGTTAATTTTAAAGAAGAACCAAAGCGTCAATAACCGCTGATCTAAGATGAATGTTCTGTAATTCATTAGTTGCAGAAAAATTGATGTGTAGCCAAAATCAACAACCTGAGGTTTGAGGTCTGAAGATGTCTTACAGCAGATAGTTGGTTTAAACAGAATAGCACATTACCAACAGGTTATTATATATTTATTTTCTTGTAACATTTATAGTGTCATTATTATTATTAATTATTAAGTTATTAAATCAAGTATTATTGTATTAATATTTTAATGATCGTGAATCCGGTGTAGAAGTGTATCCAACTGATCAGTTTTGTGATGCACTATTGACCCCGTCTATTGACCTTTATATGTTGTAACCACATTGTTCTGTTTTTAGGTAAGATATCTCGCACCTCGGTTTGTGTAGGCAAATTAATGTGTCGTCTGTTAGGAAATAAGAAATAGAAAAGGTTATCTGAAGTGCATTATACACAGTGACCCTGATTATAAGAAGTGATAGGTGGAAAGTGGGACTAAATGCAAAACCTGGAAACTGAACAAGACAGACATGACACTATATATGGAACTGTTATTGATTATCTTACAGGAAACAGGTGTCTGCAGACTGAGAGGTGTGACAGCACACGAGGCGCTTGTGTTGACAGTTGTGTTGGATGAGATTGAGAGTATAAAGTGTATGTCTGAGTTGTTTAAGGTGCTTCTCTTGCTGAAGAGCTTTGGGGTTATTCTGATAATTGCTGGAGCATGTGATGCAAGACAAATTTTCGTGTGAATGGACAATACATTTTCATTTTTCATGAAGGAGAAGGAGTTTATGTAATTTTAAGGGTTTTAACAAGATAATTACCGTATACTTTTTTGATAAAAACTCATCAGACACACATTATTGTTAATATAACTTAATACATGTCTGGAGGGATCTTTAAGTAAAAGATCGGAGTACTTCTTCCACCTTTGTCAAACACGCCATTGTTTATATATAAATTAATAAAGTCAATAATCCCAGTCACGAGCGCTTATTTCACTCCTTGTGCGCATTCCAGAGAGAGACAGAGACAAACCAGTGTGGGATTCGGTGTCACTGCCATCTGCAGAAAGCGACCATTAGCTTCATTCTTAAACTTGACTCGATGTTGACAGTTTAATTTAAGAGGATTTACTGTGTGTTGAGCGTTTCTTACCCGCATTCCCTGAAGGCTGAGAGAGGACAGATATCTTTCGCATGCAGGACGTGAACGCAACACGAACTCATCACTACTACTGTATATATTTTCTTGATTTTGGTGAGTTTATAATTATTATTAACCAGGTTGGTGTTGCTTTTTTTTTTTTTTTTTTTTTTTTACTTAACTCCTGGTTTAGACCAGTGAGCTGCTCGGACGTTTTGAGGACTGCTAACTTACTTAATTTACAGGCTAACTAGCTAACGGTTAAGGTCTCCTCGTCGAGATTTAAACAAACTTGAAGTAAAGTTTGACTTCAGTTGTTTCTTCACCTGTCAGAGGTGAGGTGTTTTAGCTTTACGAGAGGTAAACTGAGGTTAGTGAACGTTACCACACGACAACTGTGAATATCTGTCCGACCATGACGTTACCTGCCTCAGGTTATTCAAGTAACGTTACCAAACTATGACAGTAAACGAAGACTTCATGGTGCATTCAAGTACACCTCGTAAACTCAGAGATCTATACTCCAATGGCCACGAAGGCTCTTTAAAACAGCAAAGTTTCTATTTTGTCTTATTTTCCTTTGTTGAAATACATACATCTGTCATTACTTTGTTGTTCTTTCACTACAGTATTTGTTTTTAATGATCACATAGCAAAGCAAAAACCAATTGCCCATTCAGTGTTAGAGATTCCAATCTTCAAAATTACATCAAATAATCAAATCAAAGTGTTATCAGCAGTTATCAGGAAACTCACACCAGCATATTCATGTACAATGAGTCTCTAGGTATCTTAAGTTGTTTTACTGCAGCATTTTTAATAATTAGATTAAAGATGAAAGAAGAAATGTAAAAAAATTATCCGGTTCCAGCTTCTCAAATTTGAATATTTGCTGCTTTTATGTGTCGCATATGTGTCGTATATGTTTATCTTTGGGTTTTGGATTGTTGTTCAGACCAAACAAGATATGTGAAGACGTCAGCTTTAGCTGCAGGAAATCAGAACACACATTTTCTGACATGTCATAGACTAAACAATTAATTAATTATAAAAACAAGTGTCACACAGCTGCTAGCATGGCTTCAGATAGTTGTTCTTGTTAACATATTTGAAGCATGTTATCTTTGGATTCACTGTGGACAGTGGTCACCTGTCAAGCCAAGCAGATACAGTAATTCAGTCACAAATGACTTTTAAAATCCATAACTGAGGACATTCCTAGTCCTTGTTACTGGCTTTAACAACCTGTGACTCGTGCTCATGTGTTTGCATTTCTCCACAGACGATTATCGACCATGTCCCAGACTAACCCTCCGATTCTCTCCGTCCTCCCCATTCGGGCTCTGGTCGATGAGAAGTTCGAGGTGTTGGTGGAGAATCTGCCTGCAGGATCTCCAGTAACTCTTCACGCCCTCCACCATTCCGAGGACAAGGACTACTGGGAGGCCTATGCCCACTACATCAGTGACCACAGAGGAACAGTGTCTGGTGGGTTCTCCTCCTCTTTATAACAAACATATTTTAAACCAAAAGTTTTGCTGTCTGTCCTTAACTTCACAGCTGGTTTGCTTGTTGGATATTTTGTATGTTTTCGTTTTCTTGTTGTTGACAGTCGATTGCTTTTGTAGTTGCAGAGGATTTGAGTTTTGGCGGGACATACACAGGAATAGAGCCCATGGGTTTGTTGTGGAGTATGCGTCCTGTCCCAGGCAGCCGAACAGGTCTCAGGTAATACATGAAGTGCTGTCTCTGTGAAACTGCAGACTGTGTGATGTCATCTGAAATCAATATCATAATTAATTGTCTTATTTACCATTGCTATGTTTAAAGAACAACTTCTTATTTGATACACCTGTGCACACCTGTGTTAAAGTCTTTTTAGTGCCAAAGTCCCTCTTTTTGTTACTACACTTCCACCACAGCTCATTAGGGAAACACTGTCCGAGGAAACCAAAGAGGGAATTTGATGCTAAAAAGACTGTAAATGTGGCAGATGTCCACTTCATATGACTAACTCAGACTGCTGAAGCCTCATATAAGCTTCAAATCAACTTTGAAATAAATATACAGGGAAACTTTTGATTATGTTACATTACACAAAATCAAAGACCAGTAAAATACAGTAAAGTGCAAAGAAATGGAGGAAGCCCGGTTTGTCATTAGGTGAAGTTTGCACACTGTGAATGTTAAATGCCCTTTTCTTTACCTGTTAGGTTGAGAAAGATGGACGTCCACAGCCCCATGCTGGTCAACATCTCGGTCTACAGCGGACACATAGCTGAGGGCTTCAGGGAGCAGCCTCCTCTGGCCTCAGCGCTCACTGAGAGGTGGTACATGGCTCCAGGGGTCCGGAGGATCGATATCAAGGAGAAAGGAGTGCGAGGGACCCTGTTTATACCTCCAGGTACGTCTGCATCATCTGAAAAAACATCAGATGATACTGATCTTCAAAAAGACCTTTTTTTGTTCAATTTAGGCATAATTAAGGATCGCTGTCTTTTAAAATCGTTTTCCTTAGACCAAGTTTGTAATCTGTTTCTCCATGCCTCAGGTCCAGGACCCTTCCCTGGGCTGATGGATATGTGGGGAGGCAGTGGAGGGCTGTTGGAGTATCGTGCAGCCTTGCTGGCGTCCCATGGTTATGTGTCTATGGCGCTGGAGTATTTCTCCCCCGGTGAGCTGCAGTCAGCAGAGCTAGAGTTCAAATATTTTGAGGTTTGTTATTTTATTAACTGTAGAGTTTCCACTGTTTGTTTGAATGTGTGATTGTTTGTATCAGTTTCTTCATTGTTGTGATATATTTCTGTATTTTGTGATTATATTCTATATTTTCTCTCTGCTGCCCTACATCCCTTCAAAGTTTAAACAACTATAGAGCCGAAACAGAAAATCTATCAGCATCTACCGTAATAATTAATACTATTAATAGCTTAAGTAATATATGAAGCAAAAATCCCAACATTCTCTTTTTCCAGCGTCTCAATTTTGAGATTTATTTTATTTTATGTGATAGTCAGCAGAATTTCTTTTGGTTTTGGGCTGTTTGTTGAACAAAACAAGACATTTGAAGACATTTTTTCACTATTTACTGACCAATTGATTGACTGAGAAAGTCGTCAGATTAATAGGAAAAGAAAATAAATCAGTTCTTGCAGTCCTAAGTCGATAAAAAAAATGAAAACAGTGAGAACTTGGCAAGGGCTTTACACACAAACTTTGCAGGTACATATGGTAAAAGTTTGAAATTTGGGTTCATCAAACATTCTTTCTTTTCTTTATCTCCCGGTATCTCCTTCTGCACAGGCGGCGTTTAATATCATCAAGGATCATCCTCAAGTGATCCCAGACAGAGTTGGACTTTTTGGTCTTTGCCTCGGGGCAGTCGTGACCATGTATTTGGCAGCTGAAAGCACCATTACCAAGGTAACAGACGCAAAAAATCTTGGAGTTGCTTTTTCGTTAGCCTTAAATATGTGGTTGTTCACTGCATGTCATGGAGGGCCGACCAACACTTTTATCATCATACAAATCGGTGAAATCTATTGATGTAATCTTTTATTGGATTGAAAACTCAACAAACATCATCATTGTGTTGTGTTTCAGCCTCGGTGTTGTGTTTGTGTCAGCGGCAACCACTTTTATCCACGTGGGGAAACCCTCAGCGGAATGCATAAAGCAATGATGAGGTATGTGTCAGTAATATAAATACAGCACAGACAGTTGGACTGATCTATGAATGAATTATTACTTGTGATGGCAGGAATTCTCACAAGGCACGTATGGATGAGAACGACCATTATATAGTGCGAGATGTAACTCTACCAATTACCAGTGACCTCTCTATGAAAGTGGACGTAAGTATGTTGCTCTATTTATTGGTTTCATTGAAGTCTCCAACACATCTGCTACCCACCTCTGTTATTAGGAATATAATGCCCTTTATGTGATGTTTAGCAAGTGTAATATTTACCACGTTCATTTAGTGTGTTAGTATGCTAACATTTACTACAGCTGAGGCTGATGGGAACATCATTAGTTTTGCTGTCACTGAAAATGATAATATTAGAGATAACTGCACCAGCAACTCTTTAACATTATAGGGAATTATTTGATTCAAATGACTCATTGTTTGAGCAAAGAGGTTGCCAGTTTAACTTTAAGGGTAGGAGTAAAGTAAAAGTTGTGCGCCCAACACCTACCACTTTGTACAATTTAAAAAAAACAAAAAAAAAACAAAAAACAACAACATATAGTGGTTCATTCTAACTAACTCCAGTTGTTTGTTGTGGTTGATGCTTTGTTAGGTGAGAAAAATAAACTGTCCAATGTTGTTGGTCAATAGAAATAGTGTCGGATTGATGCAATCATATAAATGGCTTCACTAAACTATTTTTTAAATTATTTTTTTCAATCTTCATTTGTTCTATTATTAACTGTTAAAAAACTGTGTTGTTGTAGGCTGCAGATTTGAGATGTTGTGTGTTCACATCACATCACATGGCACCAGACAACAATTTGCTTTCTGTGTCTTCATTTGTTGAGTCATTGTTACCACCTGACTGCGAGACAAATGTCCCCTCAGGGACAGTAAAGTTAAAGTTCTGCGCCCAACTTCTATCACTTTGTATGATAAAAAAACAACTTATAATGGTTCATTCTAACTAACTCCAGTTTGTGTTGATGCTTTGTTAGGTGAGAAAAATAAACTGTCCAATGTTGTTGGTCAACGGTCATGACGATCAGAACACACCCGCAGTGGAGTCTGCTGAGGATGTGAGTACACACACACACACACACACACACACACACTAGACAGTGTTTACAGTTATGTCTGCACTTGATGATGATGATATTGTATGCATGCTTCTCCTGACCTTGACCTTTGGTTGTGTTTATTACGCTTAACTGATTTTGGTGCTTGGTGCTGTTACTTGCATTTACCAGAAGGGAGCAGCATTGTGACGTCTGGTCACATAAATACAGTATTTACAATGTCAGGTCACTGGACAGTCATAAGCTTTACATCATGTTCACACTGAGCTTTGAAGAACTGGTTTCAAATACTTCATACAGATGGAATGAGCTGCAGAAAACTTTGAAACTAAACTCTCATTTCACTTGAAGATTTGAAAAGGCTACTAATACTCATATATTTGCAATCCCACTTGTTAACTGTTTTAATTAATGTGAAAATGTCAAACGTTTGTGTGTCTTACCATGCTTAAAGTGTGTATGTTTATTCTTGTACACAGGTCTCTCTTGAAAAAGAAATCCTAATCTTAATCAGACCACCTGTTTAAATAAAGCATTAAATGAATAAATCATCATTTGTCCAATCAAGATGCTCGTGCAAATTGAAGAAGAGGATCATGTTACCTCATCAGATTTTGTTACTTTTTCATTGCAACTAATTGTTCATAAAACAAAGAAAATTACATCTTAAATCAGATAATGTCACCCTAGGGCTGCAGCTATCTTTTGCCACGACAACAAGTCCAAATATATTTAAATCCATCTTCACAGAGCTGAAAAATAAAGGCTCATATCACATCTAATAACTCAGTTACCTGTGTATGAAGAAATAGGGCCTCTGGTTAAATATGTCCATTTAGCACAATACTTGATCTTTGACCCCCAGATTGCTCAGATGATGCATACAGCAGGGAAGGAGCACCTGCTGACCAGACTACATTACCCTGACACTGGACATCTGATTGAGCCGCCCTACTCGCCTCACTTCAGAGCTACTAAGTTCATAACGGAAAGCACAAAAGCCAAAGGTGAGTTCTACTTGCACACAAGGAGGTGACTATACTAAACATTATACTAACAAAACATTCACATTTTATCAGAGAACCAAATGATGATTTCTTTCATTATCAGATGAGAGGTCCCTGGGTGGTCATTTGTTGGCAAGCAGCTCAGAATGTAATCAGAACATAATTTAATGAAGATTTATGAAAGTTATGTTTAAAGTTATGTTAAAGTTTTCCAAAGTTGGAAAATGTCTGTCATCTGTAAAACTGGACAACATTAAAAAGTTTACGTTTTTTAGGTTATAATTATTATTTTAATGGCATTTGATGACTGTATTTTCACTGTATAACTGATTCTACAGGATCTCCTTGACAAATTTCTTTGAAAAAGCTGTGAAATCCTTTACATACATTACAATGATAAAAGTGAGTTTCCAAGTGAGGTCCCACAAGGAAAATAATAGCTGCAGCAATTTTAACATTTGTGCCACTTTAGGCAGTGAGTCTACAGCACAGTTTTTACTACAGTAAGTTATTGCTGTTGTTTCAAATGTGTTTTGCGTCTTCAACTGAATTTAAACCTGTATTAACTGAAGCAGAATGTATCTGCTGGGGACTGGTGTGACAGAATGACACTCAGAATTACAGGACTTTGCAGCCCCGGTGTCAATGTACTTTATTCTGCCTTATACATCCAATAGAATCCTCCAGCTGTGTTTATTTAAGGTTTTAATAATCTGTATTTTCAGACTGTTTTAGCAGAATCTTCTCTCAGATACAACATTGTGTGTTGCAGTGATTTTACTGTGGGGAGGACAAACCAAACCCCATTCAGACGCTCAGGAGGACTCCTGGAGGAAGATCTTGGCTTTTCTGCAGCAGCATCTTTACTCCACTTCAATTCCCAAAGCAAAGATGTGAATGATTACATAAGCTCAGATAGACCCCAAATAACTGCTGGAAAATTATATATACTACATCTGACTACATGGTACTGGGTACTCTCTGTATTGATCATGTGCCTTTTGATGTGATTAATTGAAGTGCACAAAACATATACTCTTGAATTAGCAGAGAAGCTTGTTTTTTGGGTCAAATTGTGCCTCTATTTTCATTATTTGTGTCCACAAAGCCATAATTCTGAATGAGACAGCCTGAATGAGTATTATTACTAGGGCTGCAACTAATCTGTCAAGTATTTCTCAGTTAACTGATTAGTCGTTGGGTTTATAAAATGTCAGAAAATGGTCAAAAATGTCGATCACCATTTCCCAAAGCCCAAGATGCAACCTGAAATGTGTTGTTTTGTCTCAACCAACAGTCCACAACCCAAAGATATTCAGTTTACTGCCATAGAGGGCTAAAGAAACAAGAAAATATTCATATTTAAGAAGCTCGGACAAAAGAATTTTAACATTGTTTCTTAAAAAATGACTCAAAACAATTAAGCCTATTGTAAATATAGTTGGTCATTATTGTTCTGTCTATCAACTAATCGATTAATTGACTAATCATTGCAGCTCTAATTATTACAACTTAATTATTCAGTCTCACATAGTTCTTGTTAGATGTTTTTTAACCAATCACTAGTGATTAGTATTCAGCTGTGATGTAATTTCCAGGTGTGTTAACAAACGTATTTTACAAATTGATTGTTAAAAGTCCCCCTCCACTCAAAAATGTGTTTTCCTTCTTGTTCCTTCAATTGTGGAAAGTTTTTCTGTGCTCATTAAAAATCTGATTTTAAGGGTCTGGCTAATGCGCATGATTTGTGACATCACAACTAGTGTGGGGCTCACTGTGGTCCAATTTTCAATTTATACATGTGTGATGTGGAAACTTGAAGCCTCCAGTGCACAAACACTGAGAATGGGCTTTACAGTGAAGTAGGAGACATCGTGTGTCCAGCAGGAAAACGTCTGAAATATATTTGCAGATTCATAGATTTTGGAATTTTTAGATTTATTTTTTGGATGTATGTGTGTATTATATATGTGTATATGTGTACATGACAAGGGACAGGTGAAGACGGACAGGTGAAGGACTCAGTGTTGTTTATTGCATCATGTTATTTTGATGACTGCTAGATGGTCATACAGAGGTTCTTTTATGTTGTATTATGTTTTTCTGATAATTGTTGGAGCATTTGATGTAAGACAAATGTTCGTTTGAACGGACAATTAAGTTTTATCTTAACTTTAATGAGGGAGACGGAGTATACGACAGTGCAGGACAGAAACAAACCAGTGTGGCTTAAGGTGTCACTGCCATTTGAACGCGAGCATCTGAGCTTCTTTAATGACTCGATGTTTAAAGTTTAACTTGAAAGAGGATTAATTGTGTGTTTAGTGTTTCTTACCCACATTCCTGAGGACTGAAAGAGGACAGCTATCTTTCATATGCAGGACGTGAACGCAACGCGACCTTAATTCACCTGCACTCATCGCTACTGCTGTATATTTTCGCTTAATATTGGTAAATGTGTAATTATTAAATATCAGCTCGGTGGACTGCTAACCTACAGGCTCGCAAACTAACGGTCAAAGTCTCCTTGCCAAGATCGCAACAAATTTGAAGTAAAGTTTGACTTCAGTTGTTTCTTCACCTGCCAGGATGATTGGGTGTTTTAGCTTAAGGAGAGGTGCACTGAGGTCAGTGTACTTTACTACACGACAAGTGTAAGTATTTGCCCGACCATACCTTCCTTAGATCATTCTATAGAATGTATAAACAGGGCTAGTTTGTTACAAGGACAGTCAGTAGTGTAGTGTCTATAATGTGAGTTCCTGGATATAAAGTGTCCATCTGCAATTTTCTGTAACGGTCCCAGTAATATTTTCTGGCAAAGGGTACTGAAGTAGTGTATCACATGTAATGGTTAAGCTACGTTTGAGTGAAAAAAAAAAGTCATAAATGCAGTTGCAAGAAATATACTTTCAACTCATATATTGGGATGTTTGGTTTGAAAAGAAAACTTATTTTAATTCTAAGTATTCTAATTATGATTAACTCCCACTGCTCTTTCATCTGTTCACTCTGTAGATTTCTCTCGTTTTTCACTACATTGAGTGTTTAGTCAGTGATGGTTATTTGAGGTGCTTTAACTGTACTTTAACTCCCTCATGCACCTTTTTTTCTGCTTCTTTCACGGTCAGTGATCATGGAGATTGCGGTGGAAATTAAAAATAAGGTTTTGACGGCATTTCAGGTGCAAATTCAGGAGGCTTATCTCCGCCCGGTTAAAGCCGCCCCATACTAAACCGATATAACACCTACACGAATCTCATGTTTTACCTGCAAGACTCGTGTTTTAATGCTGTTGTTCATCATTTGTGATGTGAAAACATCAGACAAATAAAAAAGTTTGTGTCTTGGGATTAGTTAAGTTACAAAATCCAAACACACAGAGACTCTGGTAAGTGTCTGTTTAAACAGGAGTTTAGCCGACTTCACTGCATTTAACACCAGAGCTGACAGCATCAGAGCTCAGAGCAGAAAACACAGTCACTCTACATTGCTGCTGACCTCCACTTCCATCATCTTGTACAGATTCATTTTGAAAGAGCAATGGCCGATGGGGAAACTTAAGCATGGCCGGCCACTGTGACGGACGTCACTCTTTGGTTTGTGGACTGCCGTTTTAAGTCTCGAGTTTGAGAAGGATCTAGCTGCAGTCTTGCAGAATCACCCTAACCCAGCACTACACACCCACTTTACTACACACACACCCCGGTGTAAACGCAATGCGTCCTGGGCCACATTGAAGGTCAACTGACGTCCTCTATTTTCCGGCAGACTAAGCACAGGACCCTCTGTCCAAAGCTGTTCAACTTGTCTGATAACAGGATAAACAAATGATTTTGTTTTTCATGTGAATTAAAAAGGTAGCCTAATCCACCTCGTGCTTTTCCCCGTTTTTCCCGTTTCCCTAAAAGGTTTTCCTCTTCAAATCGACAATTAGAATAGAAATTAAACCATTAATTTTTCGCTTATCTGTCTAAAAAAATATTTCAGAGTCTAAACGTAGCTGGATAGTTTCCTCTGTCCTGCCAAGTTGATAACTACAGTTTTTAGTTTTGCTGAGCTCAGGATCTATAAGGAGGACGGCTGCTTTACTCCAAACAGTATGAACCTGGACTGTGTGTGTAACAGCTGACCCACTAGATGTGTAGCACAACACAGAACATTAATTAACATTAGATCCTGACAGATGCTGTCGGCGAGATTTAAATAATCAATGAAGTTATGCTACTGTGTCTTGTGAGTTAATGAGCACAAAGCTGGGGGGTCTTTGCTGCATCTCTCTCTCTCTCTCTCTCTCCGCGGAATATTTATCCTGTTATCAAACAAGTTGAACACAGCTTTGGACGAATAACGAACGAATTTGGTCTTTGAAAAAGGAAATGATGTCCGTGTTTATTTGCATATAGAGCGGGGAAGTGGGATCCGATCACAAGTGGTCACTCAAGACGCATGTAAATACCAGGTGTAAACAGACACACTTAAAGCTGTCCACTTGTGATCGGATCACCCGAGACGGATGTTAATACCAGGTGTAAACAGGGCCAAAGTCTAACCCTAACCATGCCTAAACCTAACTAAGTGGGTGTGTTATGTAGTAAAGTGGGTGTGTCGTGTTTGTGCTGGGCTGCAGCTTGATTTACTTGTGAGTTTAGCGATTTGACCGTCGCCATCTTGGATTTGACCATCACCATCTTTGATTTTTGGAGCCAGAAGTGACCATATTTGGACAAGAGGGCAGAGCTGACCCTAGCGCTAGCTGCTAGCTTGGTTAGCACGGTGCATTTACAGTCTATGGTTAACTTACCTGTGATAATGCTAATGCTAATTTTCGCCAGCAAAAATCAGACTTAAAACCATTAAAACAAAATATACTTACCAGAAAAACTGAACAGCTGACTCTAGAGGGTCTTTTAATACAACCAAACGCTGAACAAGTATAATCTTCAAAATTCCACAAAATATTCTCATACAATGTATCTGTAGGTTCTCTAGGCAGACTTTCAAAATTCTATTTAAAAAATTCCATTAAAAAATCTAATAAAATTTCCTTCAAACTCCACCATATTCTTATTCAACATGTCCCCCAACCATCTATGTGATGATTTTCATGTTGTTTTACTGCAGCATTTTTTAACCCCATAGTCATTGACTGTCCTTGATTGAATGCACCCAACCTTTCTCCCTCTCCCTCTTGCTCTAGCTCTCTTTTTCTTTCTGCAGAATTTGGTTTCATCTCACTATTTCGGCTTTTCACTCACTTGTTGTTGTTGTGTTTTCCTCTGTTCTGTGTGAACATGGTAAACAATACAGTAAACAACATACTGGAGCTGCAATGATTTAATCAATTGGTCGAACGACAGAAAATTAATCTGCTATTTTGAAAATGAAATCACTTTTTGTTTTAGACATTTTCATCTTTAGTCATGCAAAAAATGATCCGGTTCCAGCTTCTCAGATTTGAAGATTTGCTGCTTTTATGTGTCGTATATGACAATAAACCAAATATCTTTGGGTTTTGGACTGTTGGTCGGACCAAACAAGACATTTGAAGACATAGACTTGAACTGTGGGAAATCAGAATGCACATTTTATGAGAAGTCATAGACTAAACAATTAATCAGTTATGAAAATAAGCTACACACAGCTGCTAGCATGGCTTCAGATTGTTGTTCTTGTTAACACATTTGAAGCATGTTATCCTTGGATTCACTGTGGACAGTGCTCACCTGTCAAGCCAAGTAGATACAGTAATTCAGTCACAAAATAACTTAAAATCCAGAACAGAGGACATTCCTAGTCCTTATTACTGTCTTAACAACCTGTAACTTGTGCTCATGTGTTTGTATTTCTCCACAGACAATTATCGACCATGTCCCAGACTATCCCTCCGATTCTCTCCGTCCTCCCCACTCGGGCTCTGGTCGATGAGAAGTTCAAGGTGTTGGTGGAGAATCTGCCTGCAGGATCTCCAGTAACTCTTCACTCCCTCCACCACTCTGAGGACAAGGACTACTGGGAGGCGTATGCCCACTACATCAGTGACCACAGAGGAACAGTGTCTGGTGGGTTCTCCTCCTCTTTATCACAAACATATTTTAAACCAAAGTTTTGCTGTCTGTCCTCAACTTCACAGCTGGTTTGCTTGTTGGATATTTTGTATGTTTTGTTTTCTTGTTGTTGACAGTCGATTGCTTTTGTAGTTGCAGAGGATTTGAGTTTTGGCGGGACATACGCAGGAATAGAGCCCATGGGTTTGTTGTGGAGTATGCGTCCTGTCCCAGGTAGCCAAAAAGGCCGCAGGTAATATGTGAAGTACTATCTCTCTGAAACTGCAGACCAGGACTGTGTGATGTCATCTGAAATTAGGGATTGGCATTTTAAATAATGTCAATATTCAAGTATTTGCACTAAGTTATTATAGAGTACTCGCGTACTCGCCAAAAATATCTAACATAAGAATAGGGACGAAGTTTAACATTAGATAGCTTGCACTGCACATTCATTTCATGTATTTTGTCGAAATACTTCACTCTTATGCCTGGTCGCCATTCTGCCTGTCACGTTAGATTGACTGATGTCTGACTGAAAATGTTGAACATTCTTTTTACTTAAAAAAATGTTACCAGTTCTGTCATTTTTGCCGAATCGATCTGTGCAGATATTCATAGATAGCAGTTACATCGCTGTATCCAGTTTAAAAAATATAAAGTTTTAGTACAAAACACAGTCAATTTATGTTTATATTTATTAGTACTCATGCTCATTCCTATCTGAAATCAATATCATTATTAATTGTCTTATTTACCACTGTTATTTTTAATTAAACGATTTCTTGTTACATACACCTGTGCACAAGATTCTCCAAATGAGTCAGATTAAGTAGATATCTTTCAATTTACAGTCTTTTCAGCGCTAAAGTCCCTCTTTTTGTTACTATATTTCCACTGCAGCTAAACAGGGAAACACTGTCTGAGGAAACACAAAAAGGGAATTTGATGCGAAAAAGACTGTAAATGTGGAAGACATCCACTTCATTTGACTAACTCAGACTGCTGAAGCCTCATATAAGCTTCACATCAACTTTTAAATGCATTTTTGCTCAACATGACTGTGTGGATACACTGGATTTTGGTCATTTGAAGGGGATCTTAATCATGGTCAGTATGAACAAGAGGAATGATTACAGCAAGCAAAACCTATTTCAGTGTTCATATGGACACCTGACTGTTGTTTTAAGACGAGTTTGAAAACTTGTGATCCTATCCTTTAATTAACTCACCAAAACAAGTTGGTGGAATGATGCCCACTGACAGTGATTTGTTGTTTGACTGTTAGGGTAGGGAGGGATTTGTTGTTGTACTTTACAGTGCATTAAAGGGTAAACAACAACACCTGAATGAATGCGTTTACTGAACATAGCAATGTGACTTATATTAAATTGGTTTCAGTAAATGATCTACTGCAAATATGCAGGAAAACTTCAGATTATGTTACATTACACAAATGTAAAACTACCAGATGTGTGCAGCTTCACAAAATCAAAGACCTTGGTTAGTTCTTCTCAGTTAGTTCTTAATTTCCAAGCTCTTGTTAATCGGTAAAATACAGTAAAGTGCACAGAAATGGAGGAAGCCCTGTTTGTCATTAGGTGAAGTTTGCACATTGTGAATGTTAAATGCCCTTTTCTTTACCTGTCAGGTTGAGAAAGACGGACGTCCACAGCCCCATGCTGGTCAACATCTCTGTCTACAGTGGACACATAGCTGAGGGCTTCAGGGAGCAGCCTCCTCTGGCCTCAGCGCTGACTGAGAGGTGGTACATGGCTCCAGGGGTCCGGAGGATTGATATCAGGGAGAAAGGAGTGCGAGGGACCCTGTTTATACCTCCAGGTACGCCTGCATCATCTGAAAAAAACATCAGATGATACTGATCTTCAAAAAGACCCTTATTTGTTTGATTTAGGCACGATTAATGATCGCTATCTTTTAAAATCATTTTCTTTATATATATTCTTTGTAATCTGTTTCTCCATACCTCAGGTCCAGGACCCTTCCCTGGGCTGATGGATATGTGGGGAATTGGTGGAGGGCTGATCGAGCGTCGTTCGGCCTTGTTGGCATCCCATGGTTATGTGTCTTTGGCGCTGGAGTATTTCTCTCCCGGTGAACTGAAGTCAGCAGAGCTAGAGTTCAAATATTTTGAGGTTTGTTATTTTATTAATTGTAGAGTTTCCACTGTCTGTTTGAAGGGTATCAGTTTCTTTATTGTTGTGATGTATTTTTGGTAGAGACTCTTTCCACACATGATACTTTTTATAAATCCCTTCAAAGTTTAAACTATTATAGATCAGCAACTATCGTAATAATTAATACTATTAATAGTAGTAGTATTAGTAATAGTTTAAGTAATTTATGAAGTAAAAAACCCAACATTCTCTTTTTCCAGTGTCTCAGTTGTGAGATTTATTTTATTTTATGTGAACAGAGTCAACAGAATTTCTTTTGGTTTTGGAATGTTGTTGAACAAAAGACTTTTTACTGACCAATTGATTAACTTGAGAAAGTTGTCAGATTAAAAGAAAAGGAAAATAAGTCAATTCTTGCAGTCCTAAATTGATGAAAAAAAGAAAACAGTTTTTTAGCTATAACTGTTATTACACAGTAGCTTTAAAGTGTGACATATCTCAGCATCAGCAGTGGTGCTATGTTTACATGATGCAGTCTAAAGTAAGTTACCAGCTCTGAATAAACTGATGCTACAAACTATTTTCAAAGTTCCTATTATATAATTTTAGCAGACATCTGCCAGCCAGTACGCCACAAATACCTCCTCTTATAAAGGATGCTCCTGTTAGTCCCTCAGATTCAAAATGGCCTATGAGAGACCAGACCTGAAGCTCCCAGGTGGAAAGCTATCAGCTAACAGCACCTGGAGAGAGAACAGGGGCAAGACTGATAGAGATAAAACAACAACATAAAAACACTGACAAGCTTGTAACTCAGATACCAGTAAATGGCTCCTGCATTGTTTTCATTGTGGTTTCTGTGGGTGTAATGGTCATACTGCAAAAGGCTGGAAAAAGTTCACCAACATCAACTCACTAAACAGCAGTGTATCTTCACAAGAGCTTGTTGGAAACTTACAAGTACTCAGTGAGAACTTGGCGAGGACTTTACACACAAATTTTGCAGGTACATATGGAAAAATTTTGAAATTTGGGTTTATCAAACATTCTTTCTTTTTTTCTTTTCTTTATCTCCTGGTATCTACTTCTGCACAGGCGGCATTTAATATCGTAAAGGATCATCCTCAAGTGATCCCAGACAGAGTTGGAATTTTTGGTATTTCCCTTGGCGCAACTTTTACGATGTATTTGGCAGCTGAGAGCACCATTATCAAGGTAAGTAATAGTCACAGAATATCTTGGAGTTGCTTTTTCTTTAGTCTTGAATATGTGGTTATTAACTGTGTGTCACTGACGACTGACCAACACTTGTCATCATCATCATACTAATACTAATGTGCAGAGAGCCCAGTATTTATATTTGTATCTATATTTCTTGAGGCAGAGAAATTATTTGTATTTGTATTTGTATTTGTATTTGTATTTGTATTTGTATTTGTATTTGAATAAAAGTGGAAACACAGAGACAGCACAGCATGTAAGCGGGAGGAACTTCAAATGCAATTATTGCTTTGCACTTTTCATTTATTGCCTATTTTTCACAACCTAACTTTATGGAAAGGAGAAGGGGAACAACAGGTTATGGTGAGTTGCTTGAGAGCACTTTGCGCGTCAGTAGCTCAGCTTTATCTCTGGCTGACATCCCCAACTCTAGGAGTGATGTCCAAAATAGGAAATACGCATCATGTAGCAGGTGGATGTGACTCCCCTCGTTGAGACCTCCTGATAGACTGAGACTGAGATAGCGATGTAACTGACCTGTGCACTGGTATTTGACATGCTTTTTTTCCCCCAGAAACTAATAATTTTTAAAATATTTGTACGAAATAAACGTTCTTAAAAAAACCCGCTATTTGCACTTTGCCCAATAACATATTTGGATTCGGCACAACCCCTAATACTAATTCATGAAATGTAATAATCTTTTGTTGGATTGAAAACTCAACAAACAGCATTCTTGTGTTGTGTTCCAGCCTTGGTGTTGTGTTTGTGTCAATGGCGGCCACTTTTATCCACGTGGGGAAACCCTCAGTGCATTCTATAAAATGATAATGAGGTAGGTATTCAGTTCTGTCAGTAACATAAATACAGCACACACAGTTTCACAGTTGGACTGATATATAAATTATTTATTACTTGTGATGGCAGGAATTCTCACAAGGTACGTGTGGATGAGAATGACCATCAGATATGGCGAGATGTAACTCTACCAATTACCAGTGACCTCTCGAGGAAAGTGGACGTAAGTATGTTGCACTATATATTGGTTTCATTAAGTCTCCAACACGTCTGCTACCCACCTCTGTTATTAGGAATATAATGCCCTTCATGTGATGTTCAGTAAGTATAATATTTACCATGTTCACCATCTTAGTATGTTAGTATGCTAACGTTTACTACAGCTGAGGCTGATGGGAACAATCACATCAGTTACAGTTAAAACTGAAATAGCATCGGATTGATGCAATCATATAAATGGCTTCACTAAACTATTTTTTAAATTCCAAAAAAAACCCAACTTATAATGGTTCATTCTAACTAACTTCAGTTGTTCCTTATGGTTGATACTTTGTTAGGTGAGAAAAATAAACTGTCCAGTGTTGTTGGTCAGTGGTCATGATGATCAGAACATACCCGCAGTGGAGTCTGCTGAGGATGTGAGTACACACACACACACACACACACACTGGACAATGTTTACAGTTATGTCTGCACCTGATAATGATGATATTGTATGCATGCTTCTCCTTACCTTGCGAGGAAGTTAGATTCATGAGATCCCAACCTCACAAGATCATGCAAGAATCCATCTTGTCAGATTATACGCTTGTGTCCGAACCACTGGTGGTTCAGACCAATCAGCGTCCACTGAGGAGTCTCGTGTTGTTGGGCTGAGCATGTGACCACAACAAAGGGCAAGAGTTGTGTGTCCACACAGCAGCCCAGGCCTTCATGGGGCTCCCACTACCTAAGACCAGTGAGAAGAGCACCAACTTAGATGATGAGAGTCCAAAACGGACTCCAGCTCCCAGCAGGCTTTGCAAACTCTCACTTACATGTGACGTCCGACTTGCTCAAACTCTCGTTCCCCATTGGACAAGACCCGCTGGCAACGCACAGGAAGTTCCATGATGTCACCGAAGATATAAAGCTGAGAGCCGAGCAGAAATCAGTACTTTTCATGTAAGCAAAACACGTATGTACTGCTGCTCTACAGTCTCTCCTCGCTGGTTGAGCTTGAGATTTCTTTTGGTTCAGTCTGACCATAATCCCCGGATCTTAAGAAAGACCGTTGTTCAACCTCTTCCTGCAGAAGAAAGGCGAAGGATAACCTCTGTCCCCCCCTCGTCTTTAAGTGAGTCAACTTGCTGCTCTTTCTCCACACATCCACCCAGAGAAGCCCAGCCACCACAACCCGCCAACAATGCAAGGACACCGGCTTCTTTCAGCATCCAGCCGAAGAACTGAGTTTGGACCTAACTGATGGACTACACACTCACCTCCTCACTTCCCTAAACAGTCCAAATAAGAGGCTACGTCTGTGCTGCAGTAGATTATTGATAGTGTGTTATTTTGAGCTTGATTTCTAATTGTTGTTATACCACAGACTATTAATCTGGTTGTGCAACTGTGAGTGCTTATTGCTGCCGTTGTTACTTTTGGTGTGTTTATCACACTTAACTGATTTTGGTGCTTGTCCAACTGCCTGGACTGCTTTGTGATGGTTCGCCATCATGTGAAAGACTGTGGGTTGCATTTTATTTGTTGAAGTCAGACCACAGCCAGTGAATTAGGATATTTGCACGCCACGTGTCTGTGGAGATAAAAGCAAGCGCCACCTCTCCTCATGATCTTTTGTTCAATGGTGCACTGTTTTACTTAATGTGAAAATAATGTGAAACGTGTGTGTCTGTGTCTGTCTGCGCTTAAACCATGTATGTTTGTTCTTGTCTCAGGTCTCTCTTAAAATAAATTAGAGGCATCATTTGTCCAATCAGGATGCTTGTGCAAATTGAAGAAGAGGATCATGTTACCTCATCACATTTTGTTACTTTTTCATTGCATCTAATTGTTAATAAAACAAACAAAATTACATGTCTTAAATCAGGTAATGTTACCGTAGGGCTGCAGCTATCTATTGCCATGACAACAAGTTCTTTACAGAACTGAAAAATAAAAGTTCTTGTTAAATCTAATAGCTCAGTTACCTGTGTACGAAGAAATAGGGCCTCTGGTTAAATATGTCCACCTAGCACAATACATTTGTTTGATCTTTGACCCCCAGGTCGCCCAGATGATGCATACAGCAGGGAAGGATCACCTGCTGACCAGACTACATTACCCTGATACTGGACATGTGATTGAGCCGCCCTACTCGCCTCACTTCAGAGCTACTAACTTCATAATAGAAAGCACAAAAGCCAAAGGTGAGTTCTACTTGCACACAAGGAGGTGACTATACTAACCATTACACTAACAAAACTATACTAACAAAACATTTTATCAGAGAACCAAATGATAATTTCTTTCATTATCAGATGAAATGCATCAGAAACACATAATACTGTTAAAGTGGAATTTCAGCAAGGAAACATAGCTGCAAGCTTGCAAGAAATATCAGGGTGGCAGCTCACCGTCGTCCCTGTGTAGGATCACTCCATTTTTAGGGGTCCCTGAGTGATCATTTGTTGGCAAGCAGCTCAGAGTGTGATCAGAAAAACACTGTGGAGCAGTACTTTTGGAGCAGCTGTCAACAGGGCAGAGCAGAAAAGACATCTGCCATCTGTTAAAACTGAACAGCACTGAAAAGTTTGATTTTTAGATTATAATCTTTATTTTAATGGCATTTGATGACTATATTTTCACTGCATAACTGATTCTACAGGATCTCCTTGACAAATTTCTTTACAAACGCTCTTAAAAAGTGAAATCCTTTACATATATTACAATGATAAACATGAGTTTCCAAGTGAGGTCCCACAAGGAAAATAATTGTTGCAGCAATTTTAACACTTGCGCCACTTTAGGCAGTGAGTCTACAGTACAACTTTTACTACAGTAAGTTATTGCTGTTGTTTCAAATGTGTTTTGCGTCTTCAACTAAACTTAAACCTGCATTAACTGAAGCAGAATGTATCTGCTGGGGACTGGTGTGACAGAATGATGCTGAAAATTACAAGACTTTGCAGCTCTGGTGTCTATGTACTTTATTCTGCCTTATACTTCTAATAAAATCCTCCAGCTGTGTTTGTTTAAAGTTTTAATAATCTGTATTTTCAGACTGTTTCAGCAGAATCTTCTCTCAGATATAACATTGTGTGTTGCAGCGATTTTACTGATGGGAGGACAAACCAAACCTCATTCAGACGCTCAGGAGGACTCCTGGAGGAAGATCTTGGCTTTTCTGCAGCAGCATCTTTACTCCACTTCAAGTCCCAAAGCCAAGATGATGATTACATAAATTCAGATAGACCCCAAATAACTGCTGGAAAATTACACTGATATATAATATATATATCAGGTGTAGTGTGTGTGTATATATATATATACACACACACTACACCTGACTACATGGCATTGGGGTCAAATTGTGCCTCTATTTCATTATTTATGTGTCCACAAAGCCATAATACTGAATGAGACAGACTGAATGAGTATTATTACAAGGGCTGCAACTAATCTGTCAAGTATTTTCTCAGTTAATTTATTAGTTGTTGAGTTTACTGTCATAGAGGGCTAAAGAAACTAAAACATAATCATATGTAATGTCAATTATTCAATCCAATCACTAGTGATTAGTATTCAGCTGCTGTGATGTCATTTCCACGTGTGTTAACAAGCGTTTTTAATGAGGGGGAAGGAATAGATGCCATTTTAAAGATTTTAAAACACATTATTGTTCCAAGCAGAGTTTTTTTTATTTTCTTAATACATGTCTGAGGGATCTTTTAATATACACTAATGCACATCGTTATCATCTTATAACGCACAATAAAGTGTCTTGATACAAGAAAATAACAGATAAGGCAGCAGAGTTTGACATTTCCACATTATTTATTACAGCGCTTCAAAACATTGTTACTTGACACAGAAACATGGATGAGACTTTAATTAACTCAGGGATTTTGATTGAAAATAATATTAAAAAAACTAGGGCTCGTACATTTTTGTTTTTATTCTTAAAGGTGCAGTGTGTAGAATTTAGTGGCATATAGCAGAGCAGACTTGGCAGTAATTGAATATAATATTCATAAGTATGTTTTAATTAGTGTACAATCACCTGAAAATAAGAATCATTATGTTTTCGTCACCTTAGAATGAGCCCTTTATATCTACATAGAGAGCGGGTCCTCCTCCATGGAGGCCGCCATGTTTCTACAGTAGCCCAGAACAGACAAACCAAACACTGGCTCTAGAAAGGGCCTTCCATGTTTTTTGCGAGTTTCACGGCCACAGTAGGTTCTCCTACAAGCTTCAAAGGGGAGAGGAGGGAGTATTGTGTTGTTTGCAATCTGCATCCTCACTGCTAGATGCCACTAAATACTAAACACTGGTCCTTTAAAAATGGTCAGTAACAGAAAGCTAGTATAGTGGCTATTTACTAGTAGTATAACTGTGAATTAATTATTAATCAGTTTTTTGTTTGTTTTGGGTTTTTTTTTTTTATTTACTTAAATCGCAGTTAAACCAGCTACTTGCTCAGTCGGTCGTTGGTCTGCTACCTTAACAATCTGACGATTAAAGTCTCCTTGTCGAGATTTAAACAACCTTGAAGTAAGTAAAAGTTTGACTTCAGTTGTTTCTTTACGAGAGGTGCACTGGGATCATTGTACTTTAGGACACGACAACTGTAAGTATCTGTTAAGAAGACTAGGTCAAAACCTAGTAACGTTATATGGCTGGCCCGTGTTTGGTCAACGTGTGAAACTGGCCATTTTGTTACATGGATAGTCAGTGATAGTGTCTATAATGTGAATTCCTGGCTATTAAATGTTAATTTGCAATTTTCTGTAGTGGTCCCAATAATATTTGCTGGTAAATTGTACTGAAGTAGCATATCACATGACGTGGTTAAGAAACGTTTGAGTAAAATAAAAAAAAGATTAGAAATGCAGTTACAAGAACAATACTTTCCACTCATATCTTGAGATGTTTGATTTGAAAGAAACTTATTTTAATTTTAATTATAAATATTCTAATTATCTGTTAACTCCGCCTGCTCTTTCATCTTTTTACTCTGCACATGTTTCTCGTTTTTCAGTCTTTATTTAGTGTTTTGTCAGAGTGATGGTTATTTGGGGTGTTTTAACTGTGCATGCGCCTTTTTTCTGCCTCTTCATCTGCATCTCCAGAGCGGCCGCCTCACAACTGATAGAACAGCTACATGAGTCTCGTGTTTTACCTGCCAGACTCGTGTTTTAATGCTATTGTTCATCGTTTGTGATGTGGAAACGTCAGAGAAATAAAAAAAAGCTTGCGTCCTGGTATTAGTTCAGTTATAAAATCCAGACGCACCGCAGAGGGTCTCTCCTGCCGGCTGCTGACAGCGCTGTCAGCCGGAGAATCGATCACACTGGACGGTAGAGGAAGAGACGTTAGAGACGCTGGTATGTTCCTGTTTAAACAGGAGTTTAGCCGACTTCAGTACATTTAACACTGACTCTAAACTTCATCACTCACTCACTTGTTACTCGTACAGCGTGGCTGTGGCTCAGTCAACAATAAATCGTCTTCTGATTAGAAATAAACTTGCATTCTGTGTGTGAACTGTCTATAGCTGAATATGGTGCTATCCTGCTTTGACATACATCGTGTTGGTGTTCGAGTTTGCTGTCTGTTGTGGTTTAAAATGTTCTTAAACGGGTGTAAAATATTGTTGGCAATTCAAATTAATACAAAAATCATGAATGTTGCGACATCATTATATAGACTTTGTCCTAGCAGCCCAAACTCTGACTGACTTCCAGCGTCCCTGGAATAATTACAAACCGAAAACTCAAACAACACAAGAACAAATCAATCAGTTTGTAAATGAACACTCAAACAACACAAGAACAAATCGATCAGGTTGTAAACAAACAATGTCATGTCACAAGTCCACAAGTCTTTTAGATTTGATTAATGTTCCACATTTCTTCACTGCAGTTGTCCAGACATTAACTCCTTTGATTATGACACAATGACATTTTACATTTGTCCTTACTAAATGCTTTTTGAACATACAAATTCCTCTCAGGTTATATTTACTTTCTCTCATTGAAAACAACCCTTAGATGCTGTTAGGTAATTGTTGATTTTTTACTCTGTACATGATTTGGAGTTTTGAAGTCAACCAGATCTTTAAATTTTAGTGTTTTTAACTTAATAAAAAGTGAGTTTGTTGGTTCTCTAGAAATAGTTTTGTTTATGATTCATATGGCTCTTTTTTGAAGAAAAAGTTATATATGGGAGTATAAAGGAACAGTATAATGTGTATAATGAAGCTTGATTTAGAAAATCTTTGGCTTTATATAATATTGCAATTGATTTTGATGTTAACACATTAATATAATTTGTATGTGGTCTCCAGCATAATTTATTATCTATTATCACTCCAAGAAATTTAATTTCAATCACTCTTTGATTGCTACATTATTTATCACGAGTTTCTTATTTGAGTTATTTGAATGATTACTAAAGATTATATATTTCCTTTTACTTAAATTCAGTGTTAGTTTATTTGCATCAAACCAACTCTTTAGCTTTTTCAGTTCCTTTTCCACTCTATCCAGAAGTTGTTTCAAGTTGTCCCCACAATAAAGAAAACTTGAATCATCTGCAAATAGAATAGTTTTCAGTGTTTTGGACACTTCACATATATTATTGATGTATAAAAAAAACCCAAAACAACAATGGTCCCAACACTGAGCCCTGGGGAACCCCACAAGTAACCTTTAGTAATTGTGATTTGAAATTTTGTATTCAGAAATACCACTACTGCACATTCCTTATTTTTTATTGCCATTGTTATGTCTTCTACAGATTCTATAAGTGCAAATGAAATTGTCCTATTAGCTCTAAATCCATATTGCTGTCCATACAGTGCATTATGTTTTGTGATGAAGTCAGCAAGTCTTGTACAGAATATTTTATTCCAGTATTTTTGAGAACTGTGGAAACAAGGAAACAGGTCTTTAGTTTGAGAGTACCTGTCTGTCTCCAGCATTATATATTGGTATGACTTTAGCTGTTTTCATTGTCCTTGGAAATACACCAGTTTGTAGAGACTGGTTACAGATATGAGTCAAAGGTTTTGCTATACATTCAATAATATTTTTAACCGTGGACATGTCATTTCCATTCCAGTCTGTGGACTTCTTACTCTTGAGATTTTCAACAGTGTCAATCATTACTTTGTCATCTGTTCCTCTTATAAACATAGATTCTTTAACATATATATCTTTACTTTCCACATCATCTTTACTAGAGGATTTTTTTTTTCATAGAGAGCAATTGTAATTGACAAAAATGATTCATGGGCTTCACCTACATCTTCCACATATACTTAATTCCAGTCTTGTTTCATTAGGTCTTCTTTAAAGGAATTAATAGCACCTTGTGTTTTGTGTCTAATTATTTTGAAGGTTTAACATCTTTCTTGGTCCTTGGTAAATAAATGAGAAACCTTTTCTAGTTTTGTAGGATAATGTTTTTGTCTGTCTAATGTCAAAAATGTCTTCTTGTTTTTTAGCCAACAATCTTAATGACTAAAGCAATTCTCTGAATTTTGCTGTAGTCCAACATGAGGTTCATATTCATGGTTTTGGCCAAAACGTCTCAACAACTGTTGAATGGATTGCCTGCAAAACTAATGATGTTTTCATCAGCCTCAGCTGCACTTTGTTTTTAGTGCTAATTAGCAAATGTTAACATAATAACATGAGCTGCAATGATGAATCGATTAGTTGATCAACAGAAAATTAATCTGCTATTTTGTTATCAAATATTTTTTTATTCATTTTTGGAATGAATATGCAAAAAATTATCCTGTTCCAGCTTCTCAGATTTGAAGATTCGCTGCTTTTATATGTTGTATAATAAACCAAATATCTTTGGATTGGACTGTTGGTCAGACCAAACAAGACGTTTTAAGACGTCAACTTGAGCTGCAGGAAAATATAACACATTTTTCCACTATTTTCTGACAACTAATAAACTAAACGATTAATCAGTTATGAAAATAAGCCTTGAAGAGCTGCTTGCATGTCTTCAGATTGTTGTTCTTGTTAACATATTTGAAGCATGTTATCTTTGGATTCAGTGTGGACAATGGTCACCTGTCAAGCCGAGCAGATACAGTAATTCAGTCACAAAAATACTTTTAAAATCCATAACTGAGGGCATTCCTAGTCCTTGTTACTGTCTTAACAACCTGTAACTCGTGCTCATGTGTTTGTATTTCTCCACAGACAATTATCGACCATGTCCCAGACTATCCCTCCGATCCTCTCCGTCCTCCCCACTCGGGCTCTGGTCGATGAGAAGTTCAAGGTGTTGGTGGAGAATCTGCCTGCAGGATCTCCAGTAACTGTTCACGCCCTCCACCACTCAGAGGACAAGGACTACTGGGAGGCCTACGCCCACTACATCAGTGACCACAAAGGAACAGTGTCTGGTGGGTTCTCCTCCTCTTTATCACAAACATATTTTAAACTAAAGTCTTGCTGTCTGTCCTTAACTTTACAGCTGGTTTTCCTACTGTTTGTATGTTGTGTTTTGTTGTTGTTAATAGTCGATTGCTTTTGCAGTTGCAGAGGATTTGAGTTTTGGCGGGACATACACAGGAATAGAGCCCATGGGTTTGTTGTGGAGTATGTGTCTTGTACCAGGCAGTCAAAAAGGCCTCAGGTAATACATGAAGTGCTGTCTCTGTGAAACTGCAGTCCAGGACTTTGTGATGTCATCTAAAATCAATATCATAATTAATTGTCTTATTTACCAATGTTATGTTTAATGAAACAATTTCTTATTAGATACACTTGTGCACAATTCTCTATCCTCACTGTAGCTCTCTGATTTATTCTTTGTGCTGAACAACAAACAGAAAATCATAGATAACATTTTGGTAGCATATTCAGTTACTAGCAACCCTTTTAGAAAGTCTGCAAAAATAGGCTCTTGTTCACATCTCTTGACAATCAACATATGCTGCATTGTTGCCTACTTTAAGTCAGCATGACAAATTGCTGGTAAGTCTTGACTTACAATGTTTTGATGTTGGACTGCTAAGATCAACAGCTTTGTATTTAACATTAAGCTGCTTGAGCTAATGTTAGCTTCAGCTCTGAGTCCTGGAGGTCTTGATTCAGAGCTTTTAGGTTTATATGCTTAAAATGATGATATGATGTGTAAGTTTAAATAAAGGTTCGGACAATTTGACCATATGTTCACAAATTCTCAAGCGGAGTTCCGTCCAAGTCAGGAATTTCACCCAAACTATACTCCAGTCACTCTTTCCGTGTAGGAGCCACAACTGCTCCTAGACAAGGAATCCCAGACAACACGGTCAAAATCCTCGGCTGTTGGTCTTCCCAAGCTTACCATAGCTATATCCATCGCCACCTCATTGACATCCAAAGAGCCCATTCTCACCTAGTCCACTGAAGTTAACTTTGGGGGATGATGAAGCTGAAAGCTCATAGAGATGTGCCCCCACCCTGAGTCCCAACTACCAGGTTCCTAGATACTCCAGTCACATCACGACTCCAATTGGCCCCGTTCATCCCCATCCAATTGACCGACCCCCTTTTATCCCTCCCCTCGTCCCCTATCATCCCACTGTACACAACGTCAATCAACCTCCGGCTCCTGTTCATCTCCCCCGGCGATCGACCCTCTTTCGTCCCTCTCCTCTACCCTAATCATCCCAACGCAATTGACCCTCATCCAATTCTTCCCAAATCTTCTCACCAAACCCAATCTTTTAAATACAACACGAATGGTATGGTCTTTGTTAGGGAAAATCACTAAAATACAGTAGACAGCTACAGCAGAGTGCACAGAAATGGTGGAAACCCTGTTTGTCATTAGGTGAAGTTTGAACACTGTTAATGTTAAAGCTGAAGTGCCAGACTTTTGTCTGTAAAGGGGGGCGCTCAGCTGTGATTGTCTGAGTACAAAGATGTTACTAGCACGAGGGGAGGACATTTCTCTTCGTTTGATAACATTAAAAGTAAAGTTAGAATTTCTGTCAGCTTCCCGACTTTTTAAAAGAGAATTTGATCCCTTTGGGCCGATAACATTTAGAAAGTCTGGAAGGGTTGCACAATTAACAGCCAAACAGTCGGGAATGTTGCCCCCAACATGAGATTTTAAAACTCTGTATACTGGGAAATACAAAGAGATTTATCTGCTGGTGATAGGCTTAATTAGCCTTGTGTGAACTCGTTTGGCAAGGGCTTGGATGTAACAGACATTCATTTATATGTAAAAGTTCTGCACTGCAGGTTTAAATGCCCTTTTCTTTACCTGTCAGGTTGAGAAAGATGGACGTCCACAGCCCCATGCTGGTCAACATCTCGGTCTACAGTGGACACATAGCTGAGGGCTTCAGGGAGCAGCCTCCTCTAGCCTCAGCGCTCACTGAGAGATGGTACATGGCTCCAGGGGTCCGGAGGATTGATATCAGGGAGAAAGGAGTGCGAGGGACTCTCTTTATACCTCCAGGTATAACCTGCATAACCTCCGAAAACATCTCCAGTTTACTGAACTTCAAAAAACACCCATTTTTTTTCTTTGATTTGGGCACGATTAAGGATCGCTTTCTTTAAAAAATCATTTTCTTTAGACCGAGTTTGTAATCTGTTTCTCCATGCCTCAGGTCCAGGACCCTTCCCTGGGCTGATGGATATGTGGGGAGGAAGTGGAGGGCTGATGGAGTATCGTTCGGCCTTGCTGGCGTCCCATGGTTATGTATCTTTGGCGCTGCAGTATTTCTCCCCCGGTGAGCTGAAGTCAGCAGAGCTAGAGTTCAAATATTTTGAGGTTTGTTATTTTATTAACTGTACAAAACAACAACATAAAAACATTGACTAACTCGTAACTCAGATACCAGTAAAATTGGCTCCTGCATCATTGTCATTGGAGCTTCTGTGGGTGTCATGGTCATACTGCAAATTGCTGGAAAAAGTTCAACCAACATCAACTTGCTAAACAACTGTGCGTCTTCACAAGAGTGTGTTTGAAACTTACCAGTACTCACTGAGAACTTGGCGAGGACTTTACTCACAAACTTTGCTGGTACATATGTAGCATGAAATTTGAGTTTATCGAACATTCTTTCTTTTCTTTATCTCCTGGTACCTCCTTCTACACAGGCGGCATTTAATATTGTCAAGGATCATCCTCAAGTGATCCCAGGCAGAGTTGGAATTTTTGGTCTTTCCATTGGCGCGATTGTGACCATGTATTTGGCAGCTGAGAGCACCATTATCAAGGTAACAGACCCAAAAAATCTTGGAGTTGCTTTTTCTTTAGCCTTGAATATGTGGTTGTTAACTGTGTGTCATGGAGGGCTGACCAACACTTTTATCATCATACTAATCGGTGAAATCTATTGATGTAATTTTTTGTTGGATTGAAAACTCAATAAATATCATCATGTTGTGTTCCAGCCTCGATGTTGTGTTTGTGTCAGTGGCAGCCACTGTTTTCCACGTGGGGAAAACCTCACCATATTTGATAAAACTTTGATCAGGTAGGTATTTGGTTCTGTCAGTAACATAAATACAGCACACACAGTTTCACAGTTGGACTGATCAATGAATTAATTATTACTTGTGATGGCAGGAATTTTCACAAGGTACGTGTGGATGAGAACGGCTATCAGATATGGCGAGATTTAATTCTACCAATTACCAGTGACCTCTCAAGGAAAGTGGACGTAAGTATGTTGCTCTATATATTGGTTTCATTAAAGTCTGCAACTCATCTGCTACCCTTTATGCCCTTTATGTGATGTTTGTTTGTTTGTGATGTAATGTACATTTTATATAATTGCACTATGCACTGCAACTCTAACTGTAATATGCACTTTATTTCGCACTTGCACTTTTCTGCATTCTGTAGATACCTATGTTTATGGTCAGGCTGCTATGCACTATGCACTTTATATTTGCACCACACAGCTGTCTGTTTTAATCTATGTCTGTATTTAGGTTGCCATGTAGTGACTGAGGTCAGGACGGGAGTGGGAATATTTTACTCTTTTTTTCCTTTTACCTTTTATTTGTGTACTTTTTTATCATTCTTGGGTATGGAAGAAGTTATATGTGTATGCATGAACTGCACTGTATTTTGAGCTGCACTGCATCAAATTCCAATCAACCTGTTGAAATGGCAAGAAAGTATTGAATTGAATTGAATTGAATTGAATTGAATTGAATTGAATTGAATTGAATTGAATTGAATTGAATTGAATTGAATTGAATTGAATGAATGTTTAGCAAGTATAATGTTTACTGTGTTCACCATCTTAGTGTGTTAGTATGCTAACATTAACTATAGCTGAAGTGGATGGGAACATCATTAGTTTTGCTGTTACTGAAAATTACTAGCAACTTTAGAAATAACTGTACCAGCAACTCTTTAACATTACAGGGAATTATTTGATTCACTGTGAATATAAAATGACTCATTGTTGGAGCATAAAACATTGTAAATATAATTGTTTAAAACAAAGTAAAAAGGTTACCAGTTTAACATTGAGGGGAGGATTCAGTCACAAGGAGACACATTCACCTTCAAAAATGCATAAAAACAGATTAATCTTACGGTGTCTGTTGTCCATAGCTGCTTTATACTGTATGAGAAGCTTCTCCTTCAGTTCATTAAATCCCTACAGCATCTGAAGGCAGCAGGACAGATGTGTTGACACATCTGCAGCCTCTGATTTGATTCGACTGTATTTACCTTCATTAAATCACATGCAACAGCAGGCTGCTACAAATAACCCCACACACCTCTACACACATGAGTGTTATAACTCTGTATCCTGCCTGTCAGATGTCAGCTCATTAATCCTGTGTGACTTCTTTCCAAGTTTCTTTTTTAAGCACATGTGACGTTTCATGTTTTACTCCTTAAATACATTGCTGTGCAAAAGCTGGTGTCACATCAATTAAAGTTAAAACTGAAATAGCGTTGGATTGATGCAATCATAAACAGCTTCACCAAACTATTTTTTAAATGATGTATTTCAATCTTCATTGTCCTATAATTAACTGTTCAAAAAAACACACTGTTTTTGTAGGCTGCAGATTTGTGGTGCTGTGTGTTCACATCACACCACTTGGCACCAGACAACAATTTGCTTTCTGTGTCTTCATTTGTTGAGTCATTGTTACCACCTGACTGCGAGACAAATGTCCCCTCCTGGACAGTAAAGTTAAAAAAACAACTTATAATGGTTCATTCTAACTAACTTCAGTTGTTCCTTGTGGTTGATGCTTCGTTAGGTGAGAAACATAACCTGTCCAATGTTGTTGGTCAATGGTCTTGATGATCAGAACATAGCTACAGTGGAGTCTGCTGAGGATGTGAGTACACACACACACACATACACACACACACACACACACACACACACACACACACACACACACACTGGACAGTGTTTACAGTTATGTCTGCACTTGATTACGGTGATAATGTATGCATGCTTTTCCCTCTTGATTCTGTGTATCTTATATGAAAAGGTGGGATGGTCCATATTAATCAACAGAAGGGAGCAGCATTGTAATTTATGTATTAACCTCTGTTCTCTGGTCACATATAAATAATGTACTTACAAATACTTTCAAATACTCTGGAATGAGCTGCAAAAAACTTTGAAACTAAACTCTCTTGTTTCACCTGAAGATTTTAAAATGATACTAATACTCGCAATCCCACTTGTAACTGTTTTACTTAATGTGAAAATGTCAAACGTGTGTGTGTGTGTGTCTTTCCATGCTTAAACTGTGTATGTTTATTATTGTACACAGGTCTCTCTTGAAAAATAAACCCTAATCTTAATCAGACCACTTGTTTGAATGAAGCATTAAATGAATAAATTTGAGCATTCGGCATAATTTCAATCAGACTGCTTGTGCAAATTGAAGAGGATCATGTTACGTCATCACATTTTGTTACTTTTTCATTGCGTCTAATTGTTAATACAGTGGGAACTGCTTATAGTGATCATTTCTGTCCGGGTCAAATTGATCGCTGTAAGCGGATGATCATTATAACCGATTTTTTTTCTTTTTGTTAATTTCTCACCATCTAATTGACATTTGTATATTTATTACATGAATATAAAGTAATGAAATGGGCAGTTTCACTATTTACTGAATTTTATTTGAAACAGCTGTTTCAAAGGTTTGTTGTTTCACTGCTGCATCTCATTGGCTCGTCTTTGGCAGTTTGTCATAAGCTTCAAGGAGACTACGATTTTCATTGAGAGAAAATTTTTCCTTCTTTTTCTCCCGTCATGATTTCAATGTGCGCGCAGTACCTGCCTCAGGTCACCAGCAGGCAGCAGACGGATTGTGCGTTTAGGCTGCGGGGGTGGGGGCCACAGGGGTACCGCAACGAGAAAGTTGAACCAGAATTGAAGTAAAGTTAGGCTTTTGCTGACAGTTTCTCAACTCATTTTAAAAAAGACGAGAGAGAGAGAAGCAGTGAATGAGAAAGTGAATGAGGAGAGCAAGCAGTGGTAGTGAGAAAGCCGGTGAATGAGAGGAAGAAAACATTATTTTCTGATTGTTTCAAATGGAGGTGGAGGTGTCCACACAACCCTGCAGAGGTGCACTGCAACGCCTGATAACTATGGGAGTAAGGTAAAAAGGAAATAGAATTACCATAGTTTAAAATGTTTTTTTCCGTATGTTTTCATGTATGAAAAAACCCAAAATGAACACTGTAAGCAGACTTCTTGATTACTATAAGCAAATTATTTAAACAGCACTTGTATAGGACTGGTTCTGTCCGAGCTTTTTGATCCATATAAGCGGTTGATCACTGTAACCGTGATCACTATGAGCGGTTTCCACTGTAAAACAAACAAAATTACATGTCTTAAATCAGATAATGTCACCCTAGGGCTGCAGCTATCTATTGTCATGACAACAGGTCCAAATAAATTTAAATCCATCTTTACAGAACTGAAAAATAAAGGCTCATATCACATCTAATAACTCAGTTACCTGTGTACAAAAAATACAGCCTCTGGTTAAATATGTCCACCAAGCACCCCACATTTGTTTGATCTTTGACCCCCAGATCACCCAGATGATGCATGCAGCAGGGAACGATCACCTGCTGACCAGAGTGCATTACCCTGACACTGGACATCTGATTGAGCCGCCCTACTCGCCTCACTTCAGAGCTACTAAGTATTTAGTGGACACCACAAAAGCCAAAGGTGAGTTCTACTTGTTACAGGGTCAGACAGGGAGGTGACTATACTAAACATACTATACTAACAAAACATTCACCTTTTATCAGAGAACCAAATGATGATTTCTTTTATTGTTATCAGATGAAATGCATCAGAAACACGTGAGACTGTAAAAGTGGAATTTCAGCCAGGAAATGTAGCTGCAAGCATGCAAGAAATATCAGGGTGGCGGCTCACCATCGTCCCTGTGTAGGCAGATCACTCCATCTTTAGGGGTCCCTGAGTGATCATTTGTTGGCAAGTAGCTCAGAATGTGATCAGAACATGAGTCAATGAAGATTTATGAAAGTGAAATTCATGGAGCAGAGGATTGTAGCCTTTCCAAAATTAGAGCTGTACTGTTGGAGCAGCTGTTAACAGCACAGAGCAGAAAGGACGTCATGCCATCTGGTGAAACTGGACAACATTAAAAAATTTATGTTTTTTATGTCATAATTATTATTTTAATGGCATTTGATGACTATATTTTCACTGTATAACTGATTCTACAGGATCTCCTTGACAAATTTCTTTACAAACGCTCTTAAAAAGTGAAATCCTTTACATATATTACAATGATAAACATGAGTTTCCAAGTGAGGTCCCACAAGGAAATAATTTCTGCAGCAATTTTCAAACTTGCGCCACTTTAGGCAGTGAGCCAACAGTACAACTTTTACTACAGTAAGTTATTGCTGTTGTTTCAAATGTGTTTTGCGTCTTCAACTGAACTTAAACCTGCATTAACTGAAGCGGAATGTATTTGCTGGGGACTGGTGTGACAGAATGATGCTCAAAATTACAGGACTTTGCAGCCCTGGTGTCAATGTGACATGACAATATGACATGACATTGTGTTCTGCAGTGACTTTACTGTGGGGAGGACAAACCAAACCCCATTCAGATGCTCAGGAGGACTCCTGGAGGAAGATCTTGGCTTTTCTGCAGCAGCATCTTTACTCCACTTCAAGTCCCAAAGCCAAGATGTGAATGATTACATAAACTCAGATAGACCCCAAATCACAGCTGGAAAAATGTACCATTAATATATACAGATGGGTGACAATTTAAAGGAAAAACCAGGCTTGGATGCTTGACCCCTACAGTGAGGAGATCCAGTGGCTCTGTTATGCTCTGGGGGGCATTTTGCTGGCATGGTTTGGGTCCACTTGACCCCTTAGAGGGAAGGGTCACTGCAAATCAATACAAAGTTGTTTTGAGTCATCACCTTTATCCTATGATGTAACATTTCTGTCCTGACGGGAGTGGTCTCTTCCAGGATGACAATGCCCCAATTCACAAGGCGCAAGGGGTCACTGAATGGTTTGACGAGTATGAAAATGATGTGAATCATATACTATGACCATCGCAGTCACCAGATCTCAACCCAATTAAACACCTATGGGAGATTTTGGACTGATGTGTTAGACAGTGTTCTCCACCACCATCATTAAAACACCAAATAAGGGAATATCTTTTGGAAGAATGGTGTTCATCCCTCTAGAAGAGATCCAGAGACTTGTAGAATCAGTGCCAAGGCGGATTTGCAGTGACCCTTCCCTCTAAGCTGACAAGTAGATCCAAACCATGCCAGCAAAATGCCCCCACAGCATAACAGAGATAACAGAGCCACCGGATCCCCTCACTGTAGGGGTCAAGCATTCAGACCTGGACCAGTTTTTCCTTTAATTCATCACCTGTCTGTGTATACTCTATATATACTACACCTTACTAATTGGTATTGGGTACTCATTTTATTGATCATGTGCCTTTTGATGTGATTAATTGAAGTGCACAAAATATGTTCTTGATTTAGCGGACCATCTTGTTTTTTGGGGTCAAATTGTGCCTCTATTTTCATTATTTGTGTCCAGAAAGCCATAATTCTGAATGAGACAGACTGAATGAGTATTATTACTAAGGCTGCAAGTAATCTGTCCAGTATTTTCTCAGTTAATCGATTAGTCCTTGGGTATATAAAATCTCACAAAATGGTGAAAAATGTCAATCACCATTTCCCAAAGCCCCATATGCAACCTGACATGTCTTGTTTTGTCCCGACCAACAGTCCACAAACCAAAGATATTCAGTTTACTGTCATAGAGGACTAAAGAAATCAGAAAATATTCATATTTAAGAAGCTGGGACAAGAATATTTTAATATTGTTTCTTTAAAAAATGATTCAAAACGATTACGCCTACTATTAAAATAGCTGGTGATAATTTTCTGCCAATCAATTAATCAATTAATTTATCATTGGAGTTCTAATTATTACGACTCAATTATTTAGTCTGACATAGCTTCTTATTAGGTGTTTTTTGAGGGAAGATTATCCTAACCAGTCAGAAGTGATTAATATTCAGCTGCTGTGATGCAGGTGTGTTAACCAGTGTGTTGTACAAATTGATTGTTAAAAGTCACTGTCCACTTAAAATGTGTTTTTCTTATTGTTCCTTCAATTTTTAATGAGGGGGAAGGAGTAGATGCCATTTTAAGAATTTACTGTAGTAATTTGAAATTTGTATGTGGGAAAAACATGTCAGACACACATTATTGTTCCAAGCAAAGTATTTTTTAATGTCTTAATACATGTCTGGAGGGGATCTTTAAATATACAAAATTACACAATGTTATCATATAATAACGCACAATCAAGTGTCCTGATACAAAAAAATAACAGAAAGCGTGAGATTTCCATATTATTTTTCTTTATTACGAGGCTTCAAAACATGGTCACTTGCCAAACAAACATGGAGGAGACTGTGTTTAATCAACTCAGGGATTTTGATTTAAAATAATACAAGAGACTAGGGCTCGTACATTTTTGGTAGATTGTTATCTGTCGGTATTAGTATAAAGGGGCAGTGTATAGGATTTAGCGTCATCTAGTGGAATGGACTTGGCAGAAATGAAATATGTGTTTTCGGGAGTGGGTCCTCTTCCAGTGGGTCCGCCATGTTGCACCACAATCTTTCTACAGTAGTCTAGAATAGACAAACCAAACACTGGCTCCAGAGAGGGCCTTTCACATGTAAAATAAAAAATGCTTACAAATCTGTGATGGATGTAGTGGTTTCTCACTATCAGTTTGAGAATTTTATTCATGCTCCCTTCAAACAATCATTGATGGAAAGTAACTAAATACATTTGCTCAAGTACTGTACGTAAGTATAATTTTGAGGTGCTTGTACTTTACTTGAGTATTTCCATGTGATGCTACTTTATACTTCCACTCCACTACATTTCAGATGGAAATATTGTACTTTCTACTCCACTACATTTATTTGACCGCTTTAGTTACTTTTCAGATGAAGATTTGACACAATGGATAATGGTTTCTTCACCAAAAATCAAGTCCAAAAACTGAAAACAGATTTGTGTATCAGAACTTTGTTTTTTTCTTCTTTCCTCTCCCATTAATCATCTCACGACCCCTCAGATTTATCTGGTGTCCCTTTGGAGGGTATTCAGTTACTCTCCACCACTGATCAGCAGTGGGTTACCAGCAGGTTTTTAAGGTCTGATCAGGGTTGGTTGGTTGCTCTTTGCTCCAGACTCTAAACTAAAGGAGACTGAGCCTTTGACTGCACTTTGAAACTGTCTCCCATTAGATTTACGATCTGTGGACACCTTTAAAAAGCAGCTCAAGATCCACCTGTTCAGACTTACCTTTGAATAGAAGTGTTCTATTTATCTATTTCTATTTTATTTACTATTCTTACATTGCGTTTCTATTTTCTTTTTGTCTTCATTTTTTATTGTGCAGCACTTTTTGACGTCTGACCTAGGAAGGCGCTTTTTAAATGAACTTTACTCACTCACTTAAATTATTAAATGACGTGAAACAATAAAATATAAAAGACTGTTTTTTTGCTGTCTTGTCAAACATTTATGCAGGTGGATGCTCTGTATTTCTAAGCTACGGCCCTAAATCCAGTTAAGAAATCTAAGTCAAATATCTTAATATTCATTCACATACATTTAATATGTAATATTAAATTTACTGCTCGCACTTTAGGCTGTAAGTGATTCTAGAAAGCTCAGTGCGACTTTAAATGGTGACTAGCAAAACATTTATCTCTGTTTGGAGCGGCTGACACACACACAAACACACACACACACACACACACACACAGCCACACCCAAGGTGACTTCCCATTAAGAAGGAAGGAGGAGCGAACAAGTAGGGAGTGAAGGTGAAAGTATTCACTCTGTACAGACTCAATTTTCAAGTCAACAGAGCAGAACTAGGAAAACGTCTAAGGCAAGGTGAGTGTTAATATAAGGGCTGCAAATAATGATTACCGTCATAATCTGCTAATTACTTTTTGGATCAATTGTTAAATTGATTAAACTGTGTCAGAAAAATATGATATCACAGTGTTGACATCTCCAAACGTTATTTCTTTTTATCTTTTCCCAGTTTCTGCGTCCTCACAGTGATGTAACGTGGCACACTGGTGCGGTCAAAATAGAGAGAAGTCACAGTTAAGAATGACTCAGATGTTTATCTGAAGTCTGTTTGTTGGATTTAAACCAGAGTCAGAGTCAAACCTACATCATTGTAGTAAAGTAATGTAAACTAATAAGAAGCAACTAAATTGAGAGATAGAACTGGGTTTATTATACTGTGTATGTCTGTGTGTCTCCAGTGTTACTGGTTTGTCTCTCAGACTCCTCCTACTGATAATATTACTGTGACTGCTAATGTTAATGTTACAGCTAATATTTCTATTGTTGCTTTTGTTAATTTTAGTGTTACTTACCTCTACAGTTAATATTACTATTGTAGCTGTTAATATCCTTTTTGCTGCTGTTGCTAATATTAATTCCATCATCACTCTCATTCGTCACTACCATCTTCACTGTATCATACTGCTCATGATACAGCTACCACTACTGCTACTGTTAGTATTACTTTTTTGCAACAGTCTAAATTACTAATACTGCTAATGCTGGTATTACTGCTTCTGTTAATGTTAATACAGCTAATATTACTATTACGGGCTCTGTTACTTAAAACTACAGTTAATCTTGCCACTACTGCATCTGCTACTTAGAGATATGCAAGGCTGATCCATATGCATATAAATGATCAGTATCAGCTAAAATAAAGCCGATCAAATGCAGATCTTTTCATTACTTTACTGCTGTGTTTAGTCCACTTCAGCCTTTAAAATATCTAAATGAAAAAAAATCAAAGAATTAAATATGATGAAATACAGTATACTCTGTTATATGTAGTCCCTAAAAATGTATTTACTGTGTCATAATGAAAAGTAAATCAATGTTAAAATGACAATTATTCAGACCTTTCTGTTTAATTTCTTTCAAATCAAATCACCATTTTCATTTCAAAAAAGCTGCCCTTCACCTCCTCATGAAAACTAATGACTGTGCTGTATTTAGTGTTGGCAGGTCTATGCTGCTCTCTGCTGCACAACATTGAAATGCCTTAAAACTTTTCACTTTGTTTTCTATGTTGTGGTTTGATTTTAATGTGGCATGGAAATTCATGTCCTAATGAAAAATAATTAATTCAGTTTAATTAAACTCAAAAAGCTCAATAATTGTCATTTAATATTCATAATTGTATTCAGTTATGGCCATTATTACAGACAATGATTAACACTGTAAATGTCTACCTAAAAAAGGAAATACACATTACTATGTTTACTATATTTTACTTTATTTTTTGGATTTCTTTTATTTAGTCATTTTAAATCTTCCACAGTACTGCAGTACAGGAGATGTAGAGGGGAGGAGCAGCTCTGAAGGGAGGAAACAATGAAAGTGAGATTATGCGATCATTCAGTTCAAACTCCACTTTTCAGTCAACAGAGTAAAACAGGACCTATAAGGCAAGGTGAGTGTTAATACCACGTTACTGTTTATGTTCAAAGTCTCTGAGTCAGCGTCTCCCGGTGGACTGTAGAGAAAAGACGTCTGGAGATATTTTTGTGTTTGATCTGAAGTACATTTTCACAATTTGCCACGCTATGACAGAATGTAAAAGTTTCTTTTGACTCATGAATTAATTAGAAATTCTATTTTGTGCTTCATGTTTGAGTCGAGATGCGGAGTTGTGCCAAGGCGGCAGAGTTTAAAAGATACTTAAAGCCAAAGAGAACTTCCTGTTCTCTCACTACTGAGTGTGACACTTGTACCGACTTGTTTGTCTTGAATCTTGTGTTCTGAGTTCACAGTCAGGGTTTCTGGTTTACTTGTGCTGTTAGTATTACTGTTACTATTATATCACTGTTAGTGCTACTAGTATTAATGCTATTGTTAGTGGTACTAGTATCACTGCAACTGTTGCTATTACTGCCAGTATTATCCTTACTGCCACTGTATAATATTACTACACAACTGGGGCTATTCAAAACAGTACCACAGTACACTGTAATACTATAGCATAGACTGTAGTACAACAGTTGCACTGAGCAACATGTAAACCAGATATTTTGTAATGCAGTTCATCTTTTGTACTGATGAGTTTCATTTCCGTAGAAGTGCTCAAACTATGAGTCACGGAACATTGCCTATGGGAAAAATGAATGGGATTTTTATTCCAGGAACCAGGGGCACCCAAAGTAGCTCTTCTCACTTCCTCCAACTCTATTAGCTGGATAATTCACACTGCTTTTAAAGAAAGCAAGCAGATCCTAATTTAGCAGGTGAAGTTGTTACTCATGAAAATGTCTGTAAATGATACAGTCAAACTACAAGCATACATCTGACTCTCCAAACTGTCACGAAGTCAGAGTCAGTGACAAAGAAGGGAATCACACATGAATAAAGCTTCTAAAAATGATTGCTAGCTGGAGGCTAGCAGCTACAGGCTACATTATTCTCTAATAGCATAACACACTCAAAGCTGTACAGTGGAGTGAACTGAGTTGTGTTGCACTGTAGGTAATGTAGGCACCAGGTTTTGACAGGAAAGAAGAAAGTATGAAATAAAAAATATGACATCTGTGGTTCTGCTGCATTGATCTTAATCTGTTTTTTAAACTATCCATCGTCAATGTTATAGGAAAGCAATGCTGAATCGGCAGAGTCCTCTTTTAGTTATGCATTCATGACACAAGCTATATTACAGATTCATAGTAATGTTGAGCTGTGCATTTAAAACCTTCATATAACAAGAAACTCTGAAACTCTTAAACACTGTTTTTGTCTTTTATATTTTATATATATATATATGTATATATATGTATGTATATATGTGAATGTATGTGCATATATATGTGTGTGTGTGTGTGTGTGTGTGTGTGTGTGTGTATGTATATGCATATATACATATATGTATATATATGCATTTTACATCATACATATTCTTATTTGGATGATCAATTATTGATTCTTGAAATCCAGAGATCAATCTTTGCATTTGCACTTTTACTCAGTAAACGTGTACATGTGCACTGTGTTGTGTGTGTGCAGTGGTTACTTGTTGTACATGGTTCATTTGGAGCAGCATCATGTGTAAAATGTCTACTTTGTGGAAATTTACAATGTGCACAAAAATCTTATTATTATTATTATATTATATTATTATCTTATATTAAGTTTAAAAGTAACATAGAAGCTAGCTGCTATATTAGCTGCCTTAATTCACAACAGTCCCATAATCTGTGATGTGAACAGTTTCGGTCTGTGGGCCCGCCACAGTTTACGGGACTGTTGTGACACAGGATAGTCAGCTGACTCTGGCTGTCTTGTAGGGGATCTAGAGATCACATCTACTAAGGAACAGACTGAGAGAAGCCTTCACACAATGATCTGAGCTCTCAGTTAGTGTTTGTTAACAAGATATTATCTCTGACTACAAGATGTGAAACAGTGGAAGTGGACTGAACAGAGTGTAGATTCTACTGTATTCAGTCTGTCTCTACCTGCTGGGGAGCTAACACCAGCCAGCAGCTTTCTGCAAGTATCAGACTGATGTCAACGCAAATACAAACAGTGCAGATTAACTAATAACAGCAGACTTTTAGTTTCTGCTGTCTGTGCTCAAAGTGATAAAGCTGAAACAGCAGGTACTGAGAAGTCCATGTGTTGCTTTATGGGATAGCATTTATGTTTTTTAAATGTGCATAATGATAAATTCCTTGTAAGTGATGCAGATATTTTATTATTTTTTAGTCTTTTTGCACTTTTACGTGTTTGGCTGCACAACCTGAGTTTGTATAGATAGAGTCACTGGTGGAGCTGCAGAATTTAAGAGGTGAAGTCACTACATCTTTATTGAAGTAGCAGCATATTGTCATCACTATTAATGAGAGCTATTTTTCTCTGTTTGTATTTGACAGTTTTTAACCTGCATCCTGTTGGGTTCAAGTGTTTGGAGTTTCCATTTTCTAAACTTTTACATTCTAAACCTTCTTCAGCTCTGAACGGATTATGAAACATTGAATGATTTCAAGCATTAACTTTGTCTTCTAAAGTGTCATTGTTTCTTCTTTATTCAGATTGAGTAACTGCAGTTTGTCAGAGATCAGCTGTGCTTCTCTGGCCTCAGCTCTGATGTCCAACCCCTCCCATCTGAGAGAGCTGAATCTGAACTACAACAACCTGCGGGATTCAGACATGAAGCTGCTGTCTGATCTTAAGGAGAGTCCAGACTTTAGACTGGAGACTCTGAGGTCAGTAGAGAGTTGGAGTCAGTCCATGCTGGTTTCAGCAGTATTGTATTAAACACAGTTAGTATCAAAGCAAAGATCCAGTATTTCCTGGTGAACCTCCAACCTTCTCAGTGGCTGTTTTCCTAACTGAAGCTGTGAGAGGAGAATGGTGACAGGCTTCAGGATTGGACAGAAAGACAGAGAGTGAGAGAATAGTCAGCCAGTCAGATCAGCCAGAAGCTTGTTGTGACCATGTGTTTGAGTTGATGTGAAGATGACTGTTGTTGTTGTGTTCATGTCTGCAGTAAATAAAGCGTGATTATAGCTGACAGCCTTACAAGATGTATAGAGACATACCATCAAATCTGATCTGAAAGTGTTTGTTCTCTCATTTCAACACTAAAGAATTTATCAGTTCATCTTTGTCAGAGCTCTAAGATCAGTCTGACTGAAGCCTGCAAGTCACTGGCTCTGATTTCACAGACCCATCATTACATTTAGTAACCATGTGGTCTTTATACAGACCAGATCCTCTGCTGAAGTCCAGAAATCACAGCAGGTGTTTAGCTTAGAGTTCTGACTGATTGTCACGTGATGATTTAACAGTAGGAGAGATTTTCAAATCCCACAGAAACTCTGTAGCTTTTAAAATTTTATAACAGTTCACATGTATCAACAGTAAATCCATCAGTAAACTGATGACTGAATGTCTCTGTTTCTGCAATAATTATGTATTCATGACTCTCAGCAGTTTATTTCCTCTGTGTACTTCAGTGAAATCTGCGGAGTAAACAGACTTGATATCAAAAGTCTCTGCAGGTCTGTGAGTTTGGAGCTCAGTGTGTTCACTCCAACACTTTAAGAGAGAGAAAGGAGGCTGGCCAAGCTGCACAGCTGTTCCACTTGGGATCTGAACAGGACTTAAGTCCTTGCTAGTCTTTATACCGGATGTGCTGCATCACTGACTGACAGTTGATGAAATGAGTCTCTCTAAACACTGATTTATGACCTCTGTTGTTTCTTCTTCTCTTATCAGCTGGTGATGATCTCTGTAAGAGTGTGAGTAAGCATCCAGGAGTGTGTGTTGAGAGAGGATCAGCTATTTCCTGATGATCCATTTTGACCAGAGTCTGGATCTGAATTTTGTCATCTTCACTTACAGGAATAGAAAAAATGTCACCTTGCTGTTTTGAATACAAAATAGGTCATTTGTGTGATTTCTCATAAATGTAGAAGTCCCGCACTCCAGCCTTAAGTGATCATAAAGTAATTTTTTGCACTCATAAGATATTAAATCACAGATAAATAGAGTAACAGATTTATAATGAAATCTGCAATGACATTGTTACTTTAGCGTTATTTTTTCTTAAAATTGTGGTGATGTGTTTTTAGAGTTCAGGATTGTGTCGTTTAGTTTTTGTTTGTTTTGTGCCTCTTTGTGTTTTCTTTGTCTTTCAACAACTCGGAATCATGTTAGAAATAAGTGTTTTCACGTTATCCTTCGGATTTTGTTTTTTTTATTCTGTGTCTGCTAATCCATAAATAAAATCAATCTATCAATTAACCTGATAAGGTTGAGTTGTTTTGATTTAGCAAATGCTCAATTTGGATGTAACTTTAGGTGTTAACCTAATACAAGCCTGCCAACATTCATGAAGAGGCTTTTTTGGGGGTGGGGGGGGGGTTAGTCCACTCGTTACTGTAAGTGCAACAAAACCTTTGCAAGTAGAAAAGCAGTATTTTAAACTGCTTTGCCTGCGGTGTCCCATCCACCACCAGTATATTTTACACAACCATCACAACAAAATCTGTCTGTATGTAGCCTAACTGTTAACCTGAGTTTGCCAAGTATCTTAAAATTTGGCACATTTGGCCATTACTGGCTGAGACAAACCAGCCCCTCCTCTCTCTATACCAGTGGTACCCTCAGGCAGTGAATCACATCAGCAGCAGAGGACAGGATAAAAGACTGCCTGCATATTTACCGGGAACACAAGGGGAGAAAGGGTTAAAAATAGGGAGATTCCTGCATAAACGGGAGTGTTGGCAGGAATGCTAATATTTACTAGTGTACTTGTGATTCCAAATTCCGCTTATATAATGTTACTGACATTCGCTCTGGGACTACTTGTTTAAAGTAACTAATGTTACCATTTTGCCAACAATTACATTAGTTGAGGTCCTCGGCTAAAGTGCGAACTTAACAATAACCATAATGATGTTTGATGAAGAGCTGCAGATGACCAGCACACCTCCAACAGGTAAACTACTTATTTTACTTTGCTGTGCTGTGTGATGGAGTAATGGCTCTGTGTGACTTCCCCCAAAACAATGGAAAAATGCCATAATCTTGGCAGAGCGGAGCAGTGAACTCGCACTGCGCGTGGAGCAGGTGACTTTATACAGGAATCCATCATGAGCTGACATCAGCTCAGGCTGAAAGTAGAAAAAAAAAAAACATTGAAAGCCGAGCATTCAGAGCAGTCTGAAGCCAGTGCTTTTTGCTCACAGGAATTACCTCTACATATGTTTACCTGATTATTTGACACGTCACTTCATTAAAAGCATGAAATGTATCTTCTCCACTGTCCAACTCATCTCTAGCTGAACCTCCTGTTGACATATGTGTGTGTGTGTGTATATATATATATATATATATATATATATATATATATATATATATATATATATATATATATATATATATATATATATATATATATATATATATATGCCATCAGCAATTTAAAACAAATGATAAATTAAATAAATAAAGCCACAATTTGCAGCTTTTTTTTTTCTATAACTTCGCACTGAGTGGTGGGAAATGAATTTGGGAAATAAGGTCAGATTATTTCTGGCCCTCAAAATTCATCCATCTCAATGTCAAAATCTTTGCATGTTTAATCCTCAAAAATTGGTGTCATTGTTTAGTCTGATCTCAGCTGCAAATAATATAAAAAGTGTTTATTCTCACAACTGTATAACTGCAATTTATCCCAAATTGCTCTTGGTTAAAACAACCATGCATTTACTCCAAATTGTGTCTTTCAATGTTTAGACAAGTAAAAATTCACCTTCACTTTATCTAGAGTGCACAGGACTCTCAGCAGGTTAATATATAAACATCAGACACACAACTACATGTAAACAACAAAATACACACAAACAGAATATGAACAACACGGTTCATATTACAGGAATAAGGGTTCAGACATTAACAATGTTAAAGAGGGACCATACCACACAGACAAAAGATGGATTTAAAGCTACATTTAAAGAAACCTTTGAAGGAAACTACTGAAAATATTCATACCTGCCATATTTGTGGTATATTGTGCTTTTGTTAATTATAGGTTTAACTTGAACAAATCTACAGTAATCAGAATATTAACTGTACAAATCTGTCAGCATATTAGCAATAGCTGGTTATTAGGTTGAACAACTGTAGTGTTTTCTAATTTCAAGAATGACACCTGACAGACTTCCAACATAGTCACAAGTTCCCCAATTTTAACTGTTTTACATTATATGGATAAGCATTACCTGATCATAGACTGTCAGTAAATGATAATATAGAAACATTCTCAGCTCACAGAATGCTGAGTAAAGAACAAGGCCACACAAAATCACTCAGACCCTTGTAAAGGCACACTGTCACAGTCCTTCTTTCAGTATGGATAAAAATATCCAAGATATAAGTGCACATATGTTTGCGTGCGATCATCTGTGCAGGATAAGATTCAGGATCTGTTCCACCCGTCGTAGAGTTGGTTGGCTGATTGGGTAGTGAGCCGGCAGCTTCTCCTCAGCACACGACAGCTTCACAAAGTACCTGGAGGGAACAAACGTTGATCCTTCAGCCCAAACACACAATTAATCTTCAAGTTTATGGTTCCTGTTAACTGATACAGTTCTTTGAAGGCTTTGCTAGACTTTGTTTTTATTCTCAATTCAGTGATTTACTGACTAACAAACCGTCATTATCACCGCCCTGAATCTTAAGCAGCAGCTCAAACCTGAACTCCTCTCTGAAGTGGGCTCGGAGGTGCTGTCCCAGCTGGCTGTTGTACTGCAGGCAGGCCAGCAGGAGGCGACAGCGCTGGAACAGCAGAACAGACTGAACGGGACTCAGAACTGACTCCTGTGGGTCTGACAAAACCTGCACCACCTGCTGGGCCTGGTAACCAATGAAGGACAACTGCAGAGAGAAAAGGAGACCAGTTACAGTTCCTACCAACTCTAAAGTATTGCATTTCACAGTTAACATACTGCTCTTTTAGTATAAGTTTGCCCTTAAGTACAGTTCATCTCTATGGTGAAGTGAAACAGAAAGGATGTCAAATCTCACATTTTTTTCTGCCCTGATCTGAGTTTAATATTTAATATTTGATATCTGCCAAGTCTGATATGATTCTTATATTATTTTTGTAATTGCATTTTTTTTTTATCAACTTTTACAATATATTCAAAACATAATGGCACAAGACCACATGTTTTACAGTAAAAATGATTAAAAAATCAAATAAAAAAATAAAAAAATAGAACAAAACAAAACTTAGAAAATTAGACCAAACTTCATAGAACTTCCCTTGGTAAATATTAGTCCAATATTAGAAATTGCAAAGAGGCAAAGTCTCTCATCAATTTTAACCATTCAGCAAAATCAAGCTCTGTTGATTCTTATATATTCTTTCTTTTTCTCAGTCAAAAGTGTTTGTGCAGCAAAAACCATAAGACCAAAAGTCGCCAAAATTGGCAGGTGGGTTTCAAATTACACCCACTAGTCAGGCACTTAAAATGACACTAATTGACCTCAAGGTGGTAACAATCAAGTTTACTCAAAAACGGCTTGGCCTGTAGAAAAAATTCTTTCATCATTTTAATCTCTCAAGTCATCTGCATCTGGTCTTCTGCTCTAAAAATGTAAAATTTTGATTTCTTGCAATCTGCTTGGACCCTGATCATTAATGCTTGTGGCTATATTTCTTTATGGAAAAAAAAATGAAAAAAGAAAAAGCCCCCGATCCATTGAAATATGTCTGGATCGACTGTTATACCGACTCTCGGGATATCTCCACTAATCAGAGTGGCAGTGATGAAAAGTTTACCAGGTGAGGGTGAGGCTGCAGGACTCTGAGGATCCAGCCAACAGACAGGAAGTTGTCAGCAGAGGAGCACCTGCTGGCCTGAAACACACAACAGTTTCAATTAATCAAATATCTTGATTCCCCCGCTGTTGCAAACAGACTTAACAAGCGTGTTCACAGGAAGTAACAAAGCCTTCCTGAGAGTCCACTTGGGATTCAGACTTCACCATAGTTTTATAGCTGCAATGATTAATTGATTAATTGGTCGACTGACAGAAAATGAATCAGCAACTATTTTGATAATCGATTAATCATTTTGAGTAATTTTTTTTTAAGAAAAAAAATGTTGAAATTCTCTGATTTCAGCTTCTCAAATGCGAATATTTCCTGGTTTCTTTAGCTCTCTATGACAGTAAACTGAACATCTTTGGTTTGTGGACAAAACATTAACATTTGAGGTTACATCTTGTGCTATTTCCACAATTTCCTGACATTTTTAGATCAATTGAAAAGGAAGTGACCATGTAAAAGAAAGGAATACTCCTAACACTACAATCATCATCATTATTTTTGATGTACGAGTTTGATATTTTACTCTTACAGAATATCCATAGGTCAAAAAAATGTGGATTTGATCGTTGCACACAGGCAAAGGCTGGTTTTCATCCAAAACGGCACCACCTGAGCAACTCGGAGCTGATCAAAGTAAAGTGAAAGTTTTAATGTACACATCAACCATTATCTACATACGTGCCAACTGTCTTAATAACCACTCATGCTGTGTCTGAAATCGCATACTTCTGCACTTACACTTAACATTTTGAGTGCATAAGTGTGTTCACACTAAGTATGTAAAAATGCAGTGCACTGTGAGTACCCGGATGGTGCACTCAAAACGGTCAAAAAGTTGAGTGTGGAACTATGGACACTTCTCGCCCTCAATGGTCGCCATCTTGGCTACATAACGGAAGGGGAAGGACCACTTTTCAAACTAGAAATGGCGGCCGAGTACACGTAACTACGGTGAGCATCGCCACATTATACAAATGTTAGTTATACATGTGTTTTAGCACTAAGCACCACTATACTGTTGTCGGATATAAGCCATCAGTATGTTTTTAGGTTTTTGGGGTTAATTTAGCAGTCTGTAATGATTTGGTAGCGCAAACAATAATGCGAATGCTAACACTAGCTAATGCTAATTTGCGATCGTCATTTCCGGTAAGTGCACAACGACTATGTTTGATTTGAGACAACACTACCCTGTCAAAAGTTGCGCACTAGCCAGTAATATATAGTGTACACCAGTGGCGGCTGGTGACTCAAATAATTGAGGACAGGAGGAAAACTAACATGGAATCTTACAACAAACTGCATCAAACTATATCATTGTCCCACCTGATGAAATCGGAGAGGTGGGGGGCAATTTTATATGCCAATAAAACAATTTGCTTGAGTGGTGAAAAGGTTGCTTCTTTAAAGACATTTAGCATATACATAATGTCTCTAAACTAAGAAGTGCTCATTTTAGCCATGGTGTGGATCAAATGTGTCATTTTACCAACAAAGTGAAATTCAAATTTATAGTACTGTTCTACTGTGACAACAAATGTATGTTCTCATCAAAAACAGACAACATATCACATGATTTACACGTGTTTCCTATATATTTTCTTAGTATACAGAAATATATAAACTAGCACAAAGCTTATAATGTGATACAGGTTCAGGTTCGTATCGTATCACGGATTTGAGTCACGGATCAGATCATTATTAGGATCAGCAAAAAAAAAGGGGGGCGACAAATAAAACTTTGTTTTCTATTTATCTGTAACACACTTACAGCCAGAAACAGCAAGGAACTTTTTCCCATGGTCTTAAATGAAAACAACATTTAAGATGTTCAATGTTTAAATAAAATAAAATAAAATATATAAAATATTCAATGCTCAGTTATTGCAATATGAGGCATGAAACCTTCCTCTTTTTAACAGTGAATGAAACAGCCTCACAAACATTCACCGCTAACACGAGTTAGCAGCTAGATGCTAATTAGCTGCTCAGCTGTAGCACATTAAACAGCAGGTAAACATAACTCAAATGTCACATCGGACCCGTTAGATGCTGGTTTGATCGTTGCTCTTCAAAATCCCTGTTAGCGACACGCTGTCTGTCCATGACTTGTACTTACAGCAGTTTGTTTACTTTGTATTAAATGAGACATTAAATTTTGCAATTAATCCACAGTTCATATACCTGCCAAACCGTGGAGGGCGATCCATACAGATCACGGATCAACTACAATCTGTTACACCACTAGTTAACACTAGTTATTCTAGTTACTTTAAGCTTATTACTCAATATACGGCTCAGCTTAAAAACAAACTAAAGAAACTGTCAGAAGCAAGCAGCCAGACCTCCTGCACTCATTCACAAATCACACAACATCAACAGGTGACTGAACAACCACTCAATTAAAAACGAATGAATGAGTGAGTCCAGACAGCTCACTGTAACTTCAACAAGCAAACTAACCTTACCCACAGCACATTATATGATCTCTGCTGCATTCTTGTTAAGGAGATAAAAAACACAAAAAAGCCACACAGAGACATTTAACCATCAGAGATGAAATTAGCAACCAAAGAGACACCGAGAGAGAAGCTGTATCTGACTCACGTTATCTGACATCTTCTTCTTTCTTTCATGGAGATGAAGTATTCATGTCATAACGTCCATTTGTGACTGTTGGTCATCTTGTATGTTAGTTAACAGAACTTTGTGGCTGCTGGTTAACCAGTCTGATATCATTAGCAACAATGTCAAACAAGCTAACTCTCCTGGTTGTTTCACTGGTTGCTTCTCTCTCCAGCCTCCACTGCAGCATCCTGCTGCTGCTGCACTGCACAATCCAGATAATTTCTCCCATTACCTTAACAACAGTCCTTAACAGTCCTTCCATGGATGTATAAAGAGTCCTTCAGGCTGCTACAACAAGCCAGCTGTTGCACTGGCTAACGCAAGGAGCTATCCACTGCTGCTACTCTGCCTTACTGTGGAGAAAATTGAAGATGAAATCTGGAAACTATCATTGGACCAACTCGAAGTCAATATTGCATTCTGGTTGTTGATTGGTAAGGGAGGACAGCCTCCCTTGGAGCGTCATTTAACGTGTCATGGCCAATCACAGATTAGCATGAAAAAAAATGAAATACATTGAGTCCAATGTAAGAGATCCCGCCCTGCGGAGGACAGCAGGCACCCGTCCTCCTCTGTCCCCCACTCCACCTCCACCAATTGCACCCCCCCGCCTCTATGGACCAGCCTCCACTGGTGTACACTGTGTACTACATGATGAAAGTGTACTAATAGAAGTATGTGATTTGAGACACAGCTTCAGAAACAGGGTGAGGAACCTGCATTTATAGGTAACCATAACAACGACCAAGATCTTTATCCCCTTGCAACCGAATGCGATGATTGTGAACACGTGTAGGTACGTATGACCGAAGTCTGTGAGGACACAGTCTGAAGGGTGACCATGTGGATTCAGTCACAAATTCTCAGAAGAGTTAGGCTGGTGATTAACCCAATAACATGTTTATTAAGACTCACATGGCTTTAGATTTTTACTATTTTTGTTTTTTTTCCCCCTCATCATGACTCACCTCGTAGCCTAAAAGCAGCAGCTCAAAGAGCAGAGAGCAGGCGGCATCCAGATACTCAGATAGTAAGGCCTGAAGCTGACAGAAAAAATAATGGAAAAAACAGATTAATGTGAGTAGAGAGTAGAGCTGCAACAATTAGTTGATCAAAAGAAAATCAAATAATTGTTTAAGTCATTTTTCAAGCACAAATGCCAAATATTTGATGGTTCCAGGTTCCTAAATATGATAATTTGCTTTTCTTGGTTTTACATGATAGTAAATTGAATATTTTGGGGTTTGGGGCTGTTTATCAACAAATTCAATGATGTCACCTTATGCGCTACAATATGGTGATGGACGTTTTTTACATTGTTCTTATATTTTATAGACGAAGCAAAAAAAATAACCAGCAGAGTAATCGATATTACCTCACAGTCAATTGGAGATCCTTGGTTCTGTGTCTGAATCTCTGGATTACATATCAAGGCAAGCAGCATACTGGAGGCCAGGGCACCTCTGCAGGGAGAGAAAAAAACCCATTAACTTTTAATACAACTGGAACAAGATTTATCGATTCAAGTTACAAAGGATAAAATGTTCAGGAGGGGATGTTTTACTTTTTGGCAGAGAGCAGGTTGAGTCTGGCTGGCTCGACCTCCGTCTCTCTGAACATGACGGCGAGCGTCTGGACGATCAGCGTGCTCAGTCTGAACAGAAACAACAGATTGGTGTTTAAGGGGAAAGAGCCTTTATCCAGAACTTTCTTTAACTCTCTCTCTCATTGATCACTCATTTTAAATATCGATATAGCTGTTGACATACCACAGATGTTGTCATTAACCTTTGAGCACTTTCAGCTTTTATTTTCAGGGAGGTGCTATAGACAAGGCTTTAATCCTAAAACAGGTAGGATACTGAATGCATACCTACCTTAGTTTTAAAATCTCTAAAAAAAAAAAATTTTTAAAAAAAGACTATTTCAGACTTGCTTTTTTATTGATCTCACTATTAGTTTTATTATCTTTCGTTGTATTTGATCATTTTATCATTATATTTTATCCATTGTTCGCTTTCTACTGTCTTTTTAAATTTTATGTAAAGCACTTTGTAACTTGTTCTGAATAGTTCTATATAAATAAATGGTATTATTATTATTATTATTATTATTATTATTATTACCCTAAAATTTCACAAAAAACCTAGCCCTCCTCATTATACTGAATTTATGTATTTAAATGATGTTTGTTGATGTGATGTCCCTGTCAAGTATCCTGTTTTGTATTGTTTTTTAACGCTATGTGATGAAACAAAAGAAAATGTTCCCCAATGTGGACAATAAAGATCCTCACTAACATTTATTTATTTAATTTTGGTTTCATAACTTTGTTTGTTCCACTCCTTACCAGATGTTGGCTGCTGCGCAGTTTTGTTGTTTGACAAATAAAAAAATTTTTAAAAAAAGAGGGCAAAGGAGGAGAAATTTTGTTGTGTTATGTTGTCCAAGTGTTTCACTGTGGGCAGAGGTCTCTGGTCACCTAAATGAACCCGAGAACCCAGTGTGGTCGTTTTCACCCAAGAACAGTGTTTCAGAAACACACGCTCCTTTAGTTCTGTTGACAGCATGATGGAGGATTGACAGACCGATAAAACATGATCACACTCCTAAAACCGTCCTTCTTACACAGTGATAAGTGTGTTGTGTAAAAACTAAGCAGCTTACAACTTTAATGAGTGATTTCCTGGATTGTATAAAAGGACACTTTCTCTCTCTCACCCTTACTCTCTCACACACACACACACACACACACACACACACACACACACACACACACACACACTCTCTGAAGCTTACAGTAGTTGATCAGCTGTGTAGACTCCACTGAGGCTCTGACAGCCGTGCAGAGATTCCTCCAGAGTCTGAACCAGGAAGACACAAACCTCACTGGACTGAAACACACAAAACAACAGAGCAAATCTTCACCCGGCTGCAACCATATAAAACATTTCTCAAGTCTATTCTGGCATGTGAGCGTGTCTTTGTGAAGATCAGGGCGGAGATATTTTGTTTTGTTCTCACTTTTTTTTTTTTTAAAAAAAGGACTGATTGACGGTTACAGTTTGATTTAAAAGGTTAAGCTTTAGATCCACCTTGTAATAACAAAAGTACATTTAGTCAAGTACGACAATGACATGCGACAAGAAGGTCCTCTTCTTCTACTCTCCTACAACTCCACTACATTTATGTGACAGATAGAAGACATTTAAACAGGGTTTAAAAGAGTAAAAATAAAATAGAAGATAAAAAATAAGTAATTGTGTTTATAAAATGTCAGAAAATTACGGAAGATGAGAACGGCCATGCTTGCAGTTATTTTCCAAAATCACAAGTTAATTATTTCCTAATCTCAAGATAACAAAGCTTGTTTTCTCGTGATAACGGGTTAATTTATCTCGTTATCTTGAGAAAACAAACACTACAACAGATTCAGCTTCATGGGGTTAAAGTACCGTAAAAGTACACAAGTATCATCCTCTACGGCTGTTTGTTCTCTTGAGATAACGAGATAAATTAACCCGTTATCACGAGAAAACAAGCTTTGTTATCTTGAGATAACGGCATTAAAAAAAAAGGAAAATTGCAAGCACGGCTGTTCTCTGCTTCCGTAGAAAATAGTGAAAAATTGCCATTAAAATTTACCAGCATCAAATGTGATGTCTTCAAATGTTATGTTTCACAAAGAAAAGTATCAAATCATCACATTTTAAAGGGGCTGAAACCTGCAAATGTTTGGTATTTTTGCTTTAAAAAAAGAAAATGACAAAAACAATGAATCGATTATCAAAACAGTTACAGATTCATTTTCCGTCAATCCGCTAATCAATAATCAACTAATTGTTGCAGCTCTAATTCAGATAAGAAAAACAGGTCAAGGTGATCAAGCACAAATATGAAGAAGTGCAGAGAATCATTATTTTCCTTATCAATTAATCTGACTGTTATTTTCTTGATTAATCGATTAGTTTATAAAATTAGTCTATAAAATGTCAAGAAATGGTGAAAAATGTTTCCAAAAGCCCAAAATGACATCTTCAAATGTCCTGTTTTCTCTGACCAACAGTCCAAAACCCAAAAATATTCAGTCTACATCACAAAAGACTAATAAAAACAGGAAATATTCACATTTGAGAAGCTGAAACGAGAGAATTTTGTCTTTTTTTCCTAAAAAAAAAAAAAAAGTTGTGATTCAAATGACTCATTTTCTGCCAATCAACTAATCAATTCATCTACTAATTATTACAGCTTGACAGAAGTGTCTCAGGTTTACTGTCAGTATACCAGGAGAGTCTTGTGTCTTTAGTGCTTCTACTTCCAAAACTAATGAGTTGATGAGTTTTTGGCTTGAACAGGGTTCGCCAGGCAGAGGTAAAGGTTAGGTCAGGCATGTAGTGATGATGGGTAGGGGTTAGGGGCGGGGAAGGTATGATGTCAGGAGGGTCCACAGAGGTACAAATGTGTTTTTAAACATCTCACCCTCCAGAAGACTCTGCGTAGCGCGATGTTGCGGTGAGCAGCAGTTCTCAGCTCCTGCAGCAGCAGATAGAGACTCTCCATACTGATGCCGTCCTCCAGGAGCTCAGAGCTCAGCTGACCAAACAGGTGAGCCGTCCGCTCCCAGCTGCTCATAAACACACAAACACACAGAGTTGTGTTTCTATCACTTCAGAGGACATTACATAAGGCTCTTTTATACAAAGATCATGCATTATATCCATAAAGAAGATCCAGCATTTGCTTTTTTACACTGAACCAAAAAAAACTGTCACACAACAAATTAGCTTCCTGTCAGCTTCCTGTCCCGCAGTGCCAACTGTCCCTTTTACAAAAACATCAATCTGACTCTGTGACTACCTCCGTAGCCGCCTTATTGGCAGAGCTAATAAGCCAACTCTGCCCCCCAACTCCGTGTCTGTACCTTTTATACAGAACGGCAAGCAATAAAAGCGCAGCATCCCTGCCTTGAACAGGCTGTGTAAACGGGACTATTGACTCACATTCATCTCCTGGAGACTTACTTTAACTTTACCTAAACCTTAAACCAAGTCTTCACCCTAACATTTGATGATTATCTTAATGAAATGATGCTTTTTTTGTCCCCAAAAATGGCAGCAAGTCCCCACAACGTGTGTAAATATGTGTAAATAATGATAATCTTTATTTAAGGGGCACTTTTCAGAGTTACAAAATGCTTCACACAAGGCAGAAAATTAAACTTGACAAATTATAGAAAATTTTTATTGATTATAAAAAGAGCAGAAAATCCAGTTTCGGTAAGATTGATCTCATCTCATCAACATGAATCATGTTCTTATGGATGAATAAACTGAACCTTTGATCTCAAAATAGCAGAATGAGAGGAAGGGCTTTAAAAGTCATCAGTAAGATCTTAAATCACACACCCCCACTGGGTCATTAATTATGATGCTGCCTCTGTTCCAGTACAGTTCCAGTACTGTTCTGTGTTACAGTAGTTTTGTTACCTGATGGCAGGAAGTTGCTTTCCAGGAGACGAGTCAGACAAAGCGCTGCACCTCCTTCTGTAAAGCGGGTCTAACAGCAAAGTGGACCTCTGAACACACACACACACACACACACACACACACACACACACACACACACACACACACACTCTTAACATCCTAATATGATAAAACAGGACAGCTGAGCATCTATTCTTAAACAAACTATAGGAGATGCATATTGTTTTCCATCATTAAGGCAGGTCATAAACTACTTTTATCTGTCAAAAAATCCATAAAAAGACCAAAATTAACAATAAGTTGATCCAAAGCCTGTTATACCTTATTCCTCTGTTTCTGTTTCTCCGTTGTTGTCCAAAAACTAGTAAAAACATGTCAATGAGTCACATCGCGTCACTGTTACGGTTACTTCATCACCATGAACACACACACTGTAGTTTATTTTGACTTAATCCCAAACACACCGTCCTGCTGCTAGAAATACTCACTAGAGCACCAAATGTAGATTAATCCGCAGCTGAAAATAGTCCCCAATAAATGCACTATTTATACTTGTTTTAGTAACATATGTTAAAAACTACAGTGACCAGCTGTTTTAGGAAATTACTGAGCCTTTTTTAAAAATGAAACTATATATTTGTGCTGTTTTTTAATCCTGCAATAAATCATTTTTGAGGGGGGCAGCAGAAACAAGTAATGAGCACAACAATGACATATCATTACCATTTAAGTTGATTATTATCACTCATGTGGAGTCGTGTTTCTGTCCACCTGGTGCATATAAGTCCAATATTCACTCTCTTTTAGCTCTGTTTTTGCTCTCTACCAACTCCTGAAGGAAATATCTGACTCTTTAGCTGCTAAATGCTCCACTATGTTCACCAGCTAGTCTACAGCTAACTGTGTCTGTCTGCCGTTTGGTGCTGAGCAGGTAGTGTACAGTGGCTTTTTACATCTTTTTCTCTGAAAACAGCTGCCTGCTGCAACCAAAAACTACACTATGAGAGCCCTGAGAGTGAACCAAAACAGTAAAGATGCAGCCAGACAGATAAACAATGAGCTGAAACTCACTATAAAGCTCCATAAAGCCGAGAGGAGCTGCAGAGTCTCTGATAATTCTCTGTAGGTTCAGAATCTCAGTATAAAATCACAAAAAAAACCAAGCCAACTTATTCTTCATGTGTGTCTCCATCATCACTCACAATAATGTAACTGTTCCATGAGCTCTGCAGGTGGAAGTAAAGTCTGGACGTCTGTGATACGGCGTAAAGATGCAGCTCGGCCTCCTTCTCCTCTCTGCTGTCCACACAGTCTCTTCTCAACAGACGAGAGAGAACTGAACCGATCCTCCTCGGTACCTGGAACATCACATCAACACATAAACACACACACACAGGCTTTCATCTTCAGTGCCATTTTGTTCAATGGCAACAAATGATTTGAACCAAAATGTACAAAAGAGCTTTCAGGATGTGTAACACAGTCTCTGAAAGGAAGAACAATACTTTTTTTGGCACTAAACTTTAGGAATACAAACATATTTTAACACTGTTTTTTTCCATTTAAGAAAATGTGCAAGTTTGTCTTAAAACAACAGTCAGGAGCCCAAATGAACAGTGAAGCATGTTTTTCTTGCTGTAATCATTCCTCCTGTTCATACTGACCATTAGAAGATAAATATCTTTCAACATTACAGTCTTTTTAGTGCCAAAGTTCCTCTTTTTGTTACTATACTTCCACCGCAGCTCAACAGGGAAACACAAAGAGGGAATTTGATGCTAAAAAGACTGTAAATGTGTTAGATATCCACTTGATATGACTAACTCAGACTGCTGAAGCCTCATAGAAGCTTCACATCAACTTTTAAATGCATTTTGCACAAAACGACAGGAGGAAAACCTCTTTCACTGCTCATACGTCCTTTAAATAAAGAACTTTGCCTAAATAAAAAATAGGCTTAAGTTTGAAAATTTTGATGAGGAAATGATTGATTAAAGAATATGTTTACAAGCCTAAGACAGTGAGGAAGTATTTGATGCTAACTTTTTCTTCTTGTTCCTTCAGTTGGATGTTTGAGTTTGTTTTCACATTCACCTGCTGAAAGTGGAAAGTTTCTCTGTGCTCACCTCAAATCTGAGTTTAAGTCGTGTACCTACAAGCAGGATTTGTGACATCACAACTAGTTTGGAGCCAATCGAGGGTCAGTAAACAACTTAAACAAGTGTGATGTGGAAACTTGAAACCTCCAGTACACAAACACTGAGAATGGACTTCACAGTGAAGGAGGAGACGTCTTGTGTCCAGCAAGAAAACTTTAGACTTTACATCTTGTGTTCAGCAGTTAAAGAATATTTTTTCATGTCCTAAAATATGTCCAGAGGGGATCTTTAATGAAAAACAGTCTTTTGGGCTTTATAAATATCATACTTAAGTCTGATGTGTTTGCTGGTAATTTAGATCTCACTTTAAACAGTGTTGATGTCAGTTAACAACCTGTCCATCCATGTGTACCTGGCCAGGCTCAGTCTTCCAGTCCAGTCTATGATCCGAGGGTGACAGAGGAGAGGTGGGGGAGCTGGCGGGGGAGTAGAGGGAGGGAGGTGTGGAGGGAGGCTGGGTGGGAGGGTGCGGGACCTTCAGGAGACCCAGAGTTTCGGAGTTCGGACAGGAGGCGGAACGTGTGGGCTTTGATACGTGAACCTCCTCTGTGACCTCTTCGCTGTAAAACAGGGAGAGGTGCAAGAGGGTAAAGAATAGGAAGGAGATGGATAAGACAAAACTTTCTTTTGTCATCAAATTACTTATTAATTCATCCAACAGTTGTGTTATCTGGTGTGTACCGAGCACAAAGCCTCACGTAGACTTCTAGTGTTGCTGACAGTGAACCTGCAGGCTGCTCAGTCATTTGAACATAATGATTCAACAACTGTAAACTGCTTTCATGTCCCCAAAGATCATCCATTACTAGTTTGAATGTGTGTGTACGTGTCTTTAATGATGTCCCAGCGGTGAGCCAGATAAGCATGAGATGCTTTCCGCTGTTTACATCACACATACACATCAGTTTTACGGCGTTGTGGCCTTTGTTGTAACCAGGCAACAATTCAGTGTTCAGTGACAGTAAATCTGTTCCTCTCGTCTCTTCACAGCCCACAAACTGTTTCCTGATTGACAACACGGAGGAATTAAAGGAAGAATATAATCCCCACTAGACATGACAGTGCTTACAGAAGCACAACCCACTCTGCAGTACTAAAGAACTATGTATGAAGTCTAATGGTGCTTCTGTTTGGTTCCATTTCTTAAATAAATAAATACTTTTGGTTGTTGATGCTTCTTTAACCCCTTCCTATTTCCACCTATTTAATCCTTAATAACATCTCTTGTAAACATCATGGTACTGTTGTTATTGGTATTAAATTGAAGACGACACTTGTACCATTATATTTTCCAGCATAAATTACTGAATCTATTCATCTCCATGAAAATTTTAGGACACTGAATAAACATTTAAATTTTTTACTACTAAAATGACCTACTAAAATTGACAGAAAACGATTGACAGAAAATTAATCAGCGATTTAGATAATCAAATAATCATTTTTAGTCATTTTTTTTTTAAAAAATGCCAAACATTTGTTGGTTGCAGCTTCTCAAAACGGGAAGATTTGAAGCATTTCTGTGTGATAATAAACCAAAAGTGACTGTTGATCACACAAAACAAGACGTCACCAGGGGCTCTAAGAAATTATAATATTCATGCATTTTCAACAATTTTCTGACATTTTATGGACAAAACAATAAATCAGCAGATTCATCAATAATGAAATAGTTGCAGCTCTAATGGAAGACTTGGGGATGATGCGATGGCCATTTTCAAACATTTTGCAGACCCAACAATCAACCAATAAATTGAGAAAAATAATCAACTTAATTGAAAATGAAAACTATTGTAAGTTGCAGCTGTAAATATATAATATATTCTGTGTTTTAAGTCCATTTTTGTAATAAACAAATACATTTGGATCTCAGTCTAAAGACACAAACATGTAGAAGTTTGGTTTTGGATCACAGTACTTCTTTAAATTCCTCAGAGTTCACTGATAATAAACAGCAGGTAAACTGAGGTGAAACTTGTCTCTCTTTATTAAATAAGTCATGAGCTACTTGAGACACTGAAGAGGACGTTTATACAGTCTGGCAGAGTGAGGCCGCTTTCACTTAATGCATCATTTAGTTGTTTCCCAACTGAAAACAGAAGATGAGAAGATGAGAACCTTTCTCCTCACACACACACACACATAAAATGCTGGTATGTACATTTGTAAGCTCCTAAAGTTTAACCCTCAACCATCTTTCTCCTTCCCTCTTGTAGCCGTATGACAACAACAGCTGTAAAGGTTTTATAGACGAGAGTTTGTCTGTCTCCGTGACTCCCAGACAGAAACTCTGCAGCACATTTTTGACAAACAGGAAAGGAAAAAAAAAAAAAAAAAAAAGTCAGACACATAAAGATCCACCATGAAGGGCAACTGAAAGTCTAAAGTGTCAAAAAAACATCCTTTAGTTCTTAATAAAAACAGAGATTGATGGAATAATTTAGCATTTATTTCAAAATAGAGTTCAAGCAAGCAAGAATTCAGTCTTTAGATTGGACTCGTGAAACTTTTGACCTGTTGGTGGCGCTACAGGAAAAGTCGAAGGATCGGCAACGTTGTTAGGATTTAAAAACTGTTACACTTTTCGTAATTTATTTTTAATAAAAGTGCTTTGTGACAGGTGCGTTGGTGGAGTAGCCACATACTCAATAAAGATACTTTAACATATATACACGTTTCAGTCAACGACCTTCTTCAGGTATAATAAATAATAAAAGAAAAAATGAAAATAAAAAAGTAAAAAATAAAAAGGGTTGATGTCTGTTACCATTGTCAATAAACAAATTGATCCATCTATAGAGGATCTGGGTCAATGGGTAGTTAGTAGTGAAGATGGTGGTAATCATACACTCACCGAGCACTTTATTAGGAACAGCTCTTCCATAAATTCTACTTTTATGAAGTTTAAAAAAGGGACAAAATATTAGGGACACTTTTCAATATAATGCACTCCAGCACACCACCGATCCAAGATGAAAAAAAGAGATTTGATTGGGGGGGTTTTTTGGCCATAAAATATGATAAAACTACAGATATTCAACTTACAGCAGCAGCTGATAAAGTTGAACACTGGAGCTAATTTGGACTTTATAGTTCAAAAGTAAAACTGGAGCTTGAAGAGTTAAAGCCTTTTGTCATGTAGGAGCATCACCTACAGAAACTTCACTGCTCGACAGTAATCATTGGTTTTTCCCAAAATGTTCTTCTCTGTATTTTGTTTCAGTTGTGCTTTGGAGCAACAAAGAAGTGATAGCATGACACAGAGGTCGTGTATTTAGCTATGTTGTCTTAAATCACATACTTCTGTACTTACACTTAACAGTTTGAGTGCATAAGTGCGTTCACACTGAGAAGTATGGAAAAATGCACTGTGAGAACCCGGATGGTGCACTCAAAACGGTCAAAAAGTTGAGTGTGGAACTATGGACACTTCTCGCCCTCGATGGTCGCCATCTTGGCTACATAGCGGAAGGGGAGGGACCACTTTTCAAACTGGGAATGGCGGCCGGGTACGTTGTAACTATGGTGAACATCACCACATTATACGTATACGTATATGTGTTTTTAGCACTAAGAACCACTATACTGTTGTCGGATATAAGCCATCAGTATGTTTTTTGGATTAATTTAGCAGTCTGTAATGATTTGGTAGCGATAACGATAATGCGAATGCTAACGCTAGCTAATGCTAATCTGTGATCGCCATTTCCGGTAAGTGCACAACGGCTGCGTTTGATTTGAGACAACACTATCCTGTCAAAATTTGCGCGCTACGTCAGTAAGTACATAGTGTACACAGTGTACTACATGAAAGTGTACTAACAGAAGTATGTGATTTGAGACACAGCTAGAGTGTTTGGAATAGGGCTGGAACTAACAATGATTTTCATTATCGATAATTCGGTCGATTAGTTGTTTAGTCTACAAAATGACAGAAAATGGTAAAACATGTTGATCAAGCCTCAAATGTCTTGTTTTGTCCCGAACAACAGTCAACAACCCAAAGATATTCAGTTTACTGTCATAGAGGACTAAAGAAACCAATAATACTCACATTTGAGAAGCTGGAATCAGAGAATTTGGACATTTTCTTCTTAAAAAAATGACTCCAAAGGATTAATCAATTATCAAAATAGTTGGTAAATAATGTAATAGTTGACAACTAATCAGTTATCATCAGTAGAGACAGTGGCTGCAGCTGTAGTTTGAAAAGTTTCTATATGAACATTTTGACCCACCTTCATCCACAAAAGGAGCAAGATACAAACTTTTCAGAGCATTTTTTGGCGGAGTGTTCCTTTAAGAAGGTTAAAAAGTGAAAGCAACCACAGCAAGTCTCAGCTTCCATACATGGATATCATCTGACAAACCAGAGACCTGTGTGTGTGTGTGTGTGTGTGTGTGTGTGTGTGTGTGTGTGTGTGTGTGTGTGTGTGTGTGTGTGTGTGTGTGTGTGTGTGTGTGTGTGTGTGTGATGCTCACCTGAGTGCAGGGTATCCTGTGGGGAAGATAAAGTTACAGTTAAAGATATCAAAGGAAAGAAACAAACAAATAAAGGACACACAAGCTTCAGTGCTGCAGATTTTCACTAAAAATAATCCAAGTAGGGGCTTTTTTTTATTACTGTCACATCTGATACTTCAACTAACTACTTCTAACTTCAACTGTTTTCTTACATTTCAACTGACAGTTTAACTGCTTTTTCGTGCTCATTGGACGACATTTGGTCTTTACCTTCTGAAGTGTGTGTTATTGTTGGGTAGTGGCTGTTCCTGCGAGACTGTGGAGATACAGGAGGAAGTCCCGCCCTCCCGTCTCTCCTCAGCCAATCACGGCCCTTCGCGGCAGGCTTTTCAGTGACGTAGGTGATTCGTATGTGCTGGCAGCGTTCCCTGTCCTTCCCGCTGAGGAAATCTGGGAGGTCATTGACCTGTACAGATGAAACAGAGAGAAAAGATCTGGAGTCTGAACAGTTTTCACTCCAGTTTCATTGAGTTTGAAGATACGAGATCTGTTTTTTAAATGTCACTCTTTTTTTGCATCAACCTATACAGAATATGCAAGTACAGGATAGTACACTATTAGTGCTAAAGCAATTCATTAAAGCAGCTATAATCAATATTTTTAATGTATGCAATGACGACGTGTGAGAGGTTGTCGCTCATAGCGAATTATCACTCTGCAGCTCCTCTCGGCTTTACGGAGCTTTATATTGAGTTTCAGCTCATTGTTTCTGTCCGGCTGCAACTTTTACTGTTTTGGTTCACTCTCAGCGCTCTCATAGGGTCGTTTTCAGAGAAAAAAGCTCTAAAAAGCCACTGTACACTACCTGCTCAGCACCAAACGGCAAACAGACACAGTTAGCTGTAGACTAGCTGGTGAACATAGTGGAGCATTTAGCAGCTAAAGAGCCAGATATTTCCCTCAGGAGTCGGTAGAGAGCAAGAACAGAGCTTAAAGAGAATGAATATTGGACTTACATTCACCAGGTGGACAGAAACACGACTCCAAATGAATGATAATGTTGCTCCGTAACTGCTGCTGTTTGCTAACAAGTTCGACATATCAACTTAGAAGCTGACGATATGTCAGAGTTGTGTTCTCTACTTGTTTTCTGCTGAAAGCTTGTGGACAAAACATCAGTTAATGCAGGTTTAAATAAATAAATTGATGTATGTTTTAAAAATGTATCATATATTTATCAGTTTCCTCTCTTATGTATTTTTCTATTTATTTCAACATTTGTTTTCTTTCTCCTACGTGATAATTGATAATGAGATAATAAACAGATTTTTAAAATAGTAATTAGCTGTAACATAGTATAATGATTTAAAAAAAAAAACATTACAGGCAAAAATTTTAACTCTTTCCTTCATTTTGAGTATCTGCCAGAAGTGGATAACTCTAGAGGTGTTAGAGGAGGAGCAGAGCTGCAACGATTAGTTGATTAATCGATTAGTTGTCAGCTATTAAATTAATCACCGATTATTTTAATGATCGATTCATCATTTGGAGTCATTCTTTAAGAAACAAATGTCCAAATTCCCTGGTTCCAGCTTCTCAAATGTGAATATTCTCTGGTTTCTTCCTCTCTATGACAGTAAATTAAATATCTTTGGGTTGTGGAGTGTTGACATTTGAGGACATCATCTTGGGTTTTGGGAAAGAGTGATCATCACTTTTTACCATAACAACTAATCAATTAATTGAGAAAGTAATTGACAGATTAATCAATAATGAAAATAATCAATAGTTGCAGCCCTGATGAGGTTTTAGTGCAATTTTAATTAAGAGTTTTTCCACCCTGACAAGAAGAAAATCCGAGGGGAAGTCCTGATCCTCGTCTCTATATAAAAACGTAACACCTGCTGAAGCCACAGTTCAACACAGGCAGTAATCTGACAGTTTAAATGCAGGCAGGATTAACTCTGTTAGGAGGAAGTTAAACTTTTGACCCCTGACTTAAGTGACATAACATGAGGCTAGATGGTAATTAGAGGCTTATGCTGCCACTCACACACTCAGCTTCACTTTCAGATACTGCATGTTATGCAGGGTTAAATATTACGTAGTATTAAGCCATTTTAAGCCACTGGTAGTCTAGACTGGGTGATTCATTTGAAGTATAACCTAAAAATAGTGGTTTACTGAGGAGTTAATTAAAGGTTAAAGGTTTTTATTTGTCTTAATTTGCAGAGATATGCCAACGGATTCCTTGTTCCTCGTCCACTTTTAACCTTATAGGTCTGCAGGAGTCGTTTCTGTTGAGTAGGGCTGCAACTAACAATTACTACCTATTATTTTTCTCTTTTTTAGTTCATAAAATGTCAGAAAATGGTGACAATTATCTGTTAAAGTTTCTCCACAACCCATGTAAATGTTTTCAAATGTCTTGTTTTGTCTGACTAAAAGTCCAAAACCCAAATATATTCAGTTTAACATCATGTTCGACAAAGAAAAGCATCAAATCATCACATTTGAGAAACTCAAACTAGCTTATTTTTGCTTTTTAAAAAAATGACTAAAACGATTAATCAATTATCAAAATTGCTGCAGATTAATTGCTTAAAATCAACTACTTGTTTAGCTTTTCTGACATTCGACATTGACATCAGGAATAGGTATTTTAAAGTCACATCACCTGAACAGCTGGAAGATATTTAGACTTTTAGGTTTTTAAACAGGCAAAATAAAAACAATAAAAATAAGAATTACTGAAAGGAAGGTCAGCTCATCAAACTAATATAAAAGATAATAATCACACCAATGTGAAGAACAATGATATGCCGACTTTAAGGATCATTAAAATGTCCTGCAGGTAGTGCTAAAAAACACAATCGATGAACTTAAGTTCTTTGAGAAATTCACAATGTAGCACAAAGAAGTCGTAATATGTAACACATCAAGCTAGTTAAGCTGTAAAACCGAACATGTTCCTGCACATGCTCAGTAGCGTCTGCCTCGCACAGAAATACCCTCCGGAGACTGAAAACATGATCGCTGTTATTAATCTTTGGAGCCGTTTCTAAATGAACAAACGTGACCGAACTCTTCATAATGAAGGAACATGTCACCCAGCGCAGCGGCGTGGCTCACGGACGTATTTTTAATAGTTTTTAGACAACAACCGAGGTCTACGGCACAGAGGAATAAGATATATCAGGCTTTGGATACACACAATACTTGTTGAGCTCCAAACATGAGATTTGTTGACAATAAGAAAAATGTAGAAAATCACCAGACATGTCCCTTTAAAAAGTGAGAATAAAGCAGAGGAATGTCGCCTTTATCAATATCAAAGTAGGCAACTGAACTCCGGCTCACTGTGGGTCAGTTTCTTTATTTAAGTGAGTTCAGTAAAGAACAATATCAACTGAAACGATAAGAACATTTAATTATCTGATGCTACTAAGAGATCATTTTTACACGTGTAATTTTGAACCTGTAAGTGATTGATCTGTAATCTAAAGAGTTTAACACGATCAAACAGCAGGAGACTGTTAGTACGTAAGCAGACGGCGTTACGTACAGCTAATTTAATTTGCTTCAGTCACACTTAGAGCTTCAAAAACATTAATCTAAGAATTATGTTCTCGATTACTTGTTTTAGTCTACAAAATGTCAGAAAAAATATATATATCTGCTAAATTAAGAGGCTGGAAGTAGAGAAGGTTTGCCATTTGTGCTTGAAAAATGTCTTGAACGATAATTAGTTAGATAATCAATTAGTAGTTGATCAACAGAATATTAATCAGCTACTATTTTGATAACTGATTCATCTTATAAATCTACAACAAAATGCCTGAAGGTCAATTACTGACATTGGAAAATTCAGCTTTTACAAAAAAATTCTCGGAATAAAGATCCACTTACTATCTCCATGACAACTGAGAAAAAAACTCTCTGCTGAGGAAGCCCATGAGATGTGGTTGAAAGCTCTGGAAACATCAAATAAGCAGACCTTGTGCTGAGAATGTTTTGGCATAAAAGCTATTTGAAAACATCACCTTGGGATCTGGGAAACTGTGACAGACGTTTTTCACTATTTTTTGACACTTCTAATGATTAATCAATTATTCAAGAAACTAATCATTAGTTGCAACCTTATTGATTATTTTTCTGGCAATCAACTTATAAGTTGACATCAATAAATTGTCTGTTTACCCCAAAAGTTTCCACAAAACTTAAAAATATCCAGTTCACCACTGAATTAGACAAAGAACATTTTTTAAGCAGCCATTTTTGCTTGAAAAATTAGTTAAACGATTAATCAATTGTCAAACCAGTTGCCGATAATTAGTCAATTATTCAATTGGTTGACAGAAAATTAATTCATCAGTTATTTTGAGAGCCGATTGATCTTATATGTTTGTTTGTTTTTCAAATATAAAGCCAAAAGGTCAGTTTTTGACGTTGGAAAATGCAGTTTGACAAAAAAAAAATCCTCAGCATAAAGATCCACTTACTATCTCCATGACAACTGAGCTACTCTCCCTGCTGAGGAAGACCATGAGAAGCAGCTGAAAGCTCTGGAAACAAGTGGAGCTTGTGCTGAGAATATTTTGTCAAGAAAAAATTTGAAAACGTCAACTTGAGCGGACATTTTTCACTTTTTTTTTTAATTTATTTTTTTTTACATTTTATGGATTTTATGATTCATCGATTAGTTGCAGCCCTAAAGATTATTTTCCTATCAATCGACTTATTGATTAATCGATTAGATTGTTTTATCTCTACAGTGCTCAATTAAGCAGTTTTAACTGTAAACTGACAAAGTAGAAACTCACCAGCTCGATGTCACGCACGCGCCTGAAGGTAACGGCCGTGGTGAGCGTGCGCGGCGGGTACTCGGCCAGGTACACGCGCTCGTCGCTCAGCACCACGTGCATGTACACCTTGTTGACGGTCTCCGAGATCACCACGCACGGTTCGTAGGCTCGGATCCGCTCGTACACCGTCCGCTCCGTGTTCCGCTTCAGGAAGGAGTCCAGCCTGATGTTCCTGCGGAAGAGGAGCGCACCGGAGCCGGTCCGAGCCATGACGGTACCGGCCGGGGCACTGACGTTAACTTCCACTTCTGCACGAGGAGGCGGGTGATCCCCTGTCGCTTTCCATCAGCTGAGTTTAAACTTCAGATGGGGAAAAGCCACCGGGCAGGTGACGGTGCTCGTGGAGTCCCGTCAGCGCAAACAGCTCCCTGATTGGTCCGCGCAGAGGGACGCTGCTGATTGGCCAGAAGATAAAGGCTTATTTCATCATTTATAGGCAGCTCTGTGGTTGAGCAGGTGTCTTAGTGGTTTATTTAATGGATTGACATAGTTATATACTTGATTTCGAACATTTCTGTGTCTAATTTTGGCTTTTGCGCACAGTTGTCAACTGTTAAATTAATTGACAACTATTCTGATAATTGATTAATCATTCAGAGTATTTTTTTTAAAGAAAAAAAAGTCTAAATTCTCTGGTTCCAGCTCCCTAAATGTGAATATTTTCAGGTTTCTTAAGTCTTCTATGATGAACATGGTTATATACTTGATTTTGAACGTTTCGGTGCCTAATATGAGCTTTTCTGCACACATGCTCAGTCTGATTCAGTTAGAAAATCATTACCTAGAGTTTGTAACACTAAAAACATCCACTGTACTAGAGCTGCAACAATTAGTTGCTTAATTGATTAGTTGTCAACAACAAAAATTAATCACCAACTATTTTGATAAGAGATTAATCATTTGGAGTCATTTTTAAGAAAAAAATGTCCAAATTCTCTGATTCCAGCTTCTCAAATGTGAATATTTTCTGGTTTCTTCAGTCTTCTGTGACAGAAAACCGAATATCTTTGGGTTGTGGACTGTTGGTCGAGATAAAAAAAGACATTTGAGGACGTTGCCTTGGTGTTTGGGAAACACAGATCAACATTTTTTACAATTTCCTGATTTTATAGACCAAATGACTGATCAATGAATCAAGAAAATAATAGACAGATTAATTGATAATGTAAGTAGTCATTAGATGCAGCCCTACACTTTACCTACAAATTAAACATAATAAAAATAATATAATGATACTTTTTTTTTAATACAGCGCTTTTAAAGGCATTCAAAGATGCTCTACATAGGTAAACAAATTGGCAAAAAGAAGTGACAAACAACAGCAGCAGAGCAGCAGGAAAGACAAGACACACTGTTAAAAGTAGAAGACAAATATCGATAAATATTTATATTAGTTTAAAATACAAAATGTGCAATAACATGTTTACATATTATATTACCCATCACTGTCAAATATATACTGAAGCAGGCTTCATATAACCACCTGCTGTATGTATATAAAGTAACTTATTACATTTCCTATTCAATATTTATTCAGCACTCTCACACACATTTCACTACTTGTATCCTGTTTACAATTTACAAAAGACAGTTTTACCTGGTTATAGACGTTGTTTGTTGTTGTCTCTACATGAATGTATCTATAATAGTGATATTTTTATGTTTAAGCTTCATTTGTCCTTGTTTTGTGTGTCTCAGTATATTTTCCTGAACGGTGTTGAGTGTATGTTGACGTGTGAGGCAGATAATAGTGTAGACATCGCCATCCAGTGGTGCTTTAAAGAACTGCAGAAATAAAACACAAGTAAATCTTTATCCTAACTTTCTGGATAATTCACTTTTAAGAACGGGTTCACCGCTTTTCAAGTCTGAGGGAGAAGGAGAAGATGCTATTTCAGGGATTCTAACAAGGTGAACTTGGCAAAAAGGTGTTTTTATTTATCTTAAAACATGTCTGGAGGGGATCTTTATTTTCATTAATGTGTCAAAAATGTTCTCAGTCACAGATTATCTTTTAGTAAAACAGCATCCCCACAATTCCCAGTTGTATTAACAAATGTACGTGTTATACGTGTTATTTTCAGCCCTAAAATTCAGTGTGAAGTCAAGGAAATGTTGTAGAATTTAAATTAAAAATGTATGCACGTGTGTGAGAACCCTGTATATGCACTTGTTTTGATCATAAAAGTTAAAAGTTGCAGTTGAATAATATCAGTTTTCCCTTTTCTCTTCAAATTTGGGTCGCTAGAGGAGAACCTTTAAGAAGAGTATGTCTTTTGAATAAAGTCAATGTTGTTGCAGTTCCCAGTGTTTATCACTAGAGGGCCTCTTTACCCTCAGATGTCTCAAATCAATCAATCAATCAAACTATAGTTGCACGGCACCAGGTTAGAGCAATCACATGATCAGCCAATTTCATTTTCCCCTTTTCATTTAAAATAACTAACAAATCGATCCTCAAACCGCCTTCAAAGACCCAAATTAGCTGGATGAGAATTAACAGGATTATTTTAGCCTGATAACAGCATGTTAGCTTGAATTAGTTACGCAGCATTTGAAGAACTGCACTTTGGAACAACTGAAAGACTCCACAGGGGGCCGTAGGGTTCTTATGGTGGACAAATAGGCTGCTGCAAGACCATGAAGTGCTTCAAAAACAGACAGCAACCAATGTAAGAACATTAAAACAGGTGTTTGTCCTCTCCTGCAGCGCTCATCAGCATTTAGGCAGCAGAGTTCTGGATCAAATCCAACTGGTTTATATCTTTTTTTGGGTAGAATAAATAGGAAAGCATTACAATCGTCCACCCTGCTGGATATAAAAGCATAAATCGGACGTTTAGTTGCATGTTATCAACATTATTCAGGCACCTTTCTGTTTGTTACTGAAATGAATAAATCATTGTGTCACTCTGAGACATTTTGGGTTGATGTGAAAACTGGAAAAATGTTGGAACATGTGATGCCATCTCCTTCGTCCTTCATCCTCCTTCACTGCCTCATCTTCCTCTCGATGACCCTTTCTGAGACACACACAAACACACACACAAACACACACACACACACACACACACACACACACACACACACACACACACACATACACAGAGGCGGTGGCTGGAGCTTTGAAGGGGAGCTTTGTAAAGGGGTGCAGAGATGAACGCCGAGTTGTTTTGGAGACCAAAACACACAAACACACACACACACACACACACACACATACACCATTGCAGGCGATGAAGGCAGTGTTGTTTTACACACTCAGTCTTTTATCCGCTCAGTAAGAAGACTGAGACACTATAGACACACAAACTAGGCTCCGACTAATCTGGGTTTCTGGGTTGAAGCTGCTGTTATTGCTGATATATTAAAAATTGGCCTCAACAAAACTTCCTCTTCTTCTACACACTCATAAAAAAACTCATGATCAGAGTTTTTTTTAAATGCCTCTGAAATAGCTTTTGAGATTTGACACACAGGATGAAAAAGAAAAGGGATAAGATAATAACTCGAACATGAACTTTGAATCATAATATTTGTCACAGTTCGTTCTTGGTCTTGTAAACAGCAGCTTGACAAAGACAATACTCAACACAACTTACTTGCTTTTTCCGGAAGCTTTCAACCACATCTGGAGCTGCTCAGTTTTGAATAAATAAGCAAAATACAGATTATTGCTTTTGCTGTTAAGGCCTTACTGTGGGGTGTGTAATTTTGTGTACTTTACTTGACAAACGGTCATTGTTGTAAATATATATTTACTACATGCACAGCACATGGAGGCAATAATTATCTAACTTTACTCATATACCCATAAGATCAGGGGTTGTTTTGACCCAGTGATAGTGTTACTTTTATATTGCTGCTGGATTATTTACTCAGGTTAAACTATAGTATGGTTGCAAACTGTTTTAAACTCACATGTCACAATTTTTTACTGATTGTTAATAATAATTTTATCTTTTGCAGTTTTTAATGTCACTTACACATCATTTAGTTTAACTAAGAAAATCTGCAGCACTGTTGAGCTTGTTGTGTTTAACATTGGGTCAAAAGAACCATGTTTTAGTTCTAACTTGGCTCAATTTTCAAACCCAGTGGGTTTTTAGTGTTTACATTTCTGGTTTTTAATATTATTTTTTTCAAATAGGTACAATTTTGAGCTTTGAAATTTGAACTTACTGGACATGAAATATGTGCCAAAGTAATGAAAACACTTTAAAGAGTACATATAGATGTGTACCATGTGGTGCAACACTAAAAAAGTGCAGCTCCACTGTATAATCTGGGGGTTTAAGTGTATGATTATAGTACAATAAGAGTATAATATTCATATAATTTAAGGCTGGTATAACAAAGCACACTGGATCAATAATTAGATCAAATATCTACATCCCAACACTGCTCAGGCCAATAACAGTCCTGTATATCTGTCTCTGGATGCTTTTGGATGTTTTTACTCTGTTTGGTTAAAACTGTCAGCGATATATTATTCCCATGGCTGTGGTGGTTCTGGTCAGCCTGGTCACACTGTACTCCTTCATCATCCTCATCATCACCAGTGTGTGTTTGTGTGCAGCTGCGAACAACAGTCGTGGGCTGACCGGTCACACTGTCGTCTTTGTTCTGCAGAAGAAAAACAGTCACATTTCCAACCAAAGAGGCAGAGAGAGAAAGAGAAAGAGAGAGAGAGAGAGAGAGAGAGAGAGAGAGAGAGAATATAGCCTCATCACACACACACACACACACACACACACACACACACAGACACACACACACTGGTTATGGTTGCTGTTGACTCTTGTGGTATTTTGAAGGCTGTTAAGATACAAAGATGTGACCATACCGTAACTTTGGTGTTCTTCTCAGGCTGGAAAAGCCTCTGAACTTTGTGTACAACTCTCTACTGATCCACTATTCAGCCTAAACTAAACCATATTCTTCCTTTCTACGTATTATTTCTCTATTTTCCTGTCTTTTGCCTTCATTGTTTGCACTGAGAGGCATTATCCTTGGTGGAATTATATATATATTTACATCAAAGTGTACTTAAACACATTTAAAACCAACCGAAAGTGGGTAAGTAAGTTTATAAATGTGTAAAATAATGAATAAAATAAGATCAATTATAAAATAAATAAGAGAACCCACAACAACCACATACAAAACAGATGTCTATATCTATGTTCTGCAACAGAAGAGTGTCAAAATCTACTTTTTAGACATTAATAGTTTTATTTTATATTGTTGTAAAGTTGTGTTTTATCAAACTGCACACATAATCTTAAGGTAGTAGGAGTACCCATTATCAATTGGTAATTGGTAATTATTTTCTCTGATATTCTGATTGTTAAGTCTAGCCAATAAAATGCCAGTAAATAGAAAAAAAATTAGTCCTGAAACATAAGTGAATATATTCAGAGTTTACTAATTTGCAAATATTCATATTTGAGAGGCTGATACCAGTAAATATTTAGCATTTTTGCTTCAAAATGGACTTAAATAATTCATCAGATATCGAAGTTGCTGCAGGTTAACTATCTGCAATCCACTAACCATCTAATCATTTCATGTCTAGAGTACTAACCTGTACAGCAGGAATACTCAAATATAAGTCTAAGTCCATTTAATACATTTCCACTACATCAGAGGTCCAGTTAGGTTCATTGAATGATGAAATTTCAGTTCAAAAACTCCAGAACTCATGAAGAGCATCTCTGTATTATGTATTATTATGTATTGAGGTGTGATGTCTCACTGGTGTAAATGTTTATTAGTGAGCTCTTCGCTGTATTCATTGTTGAAACTGTTTGATTTTACATTTATCCTGCTGGAGTCTTGATATCAAGACTTCAACTGATTCAGTTTTGTGGTTCTTCTTCGTGTTTCTGGGATAGTTTTGTTTAAAACAGGCATGTTTGGTGTCGTAGTGGCGTTTTGTGTTCCTACTCTTCATTATGGACACTGTTTCATTACAAATGAAGCACAAAGGTCTTTCCTTGAGCAAAATGAACATGTATTTCTCAGTCCAGTCAACCTTAAATGCATTTTTTCAGTTTTTCACTGTCAACCTTCCTTTTTTTTGTATCTGCTAGTTTTGAACAAGCCAATTTACCTCATCACCTGGAGCTCCTACACTCAACAACAACCTTACTAACTGTGGCGACTAGCGGGTGGCTGAATGATGACAGCTGAGGTGACATGAAAGCAACGTGTCACTCAAAAGCAGTCCAGGTCAGATTGTGGTTAAATTCTGTTCCTGGTCCAACTTAAATTGTAATCCAGTCCAGATCCAGACTGGAGTCTGCCTGTTGAGTATGTATGATGTACAGTATATGCTAGCTGGGGCCAACAGGGGCCCAAAAACAAACTTTTACCCCAGGGCCTCATTGAGGGTTGATCCGGACATGTTTATAGCCTTGGCTAACTGAAATATAAAAAAATAAATAGAATATTATATATGGATATTATTATATATATTATGGATAAATAATATTAGATGTATTTTAGTCAGCCTACTATATTTTTACACCGTTATAATCACATGATGTAGCTCATAGTGTCTTTCCTTTTCACTTTCTTTCTTTCACAATAGCCCACATTTTTGGACATTTTTCTCAATCAAAGAACATGTGCTTGGCTGTAAGAAGGACAAAAGAAGCAAAGAAACGCAAGAAAGAAAGCAAAAGGACAAAGTGGAGGACAGAAATCTCTCTATTTCTGTCTCTATTTGAGTGGGAGTTGAGCAGTCGATCGTCTCTGTTTTGCTCCCCAGCGGATCAGGCACTCCTGCTCCGACTGACCCGAACACTGACGGAACCGACCGAGCGTAGCCGAGACGAGCGGAGCCGAACAAACCCGAGGCGAGCCGAGCCGAACAAACATCTAAAAACCGGGCAAACAGGGAGCGATATCCAGATATTTAACCCGTTTAAATTAATACAAAACACGTTAAAACACAGCAGGAATGACGGCGCTCAGCAGCTGGGAGTTGTGCGTCAAGTACTCCCTCTTTATCTTTAATTTCTTCTTCTGGGTAAGTTACAAAATTAAAAAATATGTGTATGAGAACGTTTTTGTCACAATATTTTTACGCGAATCCAGTCAAGTTACAAGGTTTGCTAGCTACTGTCTTTTTTAAAAATGAGTTAAAGAAAATCCACCTCAAATTATTTATTTTAATAGCTTTAGTTTGAGTCAAAATAACTAGATATCTTTAAACGTTACAGTCTTTTTAATGCCAAAGTCTCTCTTTTTTGTTACAATAGCTTAAGTAACCGTTAGCTTAGTTTAATCTGATTTTAGCTAACATTAATTTAACGCACGGTAAAAACTCGACAGACCTTTCTTTCTTTTTTTTAATCAAATCTAAACTTCTAAAGCTAATAATTGTTCCTATAGGGCACAACTGTATTTCTTCTTGGCTCTAAAACTGACAGTTTCATTAAAAATAGCACAATTTCATCTATGTGATTGATGCCGAATTGCACAACAACTTGCTGTTAGTTCAATGTGCTCTTTAGCTTGTAGTTAATGCTGAATGTATTTATGCTAATAAGCAAAGAAACATTAAATTGACATATTTCTGGACGGAGTTTGGCGTTTGAGACCTGTCAGTTCAGTTTATTCTCACATGTGAAATGGGACACTCTGATAAGCTATCTGAAGCTTAAGAACAGAGGCCCAGACACTAAGCAGATAGTATTTAAAATATGTGTTTGCTAACACGTTGTCTAAATTTAAAAACGTGCAGGTATTTTACAGTAACATTTACAACCTACAAAACACATAAGACTAACCTAAGATCCTAGAAAATACTACTAAATGGTCCCAAGACATTTATTCTATCAGTCTAAACATTGATTAGTAAGATACATTAAATAAATTACAAATTAAATTGACAGATTTCTGGATTGAGTTTGGTTTTTGAGACCTTTCAGTTAGTAGGTTTGGTGCAACAGAACAGAAGTATTTATTTTAAGATTTTCTGCAGATACACTACAATGTATGTGCAGTTTTCTGACACAAATCTGAACTTTTAAAGGCAATAACTGTTCCTACATCAGGATTTAAGCCTCTTAAAAGTACGTGCAGTTCTCTGACACATACTAACACAACATGTGTCTTTATTCATATTATGTCAAAGTGAATGTATGTGTATTGTTTCTATGGCTGGGTATCAGTACTGGGTATATAACCCACTTCTCCAGTCAAGTGATACCTGCATTTGATCCTTTTTGCACCCAGATCTAGAAAAAAAATGACTATTTGTATGCTTTTGCTTGCAGCCAATCACCGCAGGCGTTCTTTGATTCAATGCGACGTGTGATTGGCTCACTACCGCAGCAGCCACAACCCGTACAGTCTGTTGTGATAATAATTCACTGCACAGCTTTGCAAAGTTATTTAATTAATATTTCAATAACTTGAACACTTTCAAAATGTATTAGTGTAAAAATCATTTGGATGGGGAGGAGTGGTGGCGTTTTACACAACTGACTGCTTCCATCCACACTATCGAATCAAGTACTCTATTGGTATCACTTTAAGGATACTGGTATTGTTATTGGTTTTGGCTACCCAGCCCTAACTGTTTCTGACTTATAGTCCAGAATTATTTAGTAATAAATTAGGTTGTAATTGCATTTGGCACAATTATGTTGTGAGAATGTTATCACTGTATAAAGCACAGCCTCACAATTGGACTTTAATCTTAAGTGGGGTTTTCGTTGTTGTTTTTTTGCATATAAATCACTCTTAATAAGGATAGTTATGTCCTTTGGTGGATTATTGGCTTGACAGGGTCGGTCTGTCTGGTATTCAGTGCAGCCATCTATTGTTGACATTTTCAGATAGAGGACTTTTCCACTAGGAAATACCGTGACCAAGCTAGGCTCACTGACAACATGCAGTCTAATAGTTAAAAGTTGTCACAGGACCGCAGGCTCCTGTTCTGGTGCTTATTTTTAGTTTGTTGATGTTTTTTTTGAAGGAAAACAAAAGAAAGAGAAGGTTAAAATCACAGTCAAGACCTCAGATACACAGAAAAAACATGTGTGAGTGATGCTGGACAGTGATGGAAGTGCATTTACTCAAGTGCTGTACTTAAGTAGAATTTTTTCTTTTACAGTTTTGTACTTGTACTTTACTTGAGTATTTCCATTCCATGCTTTATACTTTAACTCCACTGTGTTTCAGAGGGTAATATTGTACTTTTATCTGCACTACATTGATTTCACAGCTACAGTTACTTTAGATCTGACATGTAAGCAAGAGAATGGATGTTATATATACACATATTTAAATATTTATATTTTATATTTGTGATTAACATTGTTCATTCTTTTTCTGTTAATCAGTGTCAAAAAGTCACAAAAAATCCCCTTTGATTCAATGTTATAACTTTTCACAGTTACTGTATATCAGTGTATATATAATACTAATAACACTAAGTTTGGACACTTTGCATAATGAGTACTTTTACTTTTGATACTTTGAGTAAATTTTGTTTTAACTTTTTCTTGAGTAGGATCTTAAATGCAGGACTTTTCTGTGTAAAATGAGTAGTTTTATACTGTAGTTTTGCTACTTTTCCTTAAGGAAAAGATCTCAGTCCATCTTCCACCACTGATGTTGGAAAACAATGTTTATTTTATTTTAATATTCTAGAGATAATTGCTCTATACCTCCTAGTGTCCGCCCTCCTACTGGCTTGTCCTTCAGTTTTTAGTGTCCCCCAAAAATTTAATCATGTTGTTCTATTGTTGTGAAGTGGTTCTTTGCTTGTGTGTTTATAGTGTTTCTGTATAGCTCAGAAGTGGTGCGTATGTTTTCTTCATTTGCTTGTATTTTCTTAAATTGTAATGTGTTGAGCTCTCTCGGCCATTGTACGATTGTAGCGTGCAATTTATTTACCTTTTTAGATACAATATAATTCACATGTGCACTGGGCTAAAAATAAAACATTAATCTGGATCATGAGGAATAAAATGTGATTGGTGCACTGAAGTGGTGTGAGCTGCCTGCAGTCAGGACAAAGTTCAGTCTCTGTAGAGTACAACTTCACACCAGCGTTTGCTTGGTGTGAGATGTTTGCTTAAGTGCTTAACTTGAGTAGCATACACTTTTTCATACACTCTCTACTGTGGATAAAATTTCAAAAGTCATGGTGTCAACTGTCATTTCTCCATTATGTGGTTATTGTCATATCTAAATGTTTATGCTGTCAGACGACATGTTTGCTTTGTTAGCCTTGGTTAGTGTTCATGAACTGTAGTTAAGTCGCTATTTTCTGCATTTACAGTCAGCTGACAGCAGAAACGGAAAGACGTGTCAATTAAGGCTGCAACTAATGATTATTTGATTAACAATTAATCTGCTGATTCTTTTCTCAATTCATTATTATTAATTGTTTTTTTTTTTCTATAAACGGTCTGAAAATGATGAAAAACATCCGTTATAATTTCTTAGAGCCCGAGCTGATGTCTTCAAATGTCTTGTTTCGTTGGATCAACAGTCCAGAACCCGTCTCTATCATGTATGACACGTATGTCATATGTATGACACATAATAGCTTTAAATCCTCCAAATTTTGGGGGCATTCTTCCTTTAAAAATGACTAAAACGATGATTCAATTATCAAAATAGTTGCAGATTAATCTAATTGTTGCAGCTGTATCAACACCTGCATTATATGTTTGGCAGCCGATCTATTCGCCATCCAGATGATAATGCAAAGTTTTGTTGTTTGCCAACTAAAAGAAGGCGAAGAAGAAGATATTTAACTGTTTTATTATTGTAGTTTTTGCTGTGAATGGTAAACTTTAGCAAAATTATAACCTATGATTTGTTGTTTGTGCTATTTATGGCAAAATGAAAGATTTCCATCTACAAAGTATCTTGAGTACATGATTGGACTTTTTTGGGCTTGTGGTGGTTCAGATTAAGTCCAACAGGGGGCGAGATTGAGGCCAATCTGTGATGAACGGACAGAGAAGTTGTGCAATCAGTGCTTCTCGCCTCTTCTCCCTTTTCTAGATTTTCTTCAGTACTCTCTTGTGCCTCTGTTTTCTCCTTTGTCTTGAGCTCACCTTCCTCTTTTACTCCTTTTGTGTCGTCTTCCCTCTCCAACAATCTCCTCTCACTTTTCTCGTTTTTAAATGATTTTTAACACAAAGATACAGGTAGACAGCATCCCATCATACCGTCATTTGTGGCATTTTCTAAAACAAACAGAGAGAAAGAAGGGAGGAAGCAGTGAAAGTGAGCGAGAGATGTGGGAGGCTTCAGCGGCTTGGAAACAAAGCTAGTGTTGTTGGTTTCACTGGGTCTACTGGGAGACGAGGGCAGCTCCAGTTACCTCAGCAAACAACACTGAAGTCCTGTCCCAGGAGGAGTGTGTGTGTACGTGTGTGAACACACTTGTGAAGCTTTCAGTTCTCTCTTCTGCTTCTTGTTTGGTCTTAAATGATTCAAAACGAGGCAGAATGTTTTTGCTGATCCGGAGTTTTTCTAGATCTGTCATTCATACTTCCTGTCTCTTCCTCTGTTATTGTCTCTTGTTACTGTCTTTCAGTATGCCCGTCAGACTTCCCAGAAACATACTCGATTGCCGGAAAATTCATTTGGATAACTGAGTCATGGAAAAATTCTAATTATTCACTGTTTCCTGCCTCTCGAAATATGAGGATTTGCTGCCTTTCTCTGTTTTATATCATTGTAAATTAATATCTTTTGAGTTTTTAATTGCTGGTCAGACAGAAAAAGTTGTTCAAAGAGCATTTCTTATTATTTTCAGCAATTTTTTTTAGACTAAACACAGTTAATCGATTAATTATAAATGTTGTGGATATTTTGAGCACCTCAGTGGAGAAGAGCGGACATGAGCCTTTGATGTCTTAAAGCTGAAAATGTTTATTGAAGCACTTGATCAAGCGAAGAAGTGAAAACAGCGAACATCAAGGTGTTCTAGGTGCTCTCTTTCCATTCTGCTCTCTGAAAGTCTGACCCTTGGTGATTAGATCAGTTGTTAGATCCCTGATGATCCTGTTAGCATGTTAGCATGTTAGCATAGTGCTAATCAGCTGTACTGTTGTTAGAACCCTGATGATCCTGTTAGCATGTTAGCATAGTGCTAACCAGCTGTACTGTTGTTAGAACCCTGATGATCCTGTTAGCATGTTAGCATAGTGCTAACCAGCTGTACTGTTGTTAGATCCCTGATGATCCTATTAGCATGTTAGCATAGTGCTAACCAGCTGTTTCTCAACATCTGACCACCAATCATCTGACCCTCAGCAGATCAGCCTACAACATGAGAAATGAGTCTAATTGGTTCACTAGTTTCTAAACAAGGAACTGCATGTTACCCGTGTTAGTTCAGGTCGCGTTGTGTGGAACTTCAGGTCACCGTCAGCACATTCTGGTTTGAATGTCTGATTGCGTCAATAGAATCTATGCATCCACCCATCTGTGTTGTCTAGGAAAGCCCTCTCCGACCTTGGTAACCATGGCAATGCTGATTCACCCTTTATCAGAGAGGTTTCTGCTTTCCCCAAAAACAGACAGAGAGGGTTCTGAAGTCTCAAGGAGAGACTTAAGAATTACAGTGTGACCTCAAGGCCCAGACTTGACCCTATGTAACCCCTAAAGATGGAAAATTCCATAACAATAAAGATATCCAACAATGAAAATAATCATGAATCACAGCCTTGCTCTAAGTAACAAAATGAAGAACAAAACTTTGATGAACTAGTAAATATGATAACACAAGATGTTTTACCTTTTGGCAAAAGCTAGTATTTATTAGTACATATTAGGTTAAATAAAGTGGAACTGCAACAGTTTGTTGATTTATCAATCAAAAGAGAATTGATTGGCAACTATTCTAATAATCAAACAATCGTTTTAGATATTTTTCAAGAAAATATAACAAACATTGATGGTTTCAGCTTCTCAGATGTGAAGATTTGCTGTTTTTCCTTCTTGTATATGACAGTAAATTAAATATAATGGCCTCTGAGAAACTGTGAACGCCATTTTTTCACCATTTATTATCATTTCATAGATTAAACAGTTAATCGATTAAGGCAGAATAATCAATAATGAAATAATAATGCGATGTGTGTTGTGCAAGAATATCATTTTAATTCCAGTGTTGTCATTTTTCACCACATTGATGCTGCATGTTTTTAGGGCTCAGATTTCATTCTGTTCTTACAAAAAGACGTATCAGGACAAAGTTATCAGTGCATATTGACGTATTGATGTTATTATTTTTATTAGAAATTAAAAATGTTTACCAGATGTTGCATTCAAGTCCAGTTCAGAAGTTTGCTGTAGTGGTTTGAGTTTAATGATGATCAGACAGTATGTAGTAAATAGTAGTGATCGATGGGTAAGGCAGTGATCAGACAGAGTAGTGATCAGTGGGCAGTGATCAGACGGGATGCAAATACAGCTGGGAACAAAAGGTAGGGGTGGGGGTGGGGAGAGACTTTAGGGTGTGACACACACACAGACAACGGGGCAGGAAGCTGCTCCCAGATGTCAGTAGATTAGCGAATCTGCGCTGCTCCAAATGTTCTTCATCACAGATTAGTATTTAAACACATTTAGATCAATGAACAAAGTGTTCACATTTTATTTTAATGAAAGAATTGGTCACAGCTCTGTAGTTTACCGTAATTAAGATGTAGAAGAGACCCAAAATAAAGTCAGTAGTAGGATCTTGTAAAGTTTGTTGTATTGGGAAAGCAGTTTATATCCAAAGAAATGTGATGGTCACTGTATTTATTTATTATTTCCCATTATAAACCAGTGGCTCTCAGGTTTAATTCTTCAGAGCAGTTGTTGGTTTTCTAATTTACCTGCTCGTTAATTGTTTTCACCTGGTGTCCAAGGTGTAAAATCAGCAGAGCTCTGATTTACAGCCTCAGCCTCTTGGTGTTTGAACTTCACTGGAACAGACAGTACCCAGCACCTCCTTCCTCTCTCTCTCTCCACACACACAAGTCCCTCCCCTCTCACTTCCTAAGTATACCCAGGTGAGCCCAGCAAAGGGTGTGGCTCACACACACACACACAAAAAAATCCTCCAGTTACCTCTACCTCTTTACTTCCCCACGGTTGTCACAGAGGACGGTTTAACTCTTCAACAGACAACACTTACATTTGGATTTCTCTCTCTCTTTAAAAAAAAAACCCACCTAAATCTTGAACTTGGAGCCATGGGGGCACTGCAATGCATCAAATACCTGGTGTTTGTCTTCAACTTTCTCTTCTGGGTACGTAAGAGTCACTCAAACAGTGTTAGTTGTGGTTGATATGTGAGACCCTGGTTCACATTGTGAGCTGGTGTTTGAGGGATTTGGTTTGGTTTCGGTGATTGCGCAAGAGAGGAGCTCAGTGAGGAATGAAGATAAGATTGAAATGCTTGTTTGTTTCTCGTGTTGTTTGATAGCTCAGAGGCTGGATTGTTAACTGTTTGTATTGAATGTGACTGGAGGATAAATTCAGGTAAAAAAGCAGAAGTTAAAGCAAACTACTTTGAGAAAGTTTTAAGCTTTAGTTTTAGGTGGGACTCTTCGTTTAATCACTTTTATAACATATAAACAACTTTTTTCTGGCACATTCTGCTCTTAAATGCCTGAATTGTTTCCTCCAGGTGAAAACTAGTGAATAATTAGTGAAGTTAAATCACCTGGTGTCGTCTGAGGAAATGGTGTCACTGGAAAAAGATATACATGTATTAATTAAAACACATGTAGTGTTCCTATTGTGAGGCTGCAGTTACAAAACATTTTCCTACGAAATATTAATATTAAAAAGGGGAATTAAAGTAGCTCTGATTATTAGATTTAACAGTGAAGGAAAATTATAATTGGACATGGTGGATGAGTCAGTTTTCAAGATGAATAACCTCTAAGAGCTGCTTTATCTTATTTGTCTCTTCATTTATTATTTAATCAGGTGAAAAAGTTGCATCAAACACTGAATTATCAGTTTGTCTCCTGATAAATCTTTATGAAAGGCGACCTTAGAGCTGAAACAATTAATCAATCAATAGAAAATGACGTCTGGTTCCAGCTTCTCAGATGTGGTGATTTGCCTGCTTTTCTCTTGATGATGTCATTGGTCGGACAACACAAAGCACTTTGAAGATATCGATTTGGCCTTTTGGGAAATTGTGAAAGGCATTTTCTGACATTTTATAAACTTTAAAAATAAAAAAAAAAATAGTCGTTTGTTGCAGCGATAATTTGTCTAGTTTGTCTCTTTGCTTTTTTGTTAACTGTAATAATTCATAAAATCTGACTTAAGGATGTTTCTTGACCATCAGGCTTCACTGCTACATGTTACATGCTCCATGTAATCTACCACACAGCGTGATACTTGTTAAATATTGGCTTTATCTTAAAGGAATTTCCCCTCTGGTGATTCAGGGTGGCTCAACAGCGTGGTAGGCGGTCTATGCAGTATTGGCGCCTTTTTCTTTTTTTCTTTTAAATAAGTTTTTTTATGAAAATCAAGAAGATTACGTGTCAGCCAAATGTAGCAGCAGTACCTGAAGAACAGCTTAAATGGCAAAATAGACAAAACATATTCATGTGTTTTTTAACTACCAAGCATCACCACTGAACACTGACTGTATAAAGATGGACGACGTGTCTCCACTTCCCTCCTCTATGCATAAGTGTAGCCAAAATATCTCCTTTTTCGGGAGCGGCTATTTCACTTGTGCGACATAATTTGGAGCCGGAGTCTGGCATCACTCACGTCCATATTTATATATACAGTCAGTGGCGGTGGTTGGGATCCTCCAGAGCTGCTGGACAGGACCGGGAGAGCCGCCAAACATTCAGTACACAGGCATTGAAATGTAAAACAAGAAGGGCCTACTTGCCATCCACCACACTAAACCTTGACAAAAAAAAATTTGCCAAGCTAGCATAATTAGCTTAGCATAATAGGATGTTTCCCTCTCACTGTAACCCGCATACGTCTCCAGGTGTTGCAGATACAAAGAAGGCAAAGTCACACCTGCATTCACAGAGGATTGGCAGTCAAACAAATCAAACTGAAACTGTTATTTTTGGAAGTTATGTTACAGTTGCTTCCTGTTTTTCACATATGTGTAGTTGGATGATTTCAAAAGTGATTACTAGATAAGACATTTAGGTTTTTAATGGTGTTACTTGATTGTGTGAATCACTTGTTTGAGTTATTAGTTACTAAGAACTTTAACACACATAATTAGTGATGGATTTACTGGTGAAACACAGTCCTGATCACCATATTTAATACATTTCCTCCACAGTTTGTAACTTTGGGTACATGCATATCAGTTTGAAGAGTCAGCTTTTTGTTGGTGCAGCTTGATTGAATCATATTTCCAATAAATAGAGATCTAATGTTAATGTGTGTTTATATTACGGGGGATTAGTTCTGCCAAATCTAACTGTATATAACTGATTGCAAAAATGTCAAAGTCCTCAATGCCCCACCTGTTTCAAAGACACACCTATCTACCTAAAAATCTGATCACACTGGAATAACTGGAGCCTTTTTTTACAATGTGTTGCCTGTATTTGAACATCTCGTCAAAGTCTGAGCCTAAAAGATAAACTGGGGTGTGACGTTCGCTGTAGAGAAAGTGGAAATTGTTGTTGGAAAATGTTAAAGTTGTGTTTTCTTATTGTGTGTGTGAAGTAATTTAGCTGTTTCACTCACAGATTTACTCCCAAATAATCCGCACTGCCTGCTGTATAATTACTGTGATTACCTGTTTCAGGGTATTGCTTAATGACTGTTTTGACATTTTGAGTCAGCGTGTGTGGACAAATGAGATGACAACAGTACAACTGAAGGATTAGTCTGATTTTTAGGGAGAAGTCTTTCCTCCAGAAACATAAACATGAGATTAGATGAGTTTATTTATTCCAAAACTTAATGACTTAGCTGTTGGTAGAAGAACTCGTTTTGTGAACCAACCATCTCCAAATGAAGATATATTTCCCAAGAGGATATTTCCTTTACCTGGAACTATTATAAGTTTTAGCTCTGTTTGTGTTGTAATGTCTTGTGCTCTTAAGGCGTTTTTTGACAACTTGCCAATCTACTGAAGCCTGCAAAAGCTGCTAAACCTCTCAGCAATAATTCATGTCTTTACTGTAGTTGCCTCTGTACTGCTAATGGTACTGCAGAGGTGCCTTTTTAGTGTGTTTTAATGAGAGCTAATGTGAACCTCAAGGGAGAAGAGTTGTTTTTCTTCCAGGATTTCTTAAGACGGTTCACTGCTGCCTCGACACAAACACCGTGACTCTCCTGAGTGTGTTTACTGCACGTTAACATCTACATCCTGTCTTTGGAGAGTAGGTAAAGCAAAAAGTAGCTGCTTTAAATAGATTGTTTTTCATGGCTTCAAAGTCAAAATACTGCTCTGTGCAATACCAGATAGAAGGATCTTTGTGCTAAGTTGAGCTAAAACGTCATTTACCTATTTCTGTAGTGATTTAAATTGATTTTGATGTTCACGTTTGACTGGGTTTGATGGGAAATAAGTCCCAAAATGTGGCTTCCAAATGTAGTTTGGTGGTGGGTATATGATGGGGTATAAGGGTTGGGTTGGTACAGGCTGCTTTAGTTTGAGTTATTTTAGTAACGTAAAAACCCCGAACAGAGATGTTGATACATCTTGTCTCTGATTCATGTGGAGTCTGTATTCTTTGTATGACAATTACTTATGTGCCCTGTAGCCTTACCAAACTACAGGGGGAAAATGACTTTTTAAAAAAAATGATCAATTAATAGATTAGCTGTTTGATCTATAAATGTCCGAAAATGGTGAAAAATGTCAATCACTGTTGACCGAAGCCCAAGATGACGTCCTCAAATGTCTTATTTAGTCCTGAGCAACAGTCCACAACCCAAAGATACTCAGTTTACTGTCATAGAGACTAAAGAAACCAGAAAATATTCACATTTCAGAAGCTGGAATCAGAGAATTTAAATTTTTCATTTTTCGTCGTCGGTTAATTTTCTGTCGATTGACCAATCATCGCAGCTCGTTGCAGAAGCAATTAAATGATTGTTGAATTATTAATGTAGTAACAGAAGGACGATCTCCTTGTATTGTACTGCACACCTGATCTCTTACATTACTCACTTCTTAATGATGCTACATCCAAACTACTTCAGTGTTTTCGAACCCTAAAACGTAGACTTTTGAAAATGATGACGGACACCAACGTTTGCTTCCTGATTGGCTCTTATCACTCATGACTTGTACTGTTACTTCCAGTAGGAGTTCCACTTTGTCATTGGTCCAAGCAAAGAAATCTTGTACTTTTCGCCATTGCTGTTCTTCCTCTGTGGTATTTTCTGCAACTAAGCAACCAACCACATAGTCAACAATCTGCTTCCTTTTTACACAGTATGCACAGTGTACGAACGGTCATGTGATGATGTGTTTTCAGGCATGTTAGTATGGACGGATATTATTTTAGTTTTTTAAAATGCCGTTTTAAAATGAAAACACATTAGCCTTAGTCTGTGTTCCATCAGTAGCGTCCTTCTCTCCCATTTTACCTGAATGCTGCACGTGGCGTAAAAAGTCGTAGTGTTTAGTTGTGCTGGTGCGATCGAACAAAGTGACGAGTTTAGTGTGAAACTAAATATTTAAAACACGATTCAACTGTCACTCAGCAGCTGCATCTGATAAAAACCAATGGCATATTGTCGAGGGAGTGAACTATAAATACACTTATCACATTCATTGTAAAGCTCACAATAACTTTGACAAACATCATCCCGAGTTCAGCCACGGTTTCAGCTCGAGGCTACACGTGAAGGTCTCGACAGATGATGATAATGATGATGTGTGTCACCTTGACTGAACTATGACTCACTGACAAATCAGTCCTGTGTGTTTAGTCACAGTCTATGTTTTCATGTTATGTGCAAAGGTGTGACGGTGAATAATCTGTCTTTCTGAAGCAGTTTATTAGATAATAGTGTGTTGAATGTGACTCACACTTAGTTGGAAACATTTGCCTTTAACTGCCAAAAGCGGCACTTTGGATCTAAAGCCAAGTGAAGAGTTGCTACTGGTGTTTTTCCCTCATTCTGCATCACCATTTAAATGTCTTCTTTATCATCCAAAATGAACCCAGAACCTTTTAAATTTAATTATTATGAAGTTTTTATTAAGAATAGTTGCATGTAATTACATCAAACACTGATAAAACAATGACATCTAACATATATTTTCTCTCCAGATACAAATTTTGATTATGTAGTACCTGTTTGATACGTGGAATACAGCTGTAAAGGCTATATTTGGGAGTTTAGTGTACTTGTGGTCATAGTATAAAATAGATTCTTTAAGACCTGATTTGTTCCTCTTTTGTTGAAGTTGCATCCTCCTCTTCTCTGATGTAGTGCAAACATCACTTTTAGGATATTATGCAGAAAAAGTCTTGTTTTATTCAACCAACAGTCTAAAACCCAAAGACATTCAGTTTATATATTATAGAGGACTAAGAAAACCAGAAAATATTCAAATTTCAGAGGCTTGAATCAGAGAATTTTAGCTATTTTTGCTTTTAATAAAATGACATTAACTATTAATCGTTTTCAAATAACTTTTAAACTAGTTTAAAATGATGTATAAGAAAGAAAAGCAATACATTTCCACATTTTCAGAAGCTGGAACAAGGGAACAAAGTTTCAAAATGGTTGCATCTCATTTTTCTGTTAATCAATAACTGACTCAGCTTTAGTTAAAGTCAAATAAAGTGTTACCTCAACATTTTATCTGAAAATCCCATATATCAATAAATCCCGTGTCTCCTAACTTGATTTTTGCTGTATTTCAGTGTTGCATGTTGTTTTGTGTGTCGTGCAGCTTTCAGATGAACATGTTTAGTCTTTTAAAGTCTATATAACGCAGACAAGAAGTGATCTTTGCCCCGCAGGGATCATTAAAGTTTGATGAAAGTTCAGGAGCATTGTGAACACTGTTAAGTGCTCGTCATGCTGTGAGCATGAATGTTTAACAATGGAGTTGTCGCTTTGTGGTTTCATCCGTGTCAAAGAAAGGTTTCCGTAAGCTTCATACTGTGAAATTATTACAGCGTCGTCATGGTTTGAATACAAAGCAGAATATTGACGATTGAAGGGCCGCAGCTAATGGTTATATTCATTATCGAAAATAATCGTAATAATTACTTAGAGGTGACGTCCTCAAATTGCTTGTTTTGCCCAAACACGAGTCCACAACCCAGTCTTTTTGTTTTGTTTTTCAAATTAAAATTCAAATAAACTTTATTGACATGACAGATCAGAAACCTATATTGCTAAAGCAGTACAGAAAATTATAAACATTGATGATTAATATTTATACAATATTAAATACAATATAATAAAAGGCTTTTTTTTTTACAGATGTAATCACACAAACATTTACTACAGAGCTTGTTTCTCTCAGATTATGACAAGATTTAACATATTTTGCAGCTTTTACTGCACATTGACTTCTCTCCCCACATAGACAGTTTCTGAGGATCAGGGAGGTGGATAAGATCAGGATATATATGATTTTATTTTTTTTAAAGAAAACCTCTCTACTGTCATGACAAAGAAAAGCATTAAAACATATTTGAGAAGCTAAAAGCAGCAAATAGTTTTACATATTTGCTTAGAAAATGACTGAAACGCTTACCTATCCGTTACTTTTCTATCGATGGACTAATTGTTGCAGCTCTAGATGATTGCGCATTACTTCCACTTCATGTCTGTGTAGGTGATGTCTGGAAGGATTACGTCAACACTGAGTGTTTTTTACAAAAAAGTCATTAGTCATTTTTACGCTTCATGTCTGACTGAACTCACAACTCTCCCCTGATGCAGACACCAGTTCGAGGAAGGTATGCAGGAACAGTTGCTGGTTTGTCTGGAGGAGGTGGGAGCACATTGTTGTGATGGGACAGATATGTGTGTTTTTCTCTGTGTGTGTGTGTGCGTGTGTCCTCTGAGTCACGGTCAGCGGAGTGTAACGGGAAGGATCCTGAGGACATGTTGAGGCATAACGCTGCCAGTTAGCGCCAACGCTAAACCCCCCTGTTGCACAACAACACAAATATCCTTATCACACTGCGGGACATTATGGAAGATGTTTGGGTAGCAACAAAGAGTTGATGTAAACTGTTTAGTGGTTGCTTAGGAGATACTGAGTCACTGTAGTGGATTGTCACCGTGGCGAACGCCAAGGGAGACGCACATAAACACACTATCACTAAACCTTGTTTAACTTTAAGTGTTTATACGTTCTGTGGTTTGTAAGCCTGGAGAATGTAAGGAACACCTAAACATACAACATCCATCATCTTTTAATGTTGTCTTGTTAAAACTGGAGGAGCTGCTGGTCGGTCAGGTTCCTGGGTGGGTCGGTCTGGTGTTGGGGGAGTGTAAGGCAGCGTGTTTGGCTTCATTCCTCAACACTAATCCATCCCAGGATGTTACATATTAACAGTTTTTAGCCGCACCTACGGATCGGCATGTCAGTCAGTTGGTCCACCACCTTGTTACAGACTGAAATATTTAAAAATATATATATATATATATATATATAATAAATGTTGTACAGAGGATGAATCCTACTGATTTATCTTCTAGCGCCACCAGCAGGTTTGTGGATTTGAATAAAATGTGAAGTGTAATGGCTTTGATCTCCAGACCTGATTAACATGCTCTGTACTTTGTTTTCAATGTTGTCTATATGTAACGTGTACTACCCTCGTGTAAAGTGTACTGAGACTCTCTGTAATCGCTATTAGCAATCCATGATCTGTCAGTGTGTAATGTGTTGGTTGTGGCTCGTAGTGATGAATCTACAGAGACTCTGCAGCTCCTCTCGGCTTTAAGGAGCTTTATAGTGAGTTTCAGCTCATTGTTTATCTGTCCGGCTGCAACTTTACTGTTCTGGTTCACTCTCAGTGCTCTCATAGTGTCGTTTTGGGCTGCAGCAGGCAGCTGTTTTCAGAGAAAAAGCTCTAAAAAGCCACCATACACCACACCTGCTCAGCACTAAACAGCAAACAGACACAGTTAGCTGTAGACTAGCTGGTGAACATTGTGGAGCATTTAGCAGCTAAAGAGCCAGATATTTCCCTCAGGAGTTGGTGGAGAGTAAAAACAGAGCTAAAAGAGAGTGAATATTGGACTTATATTCACCAGGTGGACAGAAACACGACTCCAAATGAATGATAATCTTACTCCGTAACTTTCTGCTGAAAAGTAGTTGACAAAAACTGTGAAAAACGGAGTCTTTCATACATGTTTTCTCTCTTTCTGTTTCAGCTGGCGGGTACAGGAGTGCTGGCTGTGGGTCTTTGGCTGCGTTTTGACTCCAGGACAGCAGGACTGTTTGAAGGAGAGGACTCACCTTCAGTCTTCTTCACCGGTAAAGACCTTTTTTGGATATTATGTCTTTACAGTTACACCGTTAGCATCATCCTATGACTTGCATCACACTGAGACACTGTAGAGTCCCGTTAGGTCAGCGGTGGAATAACTTACAGCTGTATGGCAAAGATGAGCTTCATTCATTGTTGTTGTCTTGTTTATTTAAATTCTAATCTGATTTCATTAGTTTACATCTTTCTTTCGTCTACTCAAATGTGAATATTTTCTGAGTCTTCTGTAATAAAAAAAACCCAGAATATATTTAGGTTTTTGACCACTGGACGAACAAAACAAGACATTTAAAGATGAAGTCATGTTTTGTCTCTTGTGGGCATTTTTTGCTATTTACTGACTTTCTATTGACAACATAACAGTAATCGATGATGGAAACAATCATTAGTTGCATCTCTAAATTATGTATGTGTTTTTTACCATCCAGAATCCAGGTTTTCCAGATTTTAGTGTTTTTAATTAAGGATCATATTCAAGTTAGGGCTACAATTAACAATTCATTTATTGATTGATTTTTAATCTGCTAATTTTTATTTTAAGAAATGTTAAAAGAAGTTTTGAAAAAATGTCCAAATGTCTTTGTTTTATTCACCCAACAGTCTAAAACCCAAAGACATGGGGTGCATTATATTGAATATTGAATGGTGTTCCTAATATTTTGTCCACTCCATTAACATACATGAGGGAAGCAAAATATTAGGAACACTTTTCAATATAATGCAGTCCAGTGCACCATCACCTCCCACTACGACCTCAATAATAAACATAAAGTAGAATTATCACCTTTCTGACAATGTCAACAAAAACTGAAAATATATAAACTAATAAAATAAAAGTTGAATTCATAGCAGAGCTGTTGTGTTGGATTACATTAGATTGCACAGGTGTTCCTAATAAAGTGGCCTGTGAGTGTATATATATTACAATTTTTCAATATTTTCTGATATTTTATAAACAGTTAATCGAAAAAAATAAAGTTAGCTAATAGTTAGCTGCATTTTATGGACCAAACAAGCAATCGCAGCCCTAATAGGATCCAAAATAACCCTTATTATTTAGTTTTTTTTAATAACTTTATTGATAACACTCAGTATTTAACAGCACAGACGGACTTGGACGTTTGATTTGTCGTCTCATGTTTTCGTCAGACGTCTGGATGTTGCTCCGGTATCAGTATCAGCAGGAACAATCTTGATTTTTTTGAGAGACGGGTCTGCGGGGCGTTCACAGGGCAGCTGAGGCCACAGTTAGTCCCCAGCGAGGCGGCGGCGGCTCCTCCGGGCCGGGGACGAGCCCCTCCACACATAGCGTTCATTCTTCACTGGTAGACAGGGGACGTCTTTGTCTCTCGACTCGACTCTTGTGTTCTCCGAGGGGGAAAACTGTCACAGAAAGAAAGAGAGACTCGCTTCCTACCTTCTCTGTTTGTTTCGCTTCCATCACGCTGATAAGTGAAGCGGGGCAGTCGGAGGACAAACATCTTGATAACAGCTTGTGTGCGGTTCTTGTTATCCAACATTCATACTTTAAAAAAACACATCAGGACAATAAAAATGTCAGGCCTGTAATGATGTATGATAGATTTTGATTGCTTTTACAGATGTTTCGTAACCACATCCAGACGGATTATCTGTGTTAGAGCTGCAACGATTAATCAATCAACAGTTGCTGCTTCCAGCTTCTCACATGGGAGGTTTTCTATGTTTTCTTTGCCTTCTGTGACAGTAACTGAATGTCTTTGGACTGTCGGTCAGACAAAACAAGACATTTAAAGACGTTATATTGAGCTGTTGGAGATTATAACGGGCATTTTATAGGCAAAATGATTGATGTATTTGATAAAAAATAATAGTTAGTTGCAGCCGTTATCTGTGTGAATTGACATTGTTTACAGGAGTAGAGTAACATCAGTACCTGCATGCAAATATCTGATGCAAATGAACACATACGGGAAGCAAACAAGGTTGAACTGTAGGCAAATTATAAGAGCTGTGTGTGTGTTTGGGATGTTCATGATAATATGGAATAATTAATTAAAATATGAAGACATTAATGAGCAGCGACGAGCTTGGCTGAAAGTGAATATAACTCTAAAAGAAGCTGCATCACACAACAAAGAACGACGTCCGCTGTCGTCTTTTTATGTCTTTAAACGTTTGGAGGGAATCTTAAGTTACATAGTGAGCAGCTGCGCGCATTTTAGCATCAGTGGGGTCGTATTGATCACATAGATGACTCTGATTGGTTCATTTTTAAAGAGAACAGCAGCATCCTGAACACCTGCAGTATCATCACATTTTATCACCTGTCCCTAATGTGTGTGTGTGTGTGTGTGTGTGTGTGTGTGTGTGTGTTGTAGGTGTGTACATCCTGATCGCGGCGGGCGCTCTGATGATGGTCGTGGGCTTCCTGGGATGCTGCGGAGCCATCAAAGAATCGCCGTGCATGCTGGGATTGGTGAGTCGTTCCTTCCGCTTCAGTGTAACGTAGATGTAGGTTGAACTCAACCTGTAGGAAGATTTTAACCCCTTCAATGAAACCCACGTGTGTGATGAAGATGACATGCAGATTGAGCAGCGTAATGACAGAAATGTGTTGATTTTTAAATATGTGATGACGTCAAAAAGCAACAGAAGAACACAGAAAGAAAATGAACGATATAAAATATTCACCCAAAACAAAAATAAAGAAGTCAGTTATAACAAAACAGAAGATCTTTCATTCAACATTGTGTGACTGTGCAGGTGCTGCAGCTTTCTAGGCCTAAATATCCTTTTTTTTTTAATAACATCTTATCAAATATATTTAATCTTAAGCTTGTTTTAATGTTTTTACACACTGAGTTGATCACCTGAAGCTCCACAAACATGCTGATAAAACTGCCTCTTTTTTTTTTTGTTTGTTTTCTTTTTAGTTCTTCTTCTTCCTGCTCATCATCTTCGCAGTGGAAGTGGCTGCTGGGATCTGGGGTCTCTCCAACAAGGACAGGGTACAAACACACACACACACACACACACACACACACACACACACACATACACAGCATCAGCCTCATTTCAATCTGAACAGTTACTGTATGTGAGCGCTAATGACTCGAATTAAATTAAATTGATCATACACACATACATTTTGGTTTTGGCAGAATCAATCAATCAATCAATTAGTAATTTTAATGGAGTTTGATTGTGTTTTTGTTTGTTTGTTTGTTTTTCCGTGTGTCTTTAGGTGGTGGAGGACATTACAGAGTTTTATAAGCAGACCTACAACAACTACAAAGACACCAAACAGGAAGCACTGAAGGAGACCCTCCGCCTCATCCACTTTGGGGTGAGAACACACACACGCACACACACACACACACACACGCACACGCACAAACGCACACACACACACACACCTGAGCGCCTTACCTCCCCAACTCAAAACTGGGAACATTAAGAGGGATCAGTCATGTAGTAACGACTGATCTGGTGCTTGTTGTTTAATTATATACTTGTCTTTATACAAATAAACATTAAAATAATGAGCAGAAGCTATAAGAACACATCTGATAATCAACCCTACGATTTGTGTGACGTCAGTATTTTTTCTCGGAGGAAGTAAAGTCGTGTCGGTCTCGTTTCCTCCTCACAGCTGGACTGCTGCGGCCCCACGGGGACGGTGATCGACGCCGCCAAAGATATCTGCCCCAAGAAGGAGGGACTGGAGGTCCTCATCACCAAGGTAACACAACATACATACAGACAGGCTTAGACGGGGTTAAAGGTCACATTGAGACGTCAGATGTCGATATTCTGCACAGTTAAGTTTCAGTATAAAAACACCTCTTTCCTTTTCCGGCTGTTTTTTTTTTTTATTTTTTTTTATCAGAGCTGTCCGGCCGCCATCGACGAGATGTTCAACAACAGACTGCACATCATTGGCGGGGTCGGCATCGGTATCGGTGTCGTCATGGTGAGTCTGCAGACGATGCCAGACACAAATGGACACTTTCAGAACCTTAAAACGACTTTATCTTAATAACTTCCTGAATACTGAATGATAAAAGTCACATTCAGCTCCTGTTTCATTTCAGCTTTAAACAGACACATTTAGGATGATCATCATCAATTAATCTGCAGATTATTTTGATTCTCATGTCTATAAAGTGTCAGAAAATAACAAAAACTGCCTGTTATAGAGTCAAAGGTGACGTCTTAATCATGTAAACTAGCAAACATTTGTTTTAAAAACTTACTAAAATGACTATTCAGTAATCAAAATAGTTGCAGATTGATCTTCTATCAACTAATCATTGCAGCTCTGGACACAATTTTACTCATTTTTTTAAGGCAAAAATATTATTATAGTGTCAGAGAAGGAAAAGCAACAAATTCTCCAATTTTAGGAGCTGCAACCATCAAAAGTTTCACATTTTTATTTAAATTACTGCACATGACATCACCACGTTTATCAAACAAGAGCTGCAATCAATTAGTCGATCCAAAGAAAATTAATCTACAACTATTTTGATTATTATAATAAACTTTATCACCTTTCATACAAGAAATGCAGCTCAACATTTAAAGAAATTACAAAAATAGACATAAAACGAACATAAAAACAGAGATAGAACGCTTTAATTAATGTGACATAAGATGGAAAGTAAAACCCATTTGATATTTATTTTTATGTTTTTATGTCAGTGAGACTATTATTTTATTTATTTATAAGCTGGAATTTTCAGACTCTCTCAGCGCCTGCAACCCTGCCAGAAAGATTTTGATAATTGATTAAAGTCACGACATCATTCATGAAGCAAAAATGTGAAACATTTGATGGTTGCAGCTCCTAAAACCTCCTTCTTACAGCGAGATGAATTGAATATCTTTGGGTTCCTGACTAGAGCTGCAAAGATTTATCGATTTATTGTCGTCAGACAATTAATCGCCAACTATTTAGAGAACTGCTTAATCGTTATTAGTCATTTGTAATTTAAAAAGCCTCTCAAATGAATATAATATAATACAAATGAATATTTTCCTCTATGACAATAAACTGAATATCTTTGGGTTGAAGACGTCATCTTGGGGTTTTGGGAAACATTTTTTTTTCACCATTTTCTGACATTTAATTGACCAAACAACTGACCAATTGACAGATTAATTGATAATGAAAATGATCTTTAGTTGCAGCTCTATAGATTAATGACTAAATGAAGTCTGCAGCATCACTCAGTTATTAACGTGGTCTTTCTCCTCTTCACAGATCTTTGGGATGATCTTCAGCATGATGCTCTGCTGTGCCATTAAGAGGTCCAGAGACTATGTCTAGAAAAAAAAACAAAAAAAAAACCCTCCATCTTTAACTTATGTGTCCTCACTTTTACAACCTCTGCTTTAGAGTTTATATCACATAATAATCCACAACAGTCACCCTTTAGTCGGCTGCTTGGATCCATACAGGATGGCCACATCGACCTGTGACAGTATGGAACCCGTGCAGAGACTCGTGTTAAATTGTTTTGGCTGTTTTCCACTCTGTAAGGAGGTTTTATTTGTACCCAAAGTAAATTGAACAAAGGGCTGTCAATATAATGAATTTACATCCTACTTTTCATCACATCAGCACAGAACAGGTCGATCATCTGCAGGAAAAAAAAGACATTTATGACTCTGCTGCCCTCCGGAGGAGGAACGTCGCTCCTATTAACTCCCTTCTGTCGGCTCTTCACTGTCGGATAAAATCAATTTAAGTTCATTTTATGTAAAATGTGTTAAAAGTTTTTTTTTGCCCGTGGTGAGTTGTGACTAACAGGCTCTTTGCAGCTAACTTAATTTTACTGTGCAACTTTTTTTTTCTTTTTTTTAAATTTTTGTTTCCCTGAAGTTACATTTTAGATGCTTTGGATTTTTTTTTTGTTTTTTTTGTTTTTTTATATATATATAAAAGCAGAACTGTGGAGTTTTATGCAAATATTTTGACGAATGCAGTTCGCAAATATATCTTTAAAATGCCAAATAAATGAACTAATAAACACTGATTTGTGTTAGTGTTACTTTATAAAAGTTTTGGTGATTTTTCTCCTTAACTTAGTTTTCAAAAAGACTTTTACACTGATGTCTTCACTCAGTGACTGATTTTTGATGGTTATTTTTTTTAATCAAATTTTTAAAGTTGAAAGTCGGTTGATGTTACTTGTAGCTGCTAAAAGTGTTTTGGTTTTACTGTGCAGGTAAAGTTTTGTGTTAATGGCTTAAAATCATAAGTTTTTCCTTTAAAGGGTTTAACAATCTGTACAAGATCTTTGATTATCTACAGTCCACAATTTACTCACAATCTATAGTTTTATCTTAAACCATCGTGGTTCTGTGGAGGGATGATGGTCGGTCCCGACTTTAAACATCTCAACTATCATTAAATTTTATACAAACATTCATGACTCCAGCAGAGGAAGAATCCTAAAAACGTTTGGTCTTCTGACTTCTGCTCCAGCGACAGCCAGCAGGAGACCGACGTTTGGTTTTGAGTGAAACGTCTCCACAGCTGGCGGACGGATCGACAAGAAATTAGGTCCAGATGTTCATGTTCCCGTCAGGACGGATCAGAATAATAACTTTTCATTTAGTCACAACGTTAGGTCAAACTTTTTGCATCAGTTTTTGGAGGCTTGTATCTGATTGAAAATGGATCTGAGAGTTAGATTCAAAATAATTGTATCTATATATAGAAGTACATATTTGTACTGGACTAAAATCCACAGATTTTATGGATTACAAGAACCCTTTATTGATAATTTATTAACATTTATTGTAACAGGTGACTGAAAGTTTTGTTGACTGTTTGTTAGAAATTGAGAAACTCGTGATTAATGACTTTTGAGGTTCTTCTTGATGAACTAAAGAGCTAAAAAAGAAAGTTTGATGCTGGAGGATTTTCGACAACCTGGCAACCCAAAATGTATTAACACCCTGTAAACGATCTATTAATCATGAATAAATTAACCATTAATAAACGCATATAATCATTTTATAAAGGATGACTCACCAGACTCATCAACTTGTACCAAAATATGTTTGTTTTTACGTTTTATATAAAAAATAATCTGATCTTTATAAAACCTAATAGCAGCGCTAACAACATGTGACATGTTGTTGGGTACATTTCCTTTGACGTTGACGTCGTAACGGCGGGAAACGAAAACTACGGCTGAAGTTTCTGAACGTCAACTTTTTGTTTTTGATCTTGTACCAAAACAGAAATATTTAGACTCTGGTAGGACAAAGAAACTCACCGACCTATAAAACAAAAACAATTTTACATTTTTAGAAGCAATTATTCAGAGAACTAAATGGTTCAAATGAGTAAAATATACAAATAAATGTTGGATATTTTGTTTCATGTTTCAAACTCCACTGTGGACAAGATGATGTTTCCTTCGTGGTTTTAATGAACAATTGGACACAAGAAACCCAAAATAAGAATTTAATTGTAGTTCATTTACAAAAACATTTAGAAAACAACTTTCTCTGGAGGGGGTGAAAACAAAAAAACCTCTATAGAAATGTATAGAAAAGGTTTCTGAGCTGCTGTACAGTAAATCTGTTTACAGTGTTTTTTTCTGTTCTTATCAAAAGTCTTTCTAAAGCCTCCGTATGTGTGGATTTAAACTTTATTTATCCATCAATTTTGTCACTTTTTAGACTTTCTGCAGAGACGTCTTGTTGTTAAATACTGGAAGTAATGATCACTTTTGAGCAGGAAAAATATAAAAAAAACTTTGAAAATTAAAACCAACAGTGAGGTTTTAGGCTTCTCGTGAATTTCAACTTCACTTTGATGAACAAAAAGACTGAAAAGTGACAAGTTTGTTACATAAAGCGACAGGAAACCAAATTCGTATGTTTTGAAGTCATTTTTTTGTAGAATCAGAAACGTTTAAACGGAGACTTTCATGACCACTTGCTGCAAAGATCTCAGTCAAGAAAAACACACACTGGTATAAAACACCAGCACCTCATTTTAAAAGGAGACAGTTCCACATTTTGGGAAATACACTTCATCGCTAAAAGTGTAAAAACTCGACATTTTACGGGAGCTTACGTGACGGATTGTTGCGACATTTTTTGTCGATAAAATGTCAGAAAATAGAGAAAAACGCCTGTTATACTTTCTTAGAGCACAAGGTGACATCCTGAAAAATCCAAAATCCAAACAGTTTAATATCAAGCAGTGTGTCTACATGCAGCTAAATAACCAGGTTACTCGTTTCCATGACAACTAAGAAAGCAACTAACACGGTTACTCAAATGCATGTAAACACACTGATGTAACGCTTCAAATCCTTTCATTTGGAAAAGAAATCAAATTAGTGTACTTCCCAAACTGTTTTAGGGATGAAAAAACAAAAAAACAGCATTCATTACATCAACAACAACGATCCTGCCTGTATGTGTGTGTGTATGTGTGTATGTGTGTGTGTATGTGTGTGTGTATGTGTGTGTGTGTGTGTGTGTGTGTGTGTGTGCTCGTCAGTCGTCCCAGGCGAAGTCAAACGGCTGGAAATCGTCTCTCAGCTTTGTGCAGCACTCCTCCTCTTCCTCTCGGGTCTGTTTACACTCCTTCCAGTCCGCTCGAGTCGGGATGTTCAGTAACGCCTCGCTGGCCAGAACCTCCCTACACACACACACACACACACACGCACACACACACACACACACACACTTATTTATTACAGCTGAAGACATGAGGGTGTGTGTCTTCAGCGTTTAGTGTGAGAGTCTGTTCTCACCGTCCAAACTGCAGAGGAAAATGTTTCTGGATGCGGTAGAAGAGTTTCTCCCCCGAGTCCAACTCCACGTAGAAGTACGGTGTCCCAGGAGGAGCAATCTGAACACAAACAGACGGATGTTTTGAGCTTTTGTATTCACTAGAGGGGTGTGCACAAATACAAATACGTTATTAGGCAAAGCACAAATAGTGGGTTTTTTTTGGTTTTTTTTAACAAATATTTGTTTAATGCAAATATTTTAAAAATTATTTGTTTTCGGGAAGAAAAAAAAAAAACGTCAAATACCAGCGCACATGTCGGTCAGCAGGTCTCAATGAGGGGAGACACATCCACCAGCTAGGTTGTTTATTCATGAACACTTTAATTTTCTAAACTTAAAAGCCTAATAAAAACAAAAACAGGATTTTTAAGCCTCTTTCGACTTTTATTCAAATACAAATACAAATAATTTTGCTGCCTCAACAAATACAGATACAGATACTGGGCTCTCTGCACATCCCTAGTATTCACTATATTGTAAAAACTGGAAAAAAGCTGTAAACTTTTGGATTATGAGGGAAAAAAAAACAACCTTGTGAAGATAAATCAACTCTGATGTGTGTTTTTAGACCTGTGTTGTGTCCAGGTGTGTGTTTCTGTATACGTCTGTGTGTGTGTGTGTGTGTGTGTGTGTGTGTGTGTGTGTTACCTGTTTGAGGTCGGTGTGTTCAGGAATCTCCATCAGCTCCATCTGTTGCTCCTGAGCCTGAACCATGAACGCCTCCTTGATGTCCTCCGTGGTGCAGCGGTCCAACGGCACCGGAACCACCTGGAAAAAAAAACAAAAAACATGGACGCTCGTTAGATCCTGAAGGACCAGAATCTCTCTGACGAAGACATCAGTTACCCCGAACATTAATCTAAATCCTAAAATGTGACAATTTGCTGCTTTTCTCTGTTTTATTTGATTATAAACTGAATATTTTATAACTGATGATCAGAAAAAGCAAAACGTTGTGAGAGGAACTTTTCACCTTCTTTACTTAACGATTAATCGAAAAAATTAATAAATAATGAAAATAATCACTAGTTGCAGCTCTAGATGGCATTTAGTTTTATTGAGTTTTATTTATTTGCATGAGTAAAATCAAATAAATTACATAAAAATAAAAATGGAGATTAGTGAGAGAAGGAAAAAGTGCTTAATCATGACTTCCATTACTTTTACCTTAATATAAAATGATATTCTGACTGTTAAAGAGACAGTACACAATATGTTATGATGAAAAATAAACAAAAGAAATGGTAGATATCATTTTAATCCAGATCCATAAGATACGACATGAATCTGTACCTGCAGCTGCAGATGTTGGCTCCTGTAGTTCCTCTCAAACAGCACGCAGCGTTCTCCTTTGCTCTTGTAGAAGCTCTTCAGGGCCGACTTGTACTTCTCCATCTCCTCCACCACCTCCGAGCTCAGCTCCACCACAGACTGGTAGTGACCGATGGGGAGGATCAGCACGTGGCGAGACGTCAGGCCGCCTTTAGCCAGAGCCAAGTAACACTGCAGAGAAATAATACTCTGGTTATAGTGAGTTTATGATTATAGTCTCAACTACTATATGATTGTTATTATTCAACCAATCAGTGTTGATTTTTTAATGATTATTCCACCTTTAGCAGTTCTTCATCAGGATTAGTAGCTGTTTACTGACCACCAGATGGCGCCAAAGTAAGACGTTTTCAAACACTTTCTGGCTCCAAGTTATTAAATGTGATGGTATAAATATTAAATTAAATTAAATGTACATTTTACATTTTTCCTAAACTAAAAACTTCCACTTTAACATTTTAATACTTTAATTACACATACTTATTTTTTTTTTCCATCTTTACAATGTTTTCCTTATTTTCTCTCTTATTCTGATTATTATTATTATTGCACATTAGATATTTAACTGATCCTCTAGAGCAGTGGTTCTCAAAGTGGGGTCCAGGGACCCTCAGAGGGCCTTGAGGGGTTTCCAGGGGGTCCACAGCAACAAGGGGAATCATTTATTTTCACTATAATTCCATCCATAAGTAACACAACGACACAATGTGTGACTATTTCAGTCATGGGTTTCTGTAATAAGACATCTGAAAGCAAGAAATCTTATCAGATGGGGGTCCGTGGTCTAATTCGTGTCAGTTTAGGGGTCCTTGAAAAGTTTGAGAACCTTCGGTCTAGAGTACGCCAACCCTGCATTTCACTGCATATGTTAAAAATATGTAAAGAGAACAGATGGTTCTGTCCTGAGAGAACCAGGAATCTCCAAAACATAACAAAACTTTTCAGCTAAGAAAAACAGATTTGTAGCATTTTTAGGCTAATCTGTTGTTTTGTTTTGTTTTGTTTTGTTTTGTTTGTTTTTAAGTTTATTTAGCTTCGGAAGCAGAGACATGTTCTCGACCCATAAAGGAACATTTGATCCTTCAGTTTATCTCATTAAATTCCTGTGTGTTTAATATATTTGACTGTGTATTCGTTATTATCTGAGTGATGGACTCACGTGTGATCCGATGCTGATGACGAGGTGTTTCTCCACCTGAGGACTGGCCAGACAGAACCAGCAGGGACCAGGAGGCTGAGCTGAACACGAGAAAAACAATAAATATTAAAATACTTTTCATTCTTCGTTTACTTTTAGCTCTTTTAGTTAGACTTTAATCTTCTGCTTCTTCTTTACAAACAGAAGTTCATCATGTTTTCCGGTCTGGTTGGACTCACGGTGCCTGCGAGGTTGTTTGTGCTGATGCCCGTCTCCGTCCTGCTGCTGCTGGTCCCGGCCTCGTCCGTCTCCCTCCCAGCGTCTCCACTGCTGGTCTCCATCCGAAGGTCTCTTCCTGCCGCGACCCCGAGGACCCCCTCCCTGCTTCTTGCTCAGGTCAAAGAAGAACTGATTGGCCGGCTCCTGAAGACAGAGAGAAGGTTTCAAACTCTTCAAAATGAAAAACGAGGTGGATACAAAAACCCTTTTCACGTGAAAGGAAAAATAAGTATTTCACCTCCTCGGCTGCGGTGCCGAAGCCTGTCTTGTCTTTTCCAGAGCGTCTGTAGGGGTTTTCCGTCACGTCCTGCGGCTGCTTCACCAGCTCGGATGGATCCATGGTCTTCATGGGGATGATGTTGAAGGCGTACAGATACTGCAGAGACGGACAGACAGACGGCTCAGGATCTGGACGGCTGTTCTACGATCCGTTCATCAAAGTCTGACAACGCAAAACGAAAACTCTTTGCGATACAGACGACACACGAACCTTCTTCTTTGCGGGGTTGTTGACGGTTGCCAAGGCGATGAAGCGGCTGACGTGCTGAGCGTTCTCCTGGAGAATAACATGATTCCTGAAACGAAAACACATGTAGTAGTACTGTTAAAGCTGACACAAAGTTTTACTGCAACTAACAATTATTTTCATTATTGATTAACCAGTCGACTATTTTCTCAATTAATCAATTAGCTGTTTGGTCTAAAAATGTCTTAAAATATCTTATTTCGTCCCGACCAACAGTTCACAACCAAAAGATATTCAGTTTACTGTCATAGAGGACTAAAAAAACAGAAAAAAAAATCACATTTAAAGAGAATTTGGGCATTTTTTTCTATACAAATGACTGTTAATCAATTATCAAAATAGCTGATGATTATTTAAGCTCTTAAAAAACAAAAAACCCACATTTTTGTAATTTATAAATGTGCATTTACTCCTAAATATCACATACACACATGTTATGACTGCAGCAGGGAATCAGTTCTAGTATATGAACATCTAAAAGTAAACACAGGTGCACCTGTATGGAAGTCTCTCGTAGTGAGCGCCCTCTAGTGCTGCGAAGTGGTAGCGCGGCTTCAGTTTGTCTGCAAGGTTGGCGACGGCGCCGCTCCCGCAGAACTTTGTGTTCACTTCCTGCAACAGACGAGACGAGACGAAACGAGAGTGAGGAAACACGACCGGATCGAAGAGATACTGACATGAGCTGCACAAACGGTTTCATTCATGTGATAAAAAGCAACTTTTAGAAACTTAAAAACACGTCTAGATTTTCAAATAAACTGTGGATCAGTATTAATGACAATAGTGATTTTGTTCCGTTTCTCAATCATTTTCATCCAAAAATGAAATGTTTTAAACCAAAATTAGGATGACTTAAAAAATATGAGGTTTTCCTCGCTGTAATCATTCCTCCTGTTCATACTGGATATTAAAAGATCCTTCAAATGTGTTTTCAATGGAAGTGATGGAGGCCAAAATCCACAGTTTGTCCACACAATCATTTAAAAGGTTGATGTGAAGCTTATATGAGTCTTCAGCAGTCTGAGTTAGTCATATCAAGTGGATATCTGACACATTACAGTCTTTTTAGCATCAAATTCCCTCTTTGTGTTTCCTCAGACAGTGTTTCTCTGTTGAGCTGCAGGTGGAAGTATAGTAACAAAAAGAGGAACTTTGGCACTAAAAAGACTGTACCGTTGAAAGATATCTACTTGATTTGACTCATTTGGACGCTGAAGCTTCATATTAGGTTCAGATAAACTTTTAAATACATTTTTGCACAGAAGGAGGACTGTGGATTTTGTCCTCCATCACTTCCATTGTAAGGTCATTATGAAGGGATCTTCTAATAGTCAGTATGAACAGGAGGAATGATTACAGCAAGAAAAACAGGTTTCAATGTTCATTTGGGCTCCTGATTGTTGTTTTAAGACACACTTGAAAAATTGTGAACTCGTCCTTTAGAGTTAAACATAAATACAATCTTTCTTAGTGTGTAAAGTAGGTTTTTCATACAAAAAAGGTTTTAATTAACTGTAATTAAATCCAGTTTTTGATCTTGTCTGTAATGAATCAGAAGAATTGCAAATGGCATCAGTTACAATAAACTGACTTAAAAACTCCACGCGTGAAACTTCGTCCATCCTTTTAACAATAACTTTTAGATATTCTGGATTCTGACTCTAAGTTACCGGGTTGTTTCCGTAGTTCCACACTCCTCGAGGCCACTGTGACGTCAGCAGGATGTCCACTCCTCTGAACTTGGAGCTGCTGGTCAGCGGGGCGACGAGGGCCGACAGATCTTTGGACGTGAAGCAGTGAGCCGGGGCCGGCTCCTGCAGGGCCTCCCGACCGCTGACGTAGGCGATCTGTAAGCCTGACACGCCCGTGAACACGCCTCGCCGACCTGAAACACACACACGTTCAATAACGGGAACTTAAATGAACAAATCAAACCCTCCTGTGCAGCGGTGTCCTACCCAGGTACGTGATGTTTTCAGCCAGCTCGCAGCCGTCAGCGCTGGAGAAATTCTTCGCCGTGTCCTGGCTCGCTGCTCCGAGGATGTACGTGTGGATGGGAGCTGAGGGAGGACAAAAGAAGCAAAAACTGAAAACTTGTGATTTCTTCATCCAGAATCCAAAATTGATCAGTGTGTTTATGACTGTTGGACCGAGATATCTTTGTTTTCATAAAAATAAATCATTCTTCTTAGTTTTGCTGAACAAACTAATCTGTCTTAACAAAAAAATCTACCACCTGTAACTGCAATTCTTTTGATTCAAGTCCAAATTCTCTGATTGCAGAGAATTTGTATCTGGAGAGAAAATATATGTTAGATGTCATTGTTTTATCAGTGTTTGATGTAATTACATGCAACTATTCTTAATAAAAACTTCATAATAATTAAATTTAAAAGGTACTAGGTTCATTTTGGATGATATAGAAGACATTTAAATGGTGATGCAGAATGAGGGAAAAACACCAGTGGCAACTCTTCACTTGGCTTTAGATCCAAAGTGCCGCTTTTGAGTCACATTCAACACACTATTATCTAATAAACTGCTTCAAAAAGACAGATTATTCACCGTCACGCCTTTGCACATAACATCAAAACATAATCTGTGACTAAACACACAGGACTGATTTGTCAGTGAGTCATAGTTCAGTCAAGGTGACACACATCATCATCATCATCATCTGTCGAGACCTTCACGTGTAGCCTCGAGCTGAAACCGTGGCTGAACTCGGGATGATGTTTGTCAAAGTTATTGTGAGCTTTACAATGAATGTGATAAGTGTATTTATAGTTCACTCCCTCGACAATATGCCATTGGTTTTTATCAGATGCAGCTGCTGAGTGACAGTTGAATCGTGTTTTAAATATTTAGTTTCACACTAAACTCATCACTTTGTTCGATCGCACCAGCACTAAACACTACGACTTTTTACGCCATGTGCAGCATTCAGGTAAAATGGGAGAGAAGGACGCTACTGATGGAACACAGACTAAGGCTAATGTGTTTTCATTTTAAAACGGCATTTTAAAAAACTAAAATAATATCCGTCCATACTAACATGCCTGAAAACACATCATCACATGACCATTCGTACACTGTGCATGCTGTGTAAACAGGAAGCAGATTGTTGACTATGTGGTTGGTTGCTTAGTTGCAGAAAATACTACAGAGGAAGAACAGCAATGACGAAAAGTAAGAGATTTCTTTGCTTGGACCAATGACAAAGTGGAACTCCTACTGGAAGTAACAGTACAAGTCATGAGTGATAAGAGCCAATCAGGAAGCAAACGTTGGTGTCCGTCATCATTTTCAAAAGTCTACGTTTTAGGGGTTCAAAAACACTGAAGTAGTTTGGATGTAGCATCATTAAGAAGTAAGTAATGTATGAGATCAGGTGTGAAGTACAATACAAGGAGATCGTCCTTATGTTACTACATTAATAATTCAACAATCATTTAATTGCTTCTGCAACGAGCTGCGATGATTAGTCAATCGACAGAAAATTAACCGACGACTATTTTGATAATTGATTAATCGTTTTGATTCATTTTTTTAAAAATGAAAAATTGAAATTCTCTGATTCCAGCTTCTGAAATGTGAATATTTTCTGGTTTCTTTAGTCCTCTATGACAGGAAACTGAATATCTTTGGGGTTGTGGATAAAACAAGACATTTGAAGACGTCATCTTGGACGCTGTGATCAACATCTTTCACCATTTTCTGACATTTTATGGAACAAACAACTAATCAAGAGAATAATCGACAGGTTAATCAATAATGAAAATAACGGTTAGTTGCAGCCCTACATCTATGGCTACTTTTCTAGCAGTTCTTCGTACCTTTCTTGGCTCCAGTCTTGTACTGCTGCCACTCGGCTTCGGCCTCCGGCGTCGTTCCAAAAAACTCTCCGACACACAGCAGCAGCTGCAGGGAAACAACAACAACAAACCGGACGGTAGATAACGTGATAACTACTGAACATTTCACCGACTCCAGGCTGAGTCTCGTCTGTAAAAAGGACACAGAGATATTTCAGATGCAGAGCGTGATGCTGCAGCTTTATGACCAACTCACGTCAAACTGTCCGGTCTTCTTCTGGATGGTCTGGACTCGGTTGAACAGAGCGTTCAGTCTGCCTTCAACATCCCCACATGCCAGGCTGGAAACAAACACGCACTTTAATGCTTTTATATCAACTTACATCAACAATACCTCATAGGATATTAACAACAATGACACTAAATACATATACAGGCGCTCTACTCATCAAAAATCAGCATAACATTCGTTTGAAGAAGCATTCAAGAGTCCAAATAACTCGTGGCTGGTTTCTTTCTCTCCCTTATGTTTTTCTCACAGCCTAAATAAAACTTTAATGGTGCCTTACTCCTTATTAAAGATGTACATTTGGGTGTTTTAAACCAAAATGTGCCTTTCATCAATAACATTTAAAACAACTGTAACAGACCCGGTTGTCACTCCAACAGCTTGTTGGTGAATCAGACTAAAAGTTTCTTAAGATTAATGAAATTTGGTAGATTAAATGTGTGCCGAGTTTTTCAGTTCCATCTACTAATATTGATTACGTACTGACATTACGTCCTACCTTGTTTATAAATGTGCTGATAATTTATTTAATCTTAATTTAGCACATTTTTGAATGAGGTTCGGTGCGTCCTTCAATGTTTACAAAATGGGCAGATTATTAATTTAATCTTAATTGATCACATTTTGAGCCCTACATAGTTTATAAACGTGCAGACGACTCATTTAATTGTAATTAAGAAAACAACAGCAAAATAGCAAACACTCCCACGTTGTTTACTAATGTGCCGATGCATAATTTAATCTCAATTTAACACATTTTCGAGTCCTACCTTGTTTATAAACGTGCAGGTTGTTAATTAAATCTTAATTTAACACAGTTGAGTCGTACCTTGTTTATAAATGTGCAGGTTAATTTAATCTAAATTTAGCATATTTTTGAATGAGGTTTGGTGCGTCGTGTGTCGGTTGTTGTTGGATCTTTGCTGCAATTAAAACAACTGGTTCTGTATTTCAAACACGAGCTGAAACGGTTAAGAAACTCTACCTATTCAGGTTTATTTACATTTTTTTAAAGAAATAATGTGTTTTATTAGACAACCAAATCTAAAAGGCAGCCAGTCGCATCAAGCTTTAAGATAAAATAGAAATAAAAACCGCCACAGATTAAACCACAACGATATTAAAGCGATTAAAGCCACAGGTGAAGTATTAGTAAAGTATAACTTACACTCTCACTGGCTGTTCTCCCATTTCTTTTGGCTAAATTACAGCAGACAAATGTTAAAATGTGTAATTTGTACTTTTCGAGCTTGAAGGTTCAGTACGTCGCTAATAAAGGTCCGACAGAAATGACAGTGGAACCTTTGACAAAGTGTCCGTCTCCCCATAATCAGGCTTCGTTTACTCACAAAACGTCGCTGCTGAATAAACGCCACAAACATGTGTAATTAATTAATTTTTTTTAGCATCTATTTAACATTATTTAAGTTAATAAAAATATAGTGAAGTCAGGTTGCTACCAGGAGAGATTTTAGAGCGGACAGCGTGGTTGCCAGGTTTGATTCTTTATATGCAAATTTAATTGTTTTGGATTAAAGACAAATAATTAAACACTAAAACAACATAATATTAACTCATGATACCCTTACCAGCTTTTTAAGGAGCTTTCATCTCAGTCTTCATCAGTAATCTTAGATTATTTTGTCAAACTGCTATTTCCGAGGTCAAGAACGACTTTGATACTAAATAAAACACATTTCTTAAAAATATTATTATTGTTGTTATTTCTTTAAATAGTGCTTCTGAAAATGTATTTTTACCTTATTCCCTTTATTCAGTTTGAATCAATCTGTCTGCATGTGGTTGGATGTTTTATTATTTTCTATTCAATTCTGGCAGGCGAGCAGGTTTTCAAATAGGCTCAAAAAATAAGTCAGTAAGAATGCAAGCTAAATTCATTTTGAAATACATGAATGATGTTTTATAAAATTAAAAATAAAATAGAATATCTGGACCGCAGCTAATGAAAAGTCAGAATATCTATAGACCTATCTCAAGACCAGTTTCTATTTTCAGACTTTATATTTTATTGTATTTGATTCTTTATTATTCAAATTAAACTTTAGGAAGCACGTACTCATACTTTTTCTGTTGTAGCTCCTAAAGTAAAAATAAAACTCAATTGCATAAGTTGAATGTTATCAAATTAAATAAAACATGTATATTATTTTCAAATAATAATGACACCAGTGGTTGAAGAAGTACTCAGATCCTTTATTTAAGTAAAATTACCAATACAGCAACGTAAAAATACTCCATTACAAGTAGAAGTCCTGCATAAAAAATCCTACTACAGTAAAACTACATAAGTATTATGAGCTTGATGTAGTTACAGTGTTGCAGTAAAAGTAGTGGTTGTGTCAATCTGATTGATATATTATTATATAGAACAGAAATACTCAAGTAAAGTACAAGTACCTCAAAATTGTACTTAAGTACAGCACTTGAGCAAATGTACTTAGTTACTTTCCACCACTAACTGCCGTTTTACGGATAATTCTGTTACCTGGCAACCGGCCGGGCCTCTCGCGCACGGCCGTTGCTGCATCCTGGCACTTTACCTCCATCCTGGTAACTCACAAGTCCCCGGACCAAAAACAGGAAGTAAGTATCCAAATCATCGGTAAAATTCACTTTCTGTTTGGTAGTCGAAGCGCGCGGGGGGCTCAGGGTGGCAAAAAATCGCCACAAAACCGAGAATAAAGCGTCAGATCAGCGTCAAACCCGCACAGACGCCATAAGCTTCACCTTGTCGACTTAACATGGCGCCGGAGATTTTTCGTCTTTCGTTGAGCTGGCGAGCTCGCTGGATGCTAACAGTTAGCATTGTTGTGCATTCAAAACAAGTAGTCATCAAGACTTAAACATCATGAAACTAAAGGGTTTTTTTTAGTTTTAACATCACGTCAAGTGACGCATCCATCTCTGCGCTGAATCCAAATGTTTTCAATAGCTGCATTGCACCTTTACGCCAAACTCCATTTAAAAATATAACAAATTAACATATATCTTGATAACTAGCAGAAATGCATTCACCATCTATTGTTACTCGACTTTACACCTGTAATAGATCATCCATCTTCTCGTTCGGGGTGCCAGTGGTGGAAATTAACTAAGTACATTTACTCAAGTACTGTTCTTAAGTACAATTTTGAGGTATTTGTACTTTACTTGAGTATTTCCATGTGATGCTACTTTATACTTCCACTCCACTACATTACTGCAATACTTAAACTACATCAAGCTCATAATACTTATGTACTTTTACTGCAATACTTTAACTACATCAAGCTCATAATACTTATGTACTTTTACTGCAATACTTTAACTACATCAAGCTCATAATACTTATGTACTTTTACTTAAGTAGTTTTTCATGCAGGACTTTTACTTGTAATGCAGTATTTTTACATTGCTATATTGGTATTTTTACTTAAGTAAAGGATCTGAGTACTTCCTCTTCCACTGCGGGATACATACTGTACCAACAAGCACAACATATTTCAAGGTTTTTTATCCAAACTGCTGGCTGTAGCGACTATATTTTGTTTCCAGTGAACAACACAGTAGTTTTATTAGATTCTATTGAAATGACTTGTTTGTGGATCACTTCTAACCCTAATGTACCAGTCCCATCTATCAATATATGAAAACTCATTAGATACATTATATTATCAACTTGTCTGTTTTTTGTTTGTTTTGTTATTTCCAAATAAACATTTCTCATAGTTTTGTATTACTGCCCTGAAACTAGAATATACTAGTGTTTGTGTATCTTTTACTCTTGTCAGCACAGAAACATTTTGATATACTGAAGAATGAGACGAAAATAAGCATCATCACAAACAAAACTCAGGACAAACTATTCATTTATTCTTTCGCTGTATATCAGACAGTGTTGGTGTTGGTGGTTATCCAACAAGGTTAATGATGATGTTAAAGATGATAATCAGCCCCAATTTAACAAATCACAGAAACCAACCATCTAACTCTCTTTCTTTTGAAATGGAGAACTTTAGAAAAGCAACCAGCTGTTCTGTCGACGCCCAAAAATTTAGGACCTCCAATATGGCCGCCGGAGAAATATCAAATAATATAGAACTGTGGTTCCCAACACCTTAAAGCAAAATACTTCAGCCTCTTCATTAGGGCTGCAACTAATGATTATTTTCATTATTGATTGATTGATTAGTTGTTTGGTCCATAAAATGTCAGAAGATGGTGAAAAATGTCGATTAATGTTTCCCAAAGCCCAAGCTAACGTCCTTGAATGTCTTGTTTTGTCCACAACTAAAATAAATTCAGTTTACTGTCACAGACGACTAAATAAACCAGAAAATATTGATATTTTGAGAAGCTGGAATCAGAGAATTTGGACATTTTTTTTCTAATAAAATGACTCCAAATGAATAATCGATTGCAGCTCTACTCCTCATCATTTTTTTACCATTTGTGACCAATTCAATCAAAGACAAATTATGTCTCCCTATTTATCAGAATAATATGTAGAGTCACGAGAGTCCCAAACAAGTACAATTATTCAATAATAATTTACAAGAAAATAAACAAAGATTTGAAGGGGAACTCTGAAAAAAATTAAGCATAAATTCATGTAGCATAAGTGTGTGTTTTTTTCTATAGATAATCTTGTAACCCTTCAAATGAACTGTACAAGTTATTATATGGAATAAATGGAAAAGAGAACGTCTGTCTGTTTAGTCTGTTTAGTGTAATATTTTATGTCTGCTCATGCTGTTAAATTATCATAATGGTCAAAATCATCAGAATGTATAAAATAGTTTCAATAAATATTTATTCAACACTTACAGTAAATATTTTAAGTTGTAAATAATCTTTTTTAAACTATTTTTCCACAAAATTATGTATATTTTAATTAAGATTTTCCAACCGAATAAACAGTGTCATGACTTTTGCTGACATTCTGTAATTCAGGTGTTTCTGCCAGTTCTGCTTTTCCTCTCATTGACCGTGTGTTCATTGAACGAGTGGAGACACATTAATGTTCTTCCCTTCCTGTTAGTGCACAGACCCGCGGCTGTGAAATGAGACCCAGCAGTTCATCCGTTGTATTTATTTCCAGGTGAACGATGAGCTCGGCAGCAGAGGACGAGGACGCTGCGGCGTTGGAAACCGTCAACTCCGTCACGCTCACTCAGGACAGCGATGGAAGCATCATACTGCACTGTCCTCCCAACGGTGGGTTAACACACACACACACACGCACACACACACACACACACCTTTCTGTGTCTCCTTGCCTGCCTAATTTATCCTTTTTACACTCCTGTTGCTGTTACAGACATTTTTATACTGTTTTAAGCCAGTTTTTCTCCAGTATTTTATGTTAACAAACATAAGTATGTATTAACAACCTGTGTATGTGTAGATGAGGACTCTGAGCCCCTTCAGAAGAAATTGCGTCTCTCCACGGATGAACAGGAAGACTCAGAAACACCACAGTTCTCTGTGGTCACCTTACCAAGTAAGACACACACATTTTGTACTTGTATACTTGTAAGAAGCCTCACTAACATAATGTCCACCTCAACCTTAAACCTGCTGACTGATTTTTTTTTTTTGGCCACTTGGGGGCAGCAGAAACACAAAACTGACATATCATCAGCTTTTAAGTTGATATGTTGAACTTGTTAGCAAACAGTTGCTTATTTCCACATCCAGCAGTACCGGAGCAACATTATCATTCATGTGGAGTCGTGTTTCTGTCCACCTGGTGAATGTAAGTCCAATATTCACTCTCTTTCAGCTCTGTTTTTGCTCTCTACCAACTCCTGAGGGAAATATCTGACTCTTTAGCTGCTAAATGCTCCACTATGTTCACCAGCTAATCTACAGCTAACTGTGTCTGTTTGCTGTTTGGCGCTGAGCAGGTAGTGTACAGTGAATTTTTAGAGCTTTATCTCTGAAAACAGCTGCCTGCTGCAACCCAAAATTACGCTATGAGAGCGCTGAGAGTGAACCAGAACAGTAAAGTTGCAGCCGGACAGATAAACAATGAGTTCAAATTCACTATAAAGCTCCGTAAAGCCGAGAGGTGCTGCAGAGTCACTGATAATTCTCTGTAGGTTCATCACTACGAGCTACGACCAACATATTACACACTGACAGATCATGCAGTGTTATTAGAAAAAATATTGATTATATATTGATTTAAGTAAACCTATTTTCTAACCAAGTTAGTAAGTTGAGTAACCCTCAGACAGCTCTTTTAAGAAGTGATGACCAGACAAATTATTAATATAAGTAAAATTAACACTACAGATGTTCTTCTTCTCAATATTCACCACCTCACTTGGTGCAATAGTCCGGTCCCATGGTTCCTCATTACGTTGCTATGCTGATGATACCCAGCTCTTCCTATCGTTCCCACCAGAAGACCACACAGTCTCGGCTTGGATCTCGTCATGCCTTGCCGATATATCGGCATGCATGAAAGAACGCAACCTTCAACTTAACCCCCTAAAGACTGAGCTCCTTGTTATCCCAGCTAGTCCCTCTATACAACAAAACATCAGCATCCAGCTCGAATCAGCCCAACTCATGCCCACAAAGTCTTCCTGAAACTTGGGTGTCATGATCGATGACCAACTAACCTTTAAGTTTCACGTGGCCTTAATTGCTCGGTCTTGTCAGTTTGCCCTGTACAACATCAGGAAGATCAGAACCTACCCGTCTGAGTATGCAGCACAACTCCTGGTACAGACTCTCGTAATATCACACATTGACTACTACAACTCTTTACTGGCAGGCCTCCCCGCATGTACGTTCAAACCTCTGCAGGTGATCCAGAACTCCCTCATTCAGGTCTACACTCCCTCCCGCTCACTACGCTCTACCAATGAAAGGCACCTGGTACTACCAGCACAACAGGGCCCTAAGTCGCTAGTCAGACTCTTCTCTTCTGTAGATCCCTGGTGGTGGAACGAGTTACCAAACTCTGTTGGATCTGCAGAGTCCCTCTCAATCTAAGAGAAAAGACTTAAGACCCAGCTCTTTCGCAAACACCTCTGCACTTGATGGACTGAAGAAAACAAACAAACAAACAAAAAAATCGAAGCTTCTGTGCATTCTTTGTATTGTCTCTGTGCACCGCCTGTCGGCACCTACGTCCTACTGGACTTGGACTTAGCTTTATGGCATTTACTCGCATTGTTCTCTCCTGACAAGATCCTTGCTTGTGTTGTTTCAGCTCTCAGATGTACGTTGCTTTGGATAAAAGCATCTGCTAAATGAAACTGTAAAATGTAAATTGTATTTGTAGATGTGTACCAGACTTAATTTTAGTAATATTCACGCACACATATCGGTGATTATAATTAGTTTTGAGTGTTAGTTTTCTCAAATTGTGTTGTCTAATTTCTAATTCATAAATAAAACAACTAAACATCATGTTTTATAATCTAAATTCAGTTTAATAGATCTGAAGATATTTACTTTTAGGGCTGGAGCCACTTATCAGTTTCTTGATAATTGTTTAATGGGTAAATAAACACAAACTCTCACTGTAACTGTTTCTTCTCTCTCTCTGTCTTCTCAGTGTCGGAGAACGATGAGAGCTTTGAGGTGACGATGACGGCCACAGCAGACGGGGATCTTTCTGAGGAGGGTGTTGCTCAGATTCAGGTACAGTTTTTTCCTTCTTCTCCTTCTTTTTCTACCTCTGCCTTTGTCTGTACACTTTCATTTTGATTTTACCTCCCAAAAAACTTAATGTCACTGAATAAAGCAACATTTCGACCCTCCTGGTGGTCAACATGACAAAGAACAAAGAACATATAGACACCAAAATAGTTACTTCAAGCTGACATTATATACACTATACAATTAATGATAGGACTCGATACATAATAGATAAGATAAAATTCATTATCTGTAACTGAAAACTCAAAAAGAAAAATTCTTGTAATAAAAAAAACAACAACAAAACATATGAAGAAGTGAAATACAGCATAACAAGATAAACTTGTCACAAACAAATGCAACTTTATACAGAACCAGTCACAATGTTTGTTTATAATAACTCTTTAATTGTGCGGCGCAGAAATAAATGTCAGTTTAAGCAAGTAAACAAAGAAGTTCAGGCTTTTTAAGTAAGCATAAGTAAGTATAAGCATGAAGTAGTAAAAGTAATTAAAAGTAAGTATAAGTAAGTATAAGCATGAAGTAGTAAAAGTAATTAAAAGTAAGTATAAGTAAGTATAAGCATGAAGTAGTAAAAGTAATTAAAAGTAAGTATAAGTAAGTATAAGCATGAAGTAGTAAAAGTAATTAAAAGTAAGCATAAGTAAGTATAAGTAAGTATAAGCATGAAGTAGTAAAAGTAATTAAAAGTAAGTATAAGTAAGTATAAGCATGAAGTAGTAAAAGTAATTAAAAGTAAGTATAAGTAAGTATAAGCATGAAGTAGTAAAAGTAATTAAAAGTAAGTATAAGTAAGTATAAGCATGAAGTAATTAAAAGTAAGTATAAGTAAGTATAAGCGTGAAGTAGTAAAAGTAATTAAAAGTAAGCATAAGTAAGTATAAGTAAGTATAAGCATGAAGTAGTAAAAGTAATTAAAAGTAAGTATAAGTAAGTATAAGCATGAAGTAGTAAAAGTAATTAAAAGTAAGTATAAATGAGTAAATCAGTGATGAGGCAGTTTCCTGCTACCACAAAGGCAGCCACCAGTTAGTCCGACTGGTAGCGAGATGTCAAAGACGCAAGCAAAGCACAGTACATACTATAAACAGCAGAAACGTCAGATAGGTCGGACCGCCTTGTTTAACTATATATCTAATAAATGTTACAGTTACGGCTGAAAACGACAACAGAAATAAACAAGTTTGCTGATTTCTCCGCAATTCAAATCAACTGCCAGCTGTTTACCTGAAAGTGACTGTTGTTGTTGTTAGCGAGACGTCACAGTGATTTGGTCTATAAAGACTTAAGGGCTACTTCACATTACTAGAAAACATTTTATTCTGAAAACTACCTCTTTGTGTGTTTATGTGTGTGTTTATGTGTGTGTGTGTAGATCCTGCAGGAGGAGGAGGAGTCGCTCTCCCCCGGTGAGAAGACAGAGGTTTCACCTGTCAGTCAGGCCTGGTTTACGACTAAAGAAGACAAAGATACGCTGGCTAACAAGGGTACAAACTCACACACTATATACTCACACTAGGTCCTGATCATTACATCAACATGGCCGATGTTATCAGCAGAGTATAGATAGATATATTAGTATCAGCATGAGTTTCCTCTTTGCCACGATGTCATGAAAGCATAAAGAACATTTTCAGTATTTAGAATAAAGCAACTGTCAACTAGAGGTGACGCTTTGTATGTGACGCTCATCCTCGCATTTTCAAAACTTTACCACATGTCCCACTTTAATGAACAATCAGTAACGCTACATACGTAGTTAACGTAGCCTGTGTGTCCCCCAAACCATCAACTACATACACTGACTCCATTCACACATCCTTCTCAATGAAAATAATGTTGAAAAATGAGTCGATACTTTAAATAAACGTTCCTGTAACTTGGAAAACAGATACGCAAAAACAGTCTGTTTAAGCAAAAACTTTGCTGAAGTTTTACTGAAGTAGAAAAAAAAACATCTCAAAGGTAAAAAGTGTCTAATTAAACTCTGACAGAGATGTTACAGATCATCTTTCCCGTGTATCTAGTGACAGTTTAGTGTTGTAAAAACATTATTTTGTCATAGATTCTTGTCTCTCGTTGCTCTGTGTTAGTTTTCTCCACATGCTCGTGCAGGTTTGGTTCAGCTGTAACCTTAATTACGTGAGTTATCTACAAAACCTGTAACAGAAAGCATTTGAAATTTAGTGATGTTCAATACTTTAACTTAAAAAAAAAAGTAGTTCTGCTTAAACATATTCCTGCAGCACGGAGAGACGGAGCGATACAGGAGGAAAAAGTAAGAAAATAAATGACAGATTTCAACAGAAAAGACAAAAAGAACAGCTGATGAAGATGTTCACAGGCAGATCAGAGAAACAGAAACACTCTGCAGAGTTTAATCATTTCTTTAAAAAAAAACATTTCTTCCTCTTTAGGTCATAAGTGGAAGCAGGGAATGTGGTCTAAAGAGGAGATCGATATTCTCATGAGCAACATCGATCGATATGTGAAGGTAAGTTTTTTTCACCATCTTGGTTTTTACTTTTCTCTCTCTTTCTTTTTTTTAACCTTTGTTTTTTCAGGAGAGTGTTGCTGAGAGGAAGCATCACTTTTACCCTCACACACTTACACATATTAACTGTTTTTATGCACATTTTCATTTTGCATGAAAAAAAACAGTGGAAACATCGGAAATTAGAAAGAAAAGACGTAAAAGTTGTAAAAGATTTGTGTGGAGCGATGAGGAGACTGTAAAGTTCCTCAAATTAATACATGAAACAAACAGAAATGTCATATTTCCGTCACGTTTTTCCATCGTTTGATCTTTGTCTGACGCTCTTTTAATGACTCCTAATATGTTGTTATGTGTTAATATGTTGATGTTAATTTGCATTTTCTTTTGCAGATTTTGTGAAAAACTTTGGTTAATATTTGTGCTACATGTGGATGTAAACCTGACGTGTGTGTGTGTGTGCGTGTGTGTGTGTGTGTGTGTGTGTGTGTGTGTCAGGGCAGAGGCATCGAGGACCCAGCAGAGATCATTTTTGAGATGTCTAAAGAGGAGAGGAAGGATTTTTACCGCTCAGTGGCGTGGGGGTTAAACAGGCCGCTGTTCGCCGTCTACAGACGAGTTCTACGTATGTACGACAACCGAAACCACGTCGGCAAGTGAGTGCAGGAGGAGATGATGATGATGATGAGGAGGAGATGAAGAAGAGGGGAAAGACGTCTGTGTTGTCTAATGGTAACAGAATCCATTGTTCTCTTTCTTCAGGTACACTCCAGACGAGATAGAGAAACTAAAAACGTGAGTAAAACTTCAATGTGTCTTTAATGCAAAAAAAGTCATCTATAGTCTATATATATATAACATATATCTATATATGTTTTTAATAATTATCAGTATACCGTTTATTTCTGATGTGTGTTCAGGCTGAGAGAGAAGCACGGCAACGACTGGGCAACTATCGGAGCAGCTCTGGGTCGCAGTGCCTCCTCTGTTAAAGACCGCTGCCGACTGATGAAGGACACGTGCAACACAGGTACGAATCCTTAATGAACAGTCTGAAAGTTTGGGAACACACATCCTGTTCCAATCTGTAGAGGAAACTGATGAGCAGTGAAGTAACTAAGTACTCAAGTACTGTACTTAAGTATAATTTTGAGGTACTTGTACTTTACTTGAGTATTTCAATGTGATGCTACTTTATACTTCCACTCCACTACATTTATTTGACACAATGGATAATATAAGAAGCTTTTAAAATACAACACATTGTTAAAGATGAAACCAGTGTGTTCCAACCTTTTTGTCTTTTGACGTCTTACAAAAAGCAGTGTGTAGTCGGGGTCACATTTCACATGTCTATGAGTTGTTAACAGCTCCACCAAATAGTGATTTTTCCCTCTAAACTTCTCACATGCTTTCATTTCAATAAATGTTCAAATGATCCAATATTTCAGCAAAAATCAAAGATTAGAGAAAAAGTCCAAAAACTGAAAACAGATTTGTGTATCAGAACTTTGTTTTTTCTTCTTTTCTCTCCCATTAATCATCTCACGACCCCTCAGATTTATCTGCTGACCCTTTGGAGGGGCCCGACCCCTAGGTTGGGAACCAGTGGACTAAACTAGCTAACTGTATATAAAGTAGTGTAAACTAGCTCCACCTCCAGCAGCTACAACAGTAACATGCTGCTCTAACACTGATGCTTCACTATTAATAATCTAATGATGTCATATATAATAATATATCAGTCAGAGGGACCAAACCACTACTTTTACTGCAATACTTTAACTACATCAAGCTCATAATACTTATGTACTTTTACTGCAATACTTTAACTACATCAAGCTCATAATACTTATGTACTTTTACTGTAGGAGGATTTTTCATGCAGGACTTTTACTTTTTGTGGAGTATTTTCAACAACATTTTCCTGCACAGTCGCTACTTTGTCTACACTTTACTGCAGGCCAGTTACTTTATATCATGTACATTAATCTGTATGTTTCCATTGATTGTGCATCCGATGAACTGAGAGTCTGTTGACAGTTGCTTTGGTTGACGTGTGATTGTGATGCACATCCTGGGTAACATCTGTGACAGCTGCTTTACTCTCAGGGGAACGGCGGTTAAAACAGAAGCTGTCTGTCGGAGTTTTTTACAATCTAAGCTCAGTAACGACTGTTAATGTACTTAACAGTTATTATAACACCTGTAAAGCAGAGTGATGCATGTATAGTTAAAAGTCCCAGTGCTCTATATCAGCACTCATGAAGACACACATGCATATTCCCTAAAATATCAGACTGTTCCTTTAACTGAAATCAAAATATTCCATTTGTGGATTGTAAAACAAAACAAATTAATAAATTATCATAAACTCAGACTGTTTAACTGTAATATGAAGTTATAAAAGAGACAATATGAGCAGATTCCATTCAAGTATTACTTTAAGTAGTATTTGGATTTTTTGGGATTTTAATGTCATGATAAGCACATATAGAAAATGTATAGGTGGATTTTACAGTTTAACCTCCGAGTTTCACTTCCTCATGTTCTTAAAAGCTGTTAGAAAAACTGACAGACTGTAACAGTAGTAAAATTTTAGGGAAAATCTCTGCATGTTTGTAATTTTCTTGTTCTTTCTTTTTATTGTTTTCTTGTTTCGGCACAAAATGATTATATTAATATATATTTATAGATACTGAATGTTGTAAACTCATTGACTTTTAATTGAATCCTTGTATGTTTGTTTGTTTTTCACATATAATTCACTTGTTTTTGTGTGTGTGTGTGTGTGTTTCTTTCTACCAGGTAAGTGGAGTGAGGAAGAGGAGAGACGGCTGGCTGAGGTGGTGTACGAGATGGCGGGCGTGACGCCGGGCTCTGCGGTCACGGGCGGCGTCTCCTGGGCGTCGGTCGCCGACCAGGTTCGCACGCGCTCAGAGAAACAGTGTCGGTCGAAATGGCTGAACTACCTGAACTGGAAACACAGCGGAGGGACGGAGTGGACGAAGGAGGACGACCTGAACCTCACACGCAGGTACGGAGTGTGTGTGTGTGTGTGTGTGTGTGTGTGCGTGCGTGCGTGCGTGCGTGTTATGATTCCACTCTATAAGCTACATGAACGACTGTGTGTTTTTAGGATTTTGGACCTGCAGGTGGAAGATGAGAATGAAATCAAGTGGGAGGATCTTGCAGGCGGGTGGAGCAGCGTCCGATCGCCCCAGTGGCTGCGATCCAAGTGGTGGAGCATCAAGAGACAAGTAGCCAATCACAAGGAGATCCCCTTCGGCGGTAAACACACACACACACACACACACACACACACACACACAAGGATCCAGTCTGCTGTGGAAACAAAAACAAGTTGTCAACTGTGTGTGTGTCCATGTTCAGTCCTCCTGAAGGCTCTCCACGAGGTGATGGCGTCCTCGCAGACGGCAGCCGGACCAGGAAGTCCCTCCTCGTCCTCGCTGCAGATCCGACTCACCCGGTTAGAGGAGAGCGGCGGCGGCGGCGGCAGCCCCGCCCCCAGCTCCGTGGCGGCGCTGCAGATTCCCGTACAGATCCCGCTGCAGATCACACACCTGGGTGAGACACACTGCGCCGTCTGTTTGCTTTAACTCGACATAGACTCCAGCTATGTGTGCTGGACTGAACTTTATCCTGATTCTGGTTTTCTCTTCGTAAGCTTCAGATTCTTCAGCAGCAGCCAGCGACAGTGAAACCATCACTCTGAACACAGGAGCCCTGCAGACCTTCGAGATCCTGCCTGTGAGCACATCACACAATGATCCAGCCAATACGTTGTATTATATGTTAAACCTGCTGTTAGCTGGAAGTTTGCAGCAGAAGTCAGAACATCTACATTTGACAAAACATCTTTTAAGTATTCACAGTTTGGCAGGTGTCCTCTAAAATAATGTACAGTTAGATTCAACCAATATTTAGTTTTTTATTTCTATTAATTCATTTAAGAATAGAGGACTTTTGGCAAAATACCTCATATGTTTCCTCTGTGCTGTCAGACTACTGATGTAAAAGCAGATTTGCTGCTGATCTACTTTCTTCAGGGGCCAAATGTTTTTTGCTGGAGGGCCAGATTTGGCCCACGGACCACTATTTTCCTACCGCTCATGTACAGTATCAGGACACCTTGAACACAGTTCCAGTCTGCTGTATAACTGCTCTTATAAACTTGAGCAAAATGTAAATATCTTATAATGTAAATTAAACTAAACTTCATGCTACTTTAACAGTGAAGGCTCAGTGAATTAACGAGTAGCGTAGTGTTGAAGTTTATCAGTGGCCTCGTTAACAATAAGCATGAAAACTCCAAGATATCACATATAGAATTAATATCAGGACATCCTGTAACAATAGTGACAATTACAGCCAGATTAATTGATACAGTTATCAATATTTGAGAGTAAAAGAAAATCTGATAATCACATATTGGCTGATGATCTATCAGTCTGACTCTAATAAGAAAACATACTTTATTATTAAAACCGACTAAAATGTTGTTGTTGTTTTTTGATTTTCAGTCGTTCCACCTGCAGCCCACCGGCACCCCGGGGACCTACTACCTCCAGACGACGTCCAATCAGAGCCTGCCGCTCAGCCTCTCCACCAGTCAGGGCCTTCCTCTCAGCTTAGCCAATAACAGCACAGTTACCCTGACGACAGGCTCTTCGCCGTCATCACATGAACACATCATCCTTCACAGCCTGTCGGTCAGTGACGAAGATTTCAGCCTTTTTCTGGTGTTGATTTTTACACACTAACACTAAATTCCTGTTTGTTTGGTTTTGTTTGTTTGTTTGTTTGTTTTTTTACTCCTCAGACGGACGGCCTCTGCTCCAGCGATGGCGTCATCATCCAAACTGTCACCTCTGACCCTGCCTCCTCAGATCCTCTCAGCCAATCACAGCTTGTTGCAGAGACGGAGGGGCGGAGCCAGGACGATCACCTCGATGCCACAAGTCTCCTGGAAGGTTCGGAGAGCGTCGTCACGGAAACTCAGGAGTCAATGGCTGATGGCTTCACTGACAAGGTATTTCAGTCATTTATCCAAATATTTACACACAAACAAGGTCGGATACTGAAGATATTAAAATGCAGGAAGTTAAACTGTGTTTGTGTCTGTGTGTGTGTGTGTGTGTGTCAGGAGCTGAGTTCCCCCTCGGTGGAGGGTCCAGTGGTGCATTCTGGGATCACATCTGGCAGCGCCGTCCTGATTGTCTCGCCGCCCAACATCAGCAGCACACTGACAGGTAACACAAACCTGATAGGTGCAGGTGATGATAAAACATTTCAATACAAGAGAACAAAACTCTCTCTAATCTCTTAGTTTGGGGAATATAAATATATTTTTACCCTTTTTTTTGTTCACAAACTGCTCATCAGCTGTGTTGAGTCCTTTTTTGTACATGAATCAGAAAGCAGCAGAAAACACCTGAGAGAGAAACCCTGACTTGAATCTGGACGTCTCTCTCTCTCTCGTCTCTGTCCTCAGATCCCATCTTGGAGAACCAGGAAGGCTCCGACTAATCCGAGACCCTCATCACGGCTGATGTTGTGAAAGGACTGACTACAGCTTGGTGAAATCGCTGCTGAACAGGTCGATACCGACGACGACGACAGCACACGTCTGCACGGTGTGTTGAACTGTGAGTTAAAGTCACTGACCTCCCAGACTCCCTTCCTGTGTTAAACCAGGAAGTAAACATTTTTAAAACCTACTTGTGCGACTGTAAGTGAAACAGAACTCGGCCCCTGGATGAAATGTGAATGCACGGCCATCGGCGGACATTTTTACGGCTCCCTGCGGCGCCACAGAGACTCTAAAGGCTGTGATGGATGGATGTAATAATGGACACTCTTGAGTTTTCTTCAGGCGCAAACATGAACTGACCCTTAAAACAACCATGATCGTAAGTACGTAGAATTATGTAAACATCTGTGTCACAAAAACATGAAGGTAAAATTCTAAATGGCAACTTGGATCAGTCCAATTTGTTCATGGATCATGTGATTTAAAAAGTTGTCTTTCGCTTTCTATTAAAGGATCAGTGTTTAGGATTTAGTGGCATCTAGCGTCCTCCAAGCATGTAGGAAAGGCCCTCTCTAGATCCAGTGTTTGGTTTGTCCATTCCGGGCTACTGTAGAAACATGGCGGGCTCCGTGGAAGAGGATCCGCTCCCTCTGTAGATATAAAGGCTCATTCTAAGGTAACGAAAACACAACAATTCTTATTTTCAGAAGATTACACAATAATTAAAACATACTTTTGAATATTATATTCTATTTCTGCCAAGTCTGTTCTGCTAGATGCCACTAAATTCTACACACTGCACCTTTAAATTATTACGAGGTTGTATGGAAGACCAAATCTGTCATGGAAAAAAAAAATCCAACACTAGAAGTTTTTTTCTCATAATTATGACTTATTATCTCATTATGTTGCAGTTTACTTCAAGTCCCCCTATTCAGTATTTATAAGCAGTATATAACTATAACACACTGTAATTAGTTATTAGCAGATATGTGTGTTTATTAATGTATTTGTCAACAACTAACTTCTCCTGTGGACATTAACACGAGGAGGCTGCTGTCTAAACAGATCAAGAATCACAATATAGTTATAATAATGTAAAATATGTCTTCATAGGAGAAGTTATATTTTACAGTGTAAATTAATAAACACTTAAGTCTTTATAATAAAACACATAAGTCCTTATATCTGCTAACAACTGCATTATAGTGTGTTAAAAAAGTCATAATTATGAGGAAAATGTTCATGTAAACGGCAGAAGTTGGCTTCCATACTGAGCAGATATTTATGAACAATATTAAATTAAAATGCAAACTGGGCATTTAAATGATGTCATTGTTTTTATAAAAGACTGGATGGAAAAAAAAAAAATGCATTTTCATCTGAATTACATCACAATTAAAATTTCAGTATCATAAAAAGTCTGAATGAAACTTTTTTTTTTAAAGTCGCCCCTGTTTAACATTTATAAACAATATAAACTATATAGTAAAACAGTTATAATATAAAATATGCAGAATTTATCATTTCAAATACTGTACATTAATAAAATATAAAACAATTTATTAAATGTTTATAAGTTTATAAAAGCTAAATTGGGGACCTTAAGTGTCACCGTTGTTTCTTCTTCTGGTTCCATTTAACATCTGCACCCAGTTAAAAAAAAAAAGCAAGGAGACAGTGAGGATACACAATTATTTATTCCATAAAATATTAAATAAAAAAGAAACACATGGCTTTGACAATCCTAAAGTCGTGGCGAGGTCGACTCCGCAGTTTCTTCAGCATTAAGCTCTTTGTCAGTCGCTGTCAGTTTTTTACTGTAAATGTCACTTTTTTACTGCAGGTCGTCTGTAAACGAAGCCGCAGTCGCAGAAAAAAACGAGGAAACAATCGCGGTTTAGACTTTAAAGCTACAATCCGCAGCGAGTTCAGTTTGAAATGATCCACCTTCAAAAACCCACAAACCCCATCAGGTGACGTCACACAACGAGCCGGATGTTTTCTATCATAAAGATACTGAAGAGATGATGAGACTACGTTAACTAATCTGATGAAAAGACCAAATTAATGAGCATTTTCTTTAATAAAACTGTATTTGTTGGAGCCACAGACCCGAGTAAAGAGACTAAAATAATTGTTGTTTTTGGTCTTTTCATGAGAAGAAAGCAGCCTCTTCCTTTAATATCTAAGTCTGATGAGTCTAGTTTTCTTTGGAAGTTAAGTTTCCTGCGACCAAAACCTGACAGAGTTTCTATTTGTGCAGATATATACTGTACATGATTATAAAAAGGGTTTGAATGACTTGAGAGGGATCTTTCTCTCTGTTGCAGCCCTACAGTGTGATTGATTCTTGGCTTTAAGAGCTGAAACGATTAGTAAAGTGACAGAAAATTAATTATTTAAGCAATTTTTTTAAAGCGAGAATGCGAAACGTGAATATTTGCTGGTTTTCTTTGTCTTTTTTTGTGATGGTTAATAATTAAATGTCTTTTTTTAATATAAAATTTAGCTTTTTAAACAGTTTTAACCGAGCAATTAATCAAGAAAATAAGTCATTTTGTCCAACTTGTGCTGAGGTGCCTTTTTATTTTCATGTTGTTTGTGTTTTTGTTTCCTTCATTAAGCAACTACACAAACTTCAGAGTGTTTTTTTTTTTCTAAACGTGCAACCGTGCTGAGCTAAATAGACCTAAACGTACCGAAACGTTTCCGTGATTCTTATTCTTAAAAACAAAGAGAGAACTCAAACGTTAAAGCTACTCGGCGCTACGGTGACGAGTGAGAAGCTCAGCTCGAGGAGGTTTGTAAATGGCAGAATTATTACAGACGCGTCAACGTGATACTGAAACTTGTGAGGATCTGTTTGTGCTGTGCAGCTTCAGTGTCAAAAAAAGCCACGAGGAACGTTCCCATTCATTATCATTGGTGCTACAGCTGGCCTGAGTGTGTGAGTGTGTGTGTGTATGGCTTAGACAAAAGTGTGATTCAGCTAGTGCAAGAATTGGCAGTCAGTCAGTGTACTTCAGCATTTAAACGAGTTTCTATTAAAAAAAAAAAAAAAAAAATCCTCTTAGCGAGACATGATTTGGAAAAAAAGTTAATTAATTCCAACCATCAGATAAGCTGCAAGAGCAGAAAAAGCAGCGACAGAAAGAAAGAAAAAACATACAAACTGTTTGCATATATTTGCCACAGAGCCCTGATGCTTCTGCTATTGCTGTGTCAGCTAGTTTGTACTACAGTCTACAGTACTGAAGGGGGGGGGGGGGGGCTCCATCAACCCCCCCGTTCTGCTTCACTCAGTGTGTTTACATGCTCATAATTAAAGGAAAAATCCACCCTGTTAAAATCCGAACAGTTAAAAAAGTTTTTTCCCGTGTGACTGATTCAGTGATTCGTGCAGCAGCTACAAAATTCAGTTTGATAGCAGAAAATGTTTCCAGAAATCTAAAAATAATCGTCAGTTATGAAGCGAGTCGCTCAGATTCGAAGAGCGACACAAAAAAAAAATACAACAACAAAACACAAGAAGAGAATCGACCGGAGCCCGCAGCGGCCTCAAGAGTCCAAAGCAGCTGATGTGGATGGACTAAAGGCTACAGAGACACCATCATAATGATGTCATCAGAGCATCATACTGACGTCACACACACACACGCGCGCGGAGCGAATCTAAAGGTGCATTCAGGAGGTTTTTGTTAACTCGTAATGTCAAAAAAAATGTCCAGTTTGTCACCAAGAAGCTCCAGTTAAATGCTTCAGATAGGCGTAAAATACCTTTAATGAACTTAACTTGTATTAGCTTCATTAACAGTATCCAGAGTTAGCTGTTAGCAGCTCCAATGTACCTACATATGTATATAAAGCTGCAGCAATTAGCTAATTAATAGATTAGCTGATTGGTAACTATTTTGATAACTGAATAATCATTTAAGTCATTTTTCAAGTAAAAATGTTCCTTAGTTGAAGACTCTGAAATGTTAGAATAGAAACTGTGAATTTAATATTTGGGGGTTTTGATTGTTGGTTGGACAAAATAAGACGTTTAAAGACGTCACCGTAGAGTCCAGACTGCTGTGATGTGACGTTTTTCATCTGTTTCTGATCTTTTATTGACCAAATGATTAAATGATGATAGAGTAATCCTTACATGCAGCGCCGGACGTACAGAAACTAACACTGGAAAACTTATAAACATGATGATTCTCAGGTGAGTTCATGATGATGATGATGATCTAAGTCTCACTGAATGTTTAGAGCTGCAACAATTTGTCAATTAGTTGCCAACTTTTAAATTAATCACCAACTATTTTGATGATCGAATTGTTTTGAGTCATTTTTTAAGGAAAAAAATGTCCAAATTCTCTGATTCCAGCTTCTTAAGTATGAATATTTTCTGGTTTCTTTGTGACAGTAAACTGAATATCTTTGGTTTGTGGACAAAACAAGACATTTGAGGACGTCATCTTGTGTTTTGGGAAACACTGATCGACATTTTTCACCATTTTATAAACCAAACAACCGATCGATTAACAGAGAAAAAGTATCGACAATGAAAATAACGCGTTAGCTGCAGCCTGAGTCCAGTTCATGTGAACGTGGTGACAGTTTCTGATTTAACGAATCTCTCTGAATGCACCTTTTATACAAGCAGGCGGCAGGTTTGAGGATCTACCGGTCGCTCTTATCCGAGTTTGGAGGAACGTTCGGAACGATTGTGAAAACCAGACTCTGAAGGCAGCGTTGCTCGTAATGTCTTGATTACGTGACATGATTAAGATGTTGGTATAATATTTTAGTAATCCTCTCTTTATGACAGTTGTTTAAAGATATAAATAAAGTTAATCGGAAGGGCGGATTTTTCCTGAACTCGTTCTTAAGTGCTTGTTGTTGTTGTGCCTGTAAATACTTTATGTGCATGTAAACACACCTGTTTGACTCACAGTTCATCCTCCAGCCGTGTGTCTCCAGGCCTCCTCACACATCATCATGATTCCTACACTGTGACATCATGTGTTCAGCACCAACAAGTCTGACAGTTTTCATCCCACTGGAACCATTAAGTCTCACTGGTTTTTTGTTTTTTTTTTTTTGGTCCGAGAGTCTCCAGTCTGCCGTGCTGGCAGTCAGGTGGGAAATTCATTCAAGTTAGCTTGTGATGAGTTTTTTAGTTTGTTTTGGTCTTTCTCTGTTGGTCCGTCTTTCTCTCCGTGTCCCCTTGTGTGTTTCCGTCTGTCAAGGCCATGTCTTCCCTTCTTCTTCTTCTTCTTCCTCCTCCTCCTCTTCCTCGCCCCTGCCTTTACCTGACATCGTGGAAGTAGAGGTTGGCACATAGACACAGCAGCACGATGGACGCCAGCATGTAGTAGATCAGATTCCTGAATTTAGGCTCCAGATCGCCCTGCCGGTACCAGAATATCTGAGGAGGACAAACATGAATCAACGTCCTCGTTTTTCTCTTTTCAGGAGAAATTCTGCTGAAACTGGAGATTCAACGATTAGTCGATCGACAGAAAATTAATCAGCAATTATGTGAAAAAGCAAAAATTCTCTGTTATAAATGAATATTTTCTGTTTTATTTACACCTCTATGACAGTAAACTGAATATCTTTGACACTGATCGACATTTTTCACCTTTTTCAGATATTTTATAGACGAAACAACAAATCCATTCAGAGAAAATAATCTGACAGATTAATCGATAATGAAAATAATCGTTAGTTGCTTCCACTATCAAGAAAATTGATTATTTTTATTACCAATTAATCTGAGGATTATTCTTTACCATTTATTGTTTAATCATTTAGTCCAAAAATGTCTGAAAATAGTGAAAAATGCCCTTCACAGTTTCCCAGAGCCCAATGAAATGTATTCAGATTTCTTATATCTGAGATTAATCAATATAATAATGTGTCTGAAAGATGTGAAGAAATGTTTTCAGACTGATTGTTCTGTCGGATCAAAGCTTAAAATGCAAAAATGTTAAATTAAAAATGAAACAAAACAGTTTAAAAGCAGCAAGTCCTCAAATGTCCTCGTTAAAATAAGAAACTATTAATCAACTGTCAAAACTGCTAACTTAGTTGATTGACTAATGATTGATAAACAGTTGACTAATTGTTTCAGCTCTGGATGCAACACTACTGTGAAAAGACAAAGTTGTACTAAATATTCTAAATAAATACTGATTAAAGGCATTTTTAAATGAAGCTCTTCACCAATAACTGGCATAAAAATACAAACAGATGTAAAAGTTGTGTAACTGTTGCTGTGTGTGACGTCACTTGTGAACAGCTGAGTGTTGAAAAAATAAACAGTGAAGCAAATAAAATAAATACAAAGATGTGTTGTTACCTTCAGAACTATTTTAAATGACACATCTGCAGAAAAGTGCCTTTACTCACATTTTGTTTCTTATAACAACAGAAGAAAACCTGCTGTGTAGCTTTTAAATGTTCTGCAACACAAGACCTTCTAATAAACAGCAGAGAAGTGTTTAATAACCTGATAATAACTTTAATAGAAAGCTCAGAATTGTCATTCTAAATCTCTCCTATTTTATAAATTATTATAAATACTGAAAATATATATTGAGCTTTAAAGAAGAAAAACTAGTTTCATACTGATCAGCTGTACAACAAATATGTCATTATTCAAGCTGCAGCGTGTCCGTCGTATCAGAGCTGGAACAGCGACTGGAGCAGATCTAACGTGATAAAAAAAGGAAAATATCATCATTTATGAAAGTGTGTGTGTGTGTGTGTGTATGTGTGTGTGTGAGTGTGTGTGTGTGTGTGTGTGTGTTACCAGCACTATGGTGGATCCACAGGCTAACAGGATGCACACGGCAAAGAAGACATTAAGCGGTCGTGGAGGCAGCGAGGGGAACACAAACGAGCTGATCACAGTCACCTTGAAGACGTAAAGAGAACAAACGTTAAAGAAACTTAAATATTAAAAACGTTCAGTTTCCAAAACTCCTGAAAACTTCACATTATGAGTTTTCTAGAGCAGCAAAATACATTTCACACCTGAAGATCCGTACAGCTGCAGTCTAACAGGAACGTCTCAGTACGTGTCTGCAAAGAGCTTTTTATTACCGAGCTCTTAGAAGGCAGAACAAGAGTTTTTATTCAACCTGGAACTTTCACCTTAATGTGAAGTTTTACCAGGTCAGGATTAGTCAGACTGTCGTGTTAAAGTGATTCAGGGGTTCGTCAAACATGAGACCGACGTCCGAGACAGCCAACAACTTTAAAATCTCTTCTTAAAACATTATTTTATAGGAAAGCTTTTATGAATATTTAATATGTTGCTGTGTTTTCAATCAGTTAAACCTTTCGTACAGGTTGATGCAGTTCAAAGTGCTTCACAGACGACGGACAAGACAGAACAAACGCAAACAGTAAAACTATTTAAGAGTAATAAAAAAAACCTTTGGAATAAACATTACAGAGGTTATAAAAACGCCTTGATCGACCTTTGTCTTAAAACTGGAACTTTTATCTACATCTGATTCTCAGATCTGAGGTGTTCTGGTGCAGAATGAAAAGGTTAAAATAAAAACCATGTAGAGATTTAAAAGTAATCAACAGGATCTTTAATTGAATTCTGAAACAAATAAGGAATAAATATAAAGTTTAGTGTTTGTAGGAAGTCTTGCTGCTGCATTTTGCACCAGCTGGCGACTGTTCAACAAGTAAATAATGAAGTGCAGTAATCTAGACGAGATGAACAAAAGTTGTTCAACCTGTTTTTTTGTAAACATCAACATTTAACATGTTTCTCGTCTGAAAGCAGCTCATGAAGACCAGCAGACAGTGTTTGGAGGTTTTGAGTGATTCACTACAGAAAGTCAGCAGGAAGTGCAACAAAAAAAAAAAAAAAAGAAACTCCACTTTTCATTCTGCAGAAGAAGAAGTAAAAACAGTTGAATCATTGTATTAGCTGCAAACACCCTTTTCCTCTTCAGCCACTGGTCAAAGTCAGTAGATTTCCAGGTTTTTTTTTTTTTTTACAGACTCGAGTGATTTTCAACATGAAAAACTCCAAACATGATGAGATTAATGTGTGTCGGTCTCACCGAGCCGCATTTGAGACCCTTTTAATACCGACTAATTAACATTCTGACACTATAAATCAGTGGAATCAGATTATAAAACATCAGGAAATCAATTATTTAAAAAAAAAAAGGAGCCTTGATGTGTTGAGTAAATCAAATATGTGACTAACACTTTGCATAACGACTTCTAAAAGAGGAGTCATGTCATCTGCATGTAAGACTTTTAATCCCCGACGTCAGATCAATTATAAGCATTCTAGACTTAAAAGGGAACCCGGCACACCCTGTCTAATGGTGATAGTAGAGAAATAACTCAACGCATTCCTCATACAAGCACATAACTGCATTTTTTTGAAGTTACGGAGCAGTTCAGAACTATTTGTCCCGTAACTCTTTGGACTGGTCGGTTCTCTCGTCATGTGATCGTACAGCGGTCTAAGAAAAACGCCTGCTCGTTTCAAATAAAACAGATTTAATGCTGAAAGCAAACAGATTAAATTCATTTAAAAATGGATGAAACTGCTTGAGGAAAGAAGCATTTTGACACACGAGGACACAGAAGCAGCTTTGGATTCATTTTTGATTTGCAGTTAAAGATGACAGCGCTTCCTCGACTTGACTTGGTGCTGTAAATAGTAAAACTGCCCCTTAAAGTGTCGTGATCAGGAGGATCGATCTTATAAACTGAATATTAACAGACTAACACATGATACACAAGTGATGGTGCACGAGATTTGTACTCACTAAAACGACCACAGACGTAAATCCCCCCACCGCCAGGTTGATGATTCGATCCTGTGAGGAAAAAGACACGTCGGTTTATAACAAATCAGCATTAAAAGATGCTTTAACTGATAAACATTCAACAGATGGTGGTGTTCTGGTGGGTTAGACGTCAGTGGGGATTCAAGCGTGTTGTTTAAGGTATTAAGCACCCGATTTGCACCTGGTGATAACATGTGATCTGTATCTGGATAATTAATATGCACTGGTGTGTTTTCAGTGTATTTTTGAGCCTGAAGTGGGATTTTATTTATGCAAAATGCACATTTTTCTTCCTTAAATTGACTTATTGTTCTGATCAAAGAGCAGCAGAGGTCGTACGGGACACCGATAGTGTCCGTTCACCATCTTTGTCCCCATATTAAACAAATTTTTTCACATTTTTGCACTGAAAAAGAATTAGTGACACCTATACTGAGCAAAGGCACAAAATGCATAACAACCAGGATTTAACAGATATCAGCTGAGCTTGAACACACACACACACACACACACACACACACACACACTTCCTCCAGGTTCCTACCCGTGCCGAGGTCTCCCCGAACAGAGGTCTGTTGTCCAGGCCGCTGGTGCCGTACGTCCTGGTGGTGAAGTCATCCATGGCCGGCTCGGCAGACACACGCTCAGCTCCGACCTCTCGCCTCTCAGCAGCGCCGCCTCCTGGAGACGCCGGGCCAGTGCCGCATGCTAGCCAGCTAGCTTCCGGCTAGCTCCCCGTGCGCAGTGTCAGGGAGGCTGTCAACAGTCTGATGGGGACATGATGGCGGACGACTCTGCTGGCCAGGAAGGCTTATTAATGTACCTGTGAAACAAAGACACAGTTATATGTTTGAATTACAGGAAACGTGGGAGGAAAAAAAAAAACCCAAACTGTCATAAAAACTCCCTCAACAACAACAACAGCAGCAGCAGCAGGAGTTTATGCAACATCCTGTCTGGATTGTAAAACAATAGAAACTCAGTTTTACTTTATTACTGCATTTCATTTGAGTTTGAAGATCAAAGCAATAAAGAGAACTGAGTCAAATCACATCTGCTGTTGAAACGCAACGTTTCCTCTGATGAAGAGAAGATTCATTCATGAGCTTCACTTGATCTTTCACTTCTACATTTATTTACCATTAAAAAAAAACTCATCAGTCTCATATTGTTGTTGTTTTTGTTTTACTTGTCTCTGTTTGGAACTTTCTTCTATTATATTTATTTTTGTTGACATTTATTTTGACAATTTTCAAAAATTATTTTCATTGTATGTATTTGTTGTTTCTTTTCGTACATAAAACATTATTTTTTTCCTTATTTTCTGATGTTTATGATTAATTTACTTATTGTACGACCTTGTTCTGCTTGTTTCATTGATATTATCTGATTATTGTATATTTTCGGGGGGTGACAAGTATATTTGCTTAGACTATAACTTATATTAATTGATTAGTTGGTTAACAGTTAACTATTTTGATAATCCATTAGTCGTTGAGGTCATTTATCTATCAAAAATGCTAAATATCTGCAACAAGGCTGCAACTAACAATTACTTTCATTATCGATTAAACTGTTGATTATTTTCTTGATGGATCCATTAGTCGTTTGGTCTATAAAATGTCAGAAAATGATGAAACATGACGTCTTCAGATCCTGATCAACAGTCCACAACCCAGAAATATTCAGTTTACTGTCACAGAGGACCAAAGAAAACAGAAAATATTCACATTTGAGAAGCTGGAACCAGAGAATATTAGCATTTGCTCTTAAAAAAAGGACTCAAAACAATTAATCATAATAATTGATTAATCGTTGCAGCTCAAATTTGCAATTTTGGACTGTTGGTCGGACAAAACAAGACATTTGGAGACATTATTTTGCACTCTTGGAAGTTGTGATGAATAGATTTTTATCACATTTTTGACATTTTTCAGACAATCAATTAATTAAAAAACCCAATAAAAATTAAAAACCCAATAGATTAACTGATAATCAAACTGAACACCAACAAAAAAGTGTTTTTTAATCAAGTTTATGACATTTTATAGTCAAATGATTCATCTATTAATCATCAGTGGATTAACTGACACATTAACTGAATAATTGTTAGTTGCAACTCTTATTGTTATTATTTTGTGTGGAAGCCAACAGGAACCTTAATAACAAATAAAGAGAGAAAGTTCTGGTTTGTCTACAAAGCATTAAGACACTGATCAGTGTTTTTCTCACGAGTGAAGGTGGTTTTTTTCTTTCATCTGATTAAAACACTTCCTCTATTTTCAGGTGCGGTAAAACCCACAAAGTTCCATCTTCTAAGAAAAAAAAAAAGAAGAAAAAAAAAAGAGTGCAAGCGATGACGAGAGCCGCTTAAAAAGAGGAAGCTGAAATCAGAACAAACTCTGACATCTTTGTACTGATTCAGCCACAATGTAAAAGTTTTTTTTTTTGTCCAACAATCTGAAGCTTCAACCTGTTATTTCTAAACCTAAACTCCCAACAAAACCTGGATTATTATTACTTTTATTTGTGGAGTTTAATGCAAGTTTTGTATATAATCTAAAAGCAGACAGTTGCTGTTGAATGAAGACAATCTCAAGCTGCATGACTAAACTAAACTACAAGAAAAAACCCTTTTCTCCACCGAGCGTTAAAGGGGAATCACCAGAAGAAAGCAACCTTTAGTACTGAGAGTCCTGATCTAATGCTATTAATGTGTGAAACAAGCTGTGAAATACATTCTGCTACTGTATATTCTCATTTTTAATACTCCCAAACTTCTCTGGACAATCTCTCAACTTTCTTTAATCTTGATTACAACTCTCAGAAATCCAAGATATTCCAGAAATGACAGAACCAGACTGCAGAGAGCATTAATAGGTCAAAGCTTGGGGAAAGTTTAGGCTCAGCTCAGTTTTGCACAGCTGTTCATGTTTACACTTAATCTCATTTATTTTATTTTTTTTTTCTTCAGGGAAGATCATGAAGCACACAACAGTAGAGGCGACTGTACAGGAGACGGAGACGACAACAACACCTCTAGAGAAGAAACACCTCTCACATCAGTTTCACACCACGTCTTCACGCAGGTTTTAAACAACAACGAGCGTTTTTCACAAAGACGGCAGCTGTGGTCGCTTCTTCCTTTCTGGGTCAGAAGGCAGCGGGAAAGGAAATAAAACCCTCGCAGAGCTTTCTCAGCAGAAAACACACCGTGGAAAACAAGAGCTTCATTATAAACTAGCATTAAACTGGCCCAGAGCTACATTCCTCCAGAGCCTTGTGATCCACTAGGCTCCTTAGAAGAGACCCCACGACTTAACCCAGCTAAGAAGAAAAATATTTGGTTCACGTGTGAGCCGACAGCACGACTCACAGTGTAACGATAACCTTCATAAAACCTTTATAAAACATTAAGATTGTATAAAAACAACACAAATCAAGGAAATAAAGCTTTTCATTCAGTCACTTTCCATCAGGTAAATCCTTTTGAGTCTTTTTTTTTTAGAAAAAATGCTAAAATTATCTTGTTCAAGCTTCTTAAATGTGAATATTTTCTGGTTTCTTTAGTCCTCTATGACAGTAAACTAAATATCTTTGGGTTTTGGGACATTTTTAAGACCAGACAACTGATCAATTCATCAAGAGAATAATTGACAGATTACTGGATAATGAAAATAATCATCTATATTATAATAATACCTTGAAACGTCTAAACAGTAGATTAAAAAAATGTTCACTACAAGTTCTGATAAATGTCTCCAACACTCTAAAACCCAAAAATATTCAATTTAATATCCTATTAGACTATAAATCATCATGTATTCATAGTAAAAAGCAAAAACCTGTGATTTCTTGGCATTTTTACGTAAAAAATTGACTCAAACAATTAACTGATTATCAAAATTGTTGCTAATTTACTCGTATATCAACTGATCGTTTGAGCTCTGCAATTAATTCTCACCAAAAAAAAAAATAATAATAAAATAACATGAACGGTTTATGCAAAAAATAATACCTTACCATTTAAAGTGGTGGAAAGTGAGTAAGTAGTACATTTACTAAAGTACTGTACTTAAGTACAGTTTTGAGGTACTTGTACTTTACTTGAGTATTTCCATGTGATGCTACTTTATACTTCTACTCCACTACATTTATTTGACAGTTTTAGTTACTTTTCAGATGAAGATTTGACACAATGGATAATATAACAAGCTTTTAAAATACAACATATTGTTACAGACATAAACCACTACTTTTACTGTAATACTTTAACTACATCAAGCTGATAATACGTACTAGTGCTGGGCGGTATGACCAAAAATTTGTATCACCGTATTTTTGAGATTCAGGCGGTTTCACGGTATATTGCGTTTTTGCATTTCTGGGCCTTTGTACAAGTTTATACTCCCTCATTCTACTGTCAGGAGTACAACGAGTTTACATGAATCGCTTCAAAAGTTTGTTTCTGAGTCTGAATGAAAATAAACACAGGAACTAGCCACCTGTAGCGTCATTACGGCTAACTGCGTAGAGATTTACATTTGCTATCCGGGGCTGACCGAACCACCCACATATTCATCTGCCGGTTTGTTTTCTTGTATGAGACTGACTTTCACCGCGGTTAGACTGTAAGGAAACTAACCGCAATGATAGATTATGATGGATTTTTTTTTTAAATTTGCAGACATTAACCATTTTATTTCACCAACTAAGTTACTACTTCTCTAGCATGAATGGATGCTGAGTTATAAACAGCCAAACTGCCCTGGATGTAGTTTGCTACGCAGTTAGCTATAACACAGCTACAGGCAGCTAGTTCCTGTGTTATTTTTGTTCAAACCCACAAACTTTTGAAGTGATTCATGTAAAAATCATGTTTATTTGTGAAGCAGTAGGAGGCTGATGGAGGTCATCCCAGTAACTGTCACTATACGTGAGGCCTCGTTTGCACAAATCTCAATCTGAATCTCCAGAATCTCAACAACAGAGCTACCTGGCTAGCCTAGCGAGCTGTACCCAGCATGCCATTCGGCAGTGTAATTTTGTAAATGTACAATTATTAGGGTGACAAATTGTTTATGTGTCACAAATTGTTGTAGCCATGGTGTTTTACCCTGTTAAAGAGAGTTGTGGGATATTAACTGTTGCGTTATAAAGTTATAACCGTTAGTAAGAAGGTTAATAGGTCTCCCTCTCAATAAACTCTACACAGCTTCCCCCGACTGTAGCGTTCTTTGCTGCAATTACATATTTTATTGCCTATTGAATAGTTATGCTATGCACCAGTATAGCAGTATATGACAAATTCATATCATGTGGGAAATTGAAACTGGTCTGCCAGATGAATTGGTATACCGCCCAGCACTATTATGTACTTTTACTTAAGCAAAGGATCTAAATACTTCTTCAACCACTGGCCATTTGTAAAGATTGTATTCAGGAGATTTCAAAACATTTCAACGACCTGGTTTAAGTTGCATTTGACGTGATTCAGCCATTACAACCCAATACAGAATTGGTTCAACCCCACATTACCCTCACCTGTGTGTAGCAACAGTGTGTACCACTGTAAATAAATTAGAGGCAAGAATAAAAAACCCTGAAGTTTAAAGGACTGGTTCACAATTTTTCACAAGTGTGCCTTAAAACAGCAGTCAGGTGTCCATATGAACGCTGTAAGAGGTTTTCCTCGCTGTAATCACTCCTCCTGTTCATACTGGCTATTAAAAAATCCTTCAAATGTGCTTTCAATGTAAATGATGGGGGGTCAAAAATGCATTTAAAAGTTTTTCTCAAGCTTATATGAGGATTCAGCAGTCTGAGTTAGTCATATCAAGTGATATCTGCCACATTTACAGTCATTGGTATCAAATTACCTCTTTGTGTTTCCTCAGACAGTTTCCCTGATGAGCTTTTCTGCAAAATTACATTTTTGCACAGGAGGAGGACTGTGGATTTTGTCCCCCATCACTTACATTGTAAGTGTATTATGAAGGGATCTTCTAATAGTCAGTATGAACAGGAGGAATGATTACAGCATGAAAAACTGGTTTTACATCTTCATTTGGGCTCCTGACTGTTGTTTTAAGACATACTTGGAAAACTTGCGAACCCGTCCTTTAATGTAAGTTTACTCTAACAGAAGATATCCACTCAAAACATGATCAGCATGTCAAGAGATCCCTGAATGACAACAGCTGACACAGCCAGATACCATTTCTGTGACATCTTACTTCAATCTTATGACCACTATTAGCTTCATTACCTTGCTAGCGATGCTAAGCAAACACCTTTAACTTTAACCCAAACAGCTTGTTAGCCGTGTATGTTATTGCCGCAGGCTAAACGCAATCAAACCAACCATATGTTACCGTAAAGTGAAGAATAAGCCACCATATATGGATTACAACACTACCAACCAGGTATAAAACGACGACTCCAAACGATAACACTAAAGCTAACCTGAGCTTTAGTCGTTACAAGGCCAACTGTAAGGTAGATTGACTTGCTAATGACGCTAAGCTAACCATTCAAGACAGCTCGAGAAGAGCCAAGTAAACAGATAATATAAGTCAAAGTTTCTACTATCTCAACCTCCCAAATTTGACAACACACTTGCCTTATAGCGTCCGTGTTGACTCCGCTGGAAACATAACTTCAGAAAAGCCGTTAGGGTCACGTATGAGTTAAAGGGAATAAGCCCGGTAGCTTCAGTTCAAGCCGTTAAAGGCGAGTTCAGTTACGACGCTGAAGTTCGTTTCACATTCGTAGGTTAAGGGAAAAAGTAAAGGGAAACACAAATAATGATTGTCTAGTGGCTGGGCTGACTCTCCATTTTTTCCACCACTTGCATTTATGGAAAAAGAGTTAGACCGATTTATGTTTATTTATTTGATTTTTTAAAACTTTATTTATTGTATTATTTATGTTGTATTATTTACAATTAATTTATTTTCTTATTTTTGTTAGTTTTATTGTATGGTTTTGTTTTTTGTTTGTGTTTTTCTTTTGTTTGTTTGTTTGTTTGTTCAATAAAGTATTTGAAAAAAGCTTGAGTTTCGTAGGTTAAGGGAAAAGTAAAGGAAAACACAAATAATGATATTTAGCGGTAGATTCTCTTTCTTTCACCACTAACACTCGTGGAAAAAGAGTTAGACCAATTAATGTTAATTTAATTCATTTTCTTATTTTTAATAGTTTCATTGTATGTTTATTTCTTTGTTTGTTTGTCTGTTCAATAAAGCATTTGATAAAAAGTTTCAGTTTCCTAGGTTACAGGAAAAGTAAAGGGAAACACAAATTACGATACTTAGCGGTAGATTCTCCATTTTTTCACCACTAACACTTGTGGAAAAAGAATTAGACTGATTTATGTTCATCTAATTTATTGTCTTACTTTGAATAGTTTTACTGTATGGGTTTTTTGTTTTTCTTTTGTTTATTTTTTCAATAAAGCATTATAAAAAGGTTCCGATTCATGAGGAGAAAAGTAAAGGGAAACACAAATAATGATATTTAGCGGCTGATTCTCTTTTGTGACTGCTTTATGTTTTTTTTTTGTACTTAATTGTATTATTTGTGTTGGATTAATTACAATTTATATATTTCAATTTATTTGTTGTATGGGTTTGTTTTTTTCTTTTGTTTGTTTGATTGGTTTGATTGGCCTGATTTGTGTGTTTGGTAACATGTGCAGCTAAGACCGAGATAACTTGCAGCACATGATCAAGATGGCGAGTAGAATCATTGGGTGTGACCAGATGTCAGCTGCTCAGCTGTGTAAAGACCTCATTCTAGGCTGAACGCATCCTCAGTGACCCTACTCACCTCTACACAACAGGTTCCAACTAAGCTATAAGGGCAAAGGAAGGATTCTGCAAAGGAAAATAAGAACAACCAGGTTTAGCGAAGTCTTTTGTTCCTGCTATTAGACTGATAATGAGAGGGACAGTACAAAACAGGATTTGATGGTATTTTGGCCAGGGCTGTGTGCAATGGTAATCTTTGTGCAATACTTGTGTTGTACAATATATTTTATTTTACTTTATTAGTTGGTTCTTAAGCTGATGCAGAGTTTTGTTTCTCAGGGATCACGTAGTCCACTGTATATGAAGTATGTATCTGTCTCTACATTAGTGTGTGTATCAGTGTATGCTAGAGTGAAGGTGCTTGGAAATGCTCTGTGTGTGTGTATAAATGTGTGTGTGTGTGTGTGTGTGTGTGTTTGTGTGTGTGCCTGTCATTGACTCCTTTTGGGGACAAATTTTAGACCAGTTAATTGGGGACGGCCTGTCCAATTGGGGGCAAAAGCCATGTCCCCAATTGGGAGACATGGTTGATTTTTGGGTCAGGGGTTAAAGTTAAAGTCAGGATAAGCCTCCAGGAAATTAATGTAAGTCTATGGCACATGACCAGGTTTTTAATACCATGGTTGACTTGCCTTGTTGTTTGTAAATTTATTGTTCAATAAAGCTTTTTTTTTAAAAAAAAAAAAAAAGCTTCTGATTCAGGATTAAGGAAAAAGTTATGGGAAACATAAATATTGATATTTAATAAAGAAACCCACTTTCTGATTTGTGAAAGCTTTACTTTGCTTGTGACAAAAGCAAAAACAGTGATTTCACTGCTTTTCTTTTTACCACATCCAGACCACATTAGACCAGGTCCAGATCCAGATCCAAAACCACCATAGACCACATCTGGACTAGATGAACAAGACAACTCCAGATATTGTTTAAAAGTCTAAGTATAGTGTTTTTTCATTTGGATCTGGTCTAATGTGGTCTGCATGAAGGGGGAAAACAGAGAAATCGCCCTTTTTTCTTTTTCATAAGTAAATAAAGGTTTCACAAATCTGAAAGTGGGTTTAAACAGCGTTAAGGCTCTTGCTACAACTCTAACACTTTTTCCATAAGTGTAAGTGGTGAAAAAAACAGAGAATCATCTGTTAAAAATCACTATTTATGTTTCCCTTTACTTTCCCCTTAGCCTCCAATTGGAAGCTAACTTCAGCATCTTAGTTCTTAGTATTACTGTTGAGCCGACCAGCAGCTTGTCAAAACTCCATTCAATAATCAAACAATTTAAGAGTGAAAGCCAATCGGGAAAAGCAGTGTTTCCACTTTTTAAATGACTCTAAACACTTCAAATACGAAGCTGCAGTGTACAGTCAGACAACAATATAGCTTAGATCATAGGGGAGAATTATTTCACCAAGTTTTTAGCTGTTAAAGGTGAGTTCACTGTTGCAGAGACAACACTTGCAGGTTCACTGATGCACAAGCAGTTTGCCAGTTCCATTCAAAAATCAATCAGCTTAGTAGTGCACACTAGTAGGCAGAAGTATCCCATTTTTAATCACTCACTCACAGTGGTGGAAGAGGTATTCAGATCCTTTACATATATGAAAGTATCAATACAACAATGTAAAAATACTCCAAGTACAAGTAGAGCCCAACCAATATATATATATACACATATATATACATATACATACATACACATATACATACACACATATATTAAACTTGTATATGTGTGTGTATGTATGTGTGTATATATATATATATATCAGCGAATATCAGACAACATATACACCGATACTGATATATCTGGGATATCCCAATATCGGCCAACCAATATATCGGTCAGGCTCTAATTACAAGTAAAAGTCCTTTAAGAAAAACCCTACTTAAGTAAAAGTACATAAGTATTAGCAGCACAAATGTAGTTGAAGTATTGCAGTAAAAGTAGTGGTTTGGTCCCTCTGACTGATATATTATTATATATGACATCATTACATTAATACTGAAGCATCAGTGTTAGAGCAGCATGTTACTGTTCTAGTTACTGTTGTAGCTGCCGGATAGCTCCACTCTTTGCTGAAATGTGACTCTGACTACACACTGCTTTTTGTAAGACGTCATAAGCCAAAAAGGTTGGAAATGACATGGTTTCATCTTTAACAATGTGTTGTATTTTAAAAGCTTGTTATATTATCCATTGTGTCAAATCTTCATCTGAAAAGTAACTAAAGCTGCCAAATTTCCCTCTGAAATGTAGTGGAGTAGCAGTATAAAGTAGCATCAAATGAAGTACTAAAGTGAGTACAAGTACATCAAAATTGTACAGTACAGTACTGGACTAAATGTACTTTTTATAAACTATAAACTACCAACTTTTAGAGCAAGTTAACATCAGCTTGTTTACATTTATTAACAAAATTCCACCACTCCGAAAGAGGCGAGCCAAGTCTTTTAAACTTACTTATTTATACGAATGAGCAATGTTGGTGATTTATATGTAAACCCATATCAAACATGGGAGTCACAGAACAATTCTAGACAATCCTAATCCTCCTTTTTTTTACTGCGACAAGTAGCTTCATAAACTTGCAAGAACACATTAAATCGTCCAAATTGTGAACAGAGTTTGGCTTGAGGACCAATGGCTGTGTTTCTGTAAGTTAAAGACTACAACAGCTATGCAAAGAATTAAAAAGCGACCTGACATACGTTGAAAGAGAAAAGTAAGTATAGTATTCGGCATTACTCACCTGCCTTGGTGTCCCAGGGTTGTCTGTGGTACTGCTGGGTGCAGTCACATCAGCTTGTACATTTTTCTATGTAGCACCGGCTCGAGGTCAACTTTCTTAAGCATAAATCTCTCATTCCTCAGGCAGCTAAATAAAGCGATATGTCCTTGATCCTGGGGGAAAAAAACTCAGAGATCTGAGAGCCAGTGGGGTCCATACGTACATTAATCTCCCCTCATGTTACCATCACATGAGGAGAGTGTGACAGACGCAGCGATTAATCCCAGCAAAAGAAAACTTCAGTCACATTTAAAAAAAAGGGTCATGAATGTTACAGTGAGTGAGCATGAAAAATCTCTCCTCGTTAAACCTTGTAGCTTCATATAGAAAAGTGTTGCAATGATGTAATTAAAACTGAAATGACTTAACTCATGACAATCTCATAAAACTTGTTCAGTGCTGCCAGAACATGACACACAATTTAACCTCAGGCTAACATGACTTGGCTGTTTAACTAGTCCAACTGAAACAAAGGAACAATTATAATTTATCTATCTATCTATCTATCTATCTATATCTATATATCTATATCTATATATATATATATGTATATATATATGTATATAAAATCCTGAAATTAAAATCCAGCCTTTTCCATCCTCTTCCCAACTGAAGCTCCTTTAAATTTCGTAGGATTTAATACAGAGTAATCCCCCTGTAGTTCCACCTCTGTCTTCTTTTAAACTATTATGTTTTTATAGCTCTGACAAATAAAGATAAGTATAAATAAAAAAAATAAAGCAGATTAAAACAACAGTTAAACTGATTCTTCAACAGCTCAACTAGATTTTAATGCATTAGATAAACAGGGTTCTGTGCATTACTATTATCTCTGTCTATTTGTAGTCAAATTTCTTCAGTGAGGCTCAAAAAGTTCAATATTTACCTCGTATTCTCACATTTTTATCCACATTCTGTGCTTTTTTTAGTGTAGTGACATTGTTTTTGAATGTTTTAGAGATGTCAAATTAAAGGGACAACCTTGTTATTTTTGGTGCGACAAACTTCAGTAAAAGTTTAGATAAAAACAGAGCGAGTCAGACTTTAATGATTTTTTGGGTGAACTATTCCTTTACCAAAACCATACAAGGGAATAATCAAATTCACTCTGTGGAAGACAATAAAATCACTAATACAAAAGAAACACAATAACACATCTGGTCTCTACAAAGCAAAACAGAAAGTCCATCTTGTTATCACATAACGATAAATGGGACGGGAAGGCTGGATCCTCAGAGGATGAGACAGTTCAGAAACACTTTAGTACGCATAGACTCTGACTTTGTGGACATCAAGGTCCTGACATTCTCTCTTCCTGCTGTAGTAGAAAAATGTGTCATCTCGACGTTGGAGCTTCTTCACAAAGCCGCTGTCTGGCCACTTCTCAATCTGAGACAGAAACAAAAAAAGATATTAAATACAAAATGTATTTATAACTGACTGTACCTCTTACTTACTTGAACTCCTGAATCCTTTATGTGGCGCACCTCTTTGGAGCTCTTTATTGTGTTATTCAAAAAAAAAAAAGAGAAAAGGACACAATATCACTTCTAACCAATGACTTCCTGTTTGTTTTTAGGTACTGTACATCAGACACAGCAGGTCTTTCATTCCACTATTAAAAAAGATCAATGTGCTACTGTTGTATGGAAGTACCAGCCTGACAATATTACTGCCAAACACAATATCACTAAATGACAGTGCAATCAACAGAAACAAGCTTGGTGTAGCATGATGTAGTTAAAGTATTGCAGTAAAAGTACATAAGTATTATGAGCTTGATGTAGATAAAGTATTGCAGTAAAAGTACATAAGTATTATGAGCTTGATGTAGTTAAAGTATTGCAGTAAAAGTACATAAGTATTATGAGCTTGATGTAGTTCAAGTATTGCAGTAAAAGTAGTGGTTTGGTCCCTCTGACTGATATATTATTATATATGACATCATTAGATTATTAATAGTGGAGCATCAGTGTTAGAGCAGCATGTTACTGTTGTAGCTGCTGGAGGTGGAGCTAGTTTACACTACTTTATATACAGTTAGCTAGTTTAGTCCAGTGGTTCCCAACCTAGGGGTCGGGGCCCCTCCAAAGGGTCAGCAGATAAATCTGAGGGGTCGTGAGATGATTAATGGGAGAGGAAAGAAGAAAAAACAAAGTTCTGATACACAAATCTGTTTTCAGTTTTTGGACTTTTTCTCTAATCTTTGATTTTTGCTGAAATATTGGATCATTTGAACATTTATTGAAATGAAAGCATGTGAGAAGTTTAGAGGGAAAAATCACTATTTGGTGGAGCTGTTAACAACTCATAGACATGTGAAATGTGACCCCGACTACACACTGCTTTTTGTAAGACGTCAAAAGCCAAAAAGGTTGGAAACCACTGGTTTCATCTTTAACAATGTGTTGTATTTTAAAAGCTTGTTATATTATCCATTGTGTCAAATCTTCATCTGAAAAGCAACTAAAGCTGTCAAATAAATGTAGTGGAGTAGAAGGTACAATATTTCCCTCTGAAATGTAGTGGAGTGGAAGTATAAAGTAGCATCACATGGAAATACTCAAGTAAAGTACAAGTACATCAAAAATGTACTTAAGTACAGTACTTGATTAAATGTACTCAGTTACTTTCCACCACTGGTACACAGTCAGATCCCCTGCTTGATAAAGAAAAGTGGGTGAACACTGATCGTATTTCTGAATCAATGGCACAACTACACATTCAAATCAGAATATTTACCAAAGCTCCCTGTTTGACTTGTATGTACTCCAGTTCGTCTCTGTAACCTGCTTGTTGAAATCTGAACAGGTTTTCCACCTCGACAGTCCATTCTCTGGCTTTGCTCATGGACTTCGGCTTGGAGTTGTTATCAGTAATACAGGCCATAGTGGTGAAGCTGAAAGATATCACAGAAATGCAGTTTCTTAAATTCCTGGTTAACAGACTTGTCCCTGATGACTAACAAGACATGACAAGAAAATGCCTTGTTTTGCTCTATTCTTGATTTTTCTGTAGAATCAGTAAAGATTGTGTTGGGGGTAACTCACTTAACATATTATAAAATGTTCTGGAAAAATATGAATGATTCACAAAGCAGCACTTATAGTTAAAAATAAATATAATAAAGTGATATTCAGATTGAATTTCAGCATATATTCGACATATATTGGCAGAGGAAGACTGCGAGTGTCACAATCTTGCTAGTTATAAAAAGTGACATTTTACAAGAATAAGCGCTGCTTGATGGATTACAATGTATGCCGAACTAAAGAATTGACGCTAAAATTGTACTTAACCTGAAAGAAAATGATATTATATCAACATATTTGTCAATAAGTAGCGATACTTTAAAATACAACACTCTTGAGTGGAGTTTCGTGCGTGTCGGACTACTAAGACGAAAAGTAACCTGCTCTTGCTGTTATAACGTCAATTGCTCACAGTAAAATATACTCACATGTTTTACACATTTCCTCAATAATTTCTGAAAAGTTAAAACACTTTACTTACATTATTTTTGTCAAATAAATGGCTTGAAAAGACCTTTTTTTTCCAAACGGCAGTTAGAAAACGGTTGTACAGCTTCTTTTTGGTTGCCTGGTTACCGTGAACTTTCTTCTTCTATGTTGGATGACAGAGGACCAAAAGCGACCGTTAGATGGCGCCAAATGACACGGCAGAAAGTTGACAGCAGAGAAATGAAGAAACTGACAACTTTGCTGCATTATAGTCGGTATTATTAAACAAATATTTGAAGAAAGGAAGCATGGAAACTATAATTTGTTGTTTTTCATTCGAATTGTCAAAAACGCGTAAGAATACTGGAGTATTTACTGACAGCAGATGGCGGTAAGTGCACCTGAACTGCCGTAAAAGGAGCGTAGAAGAAGAAGAGGAGGGCGGGACAAACAAACGTTAATGATGTTATCATAATATGCTCTCTCCGCATAAAACATCTCTTAGTTCATTTTAGACTGTTATACCTCTGAAAGGGTGGGCTCTGAAAGGGTAAGATGAGTTCATTTGCAGGTCGAATGAAGGAGTATCCTACAGTTTCCCTGGACCGGTTCGACCGGGAGAATTTACATGCCAGGGCATATTTCCTCTCCCACTGTCACAAAGGTAAGCTCGGTTGTTAGCTATAGCATCATCAACCTGTTTATGTTTTGTATATGAAGTCAAATTGACAATTACCATTTTAAAAGCGCTCTAGCAGCAGATAATGACAGTTTTCCCCGCTACTAATCTCTTATATCTCTGTCATCGCTTTCAACAGATCACATGAAAGGACTGAAAGGACCAATACTGAAGAGAAAACTGCAGTTCAGGTGAAGATAGTTGGAGTTTAATTGATACCAAGGACAAGTTAACAGTTTTAAAACAACAGTCAGGAGCCCAAATGAACATTTAAACATGTTTTTCATGCTAAAATCATTCCTCCTGTTCATACTGACCATTAGAAGATCCCTTCATAATGCGCTTACAATGTAAGTGATGGGGGACACATCACTTATTCTGGCACATTTCCATGGATGTTACAAGTAAAAATAAAGTAAATTCTTTGAGAAACATATGTAGAAAGAAAATATACTACGATTTGTATGATAAATCTATCATTTCAAGTATTTTCTATCCTACTGTAACAATCAGATTCCCTCCTCTGTACAGTAAAACAGATTCATAACTTATTGAATTTGATGTATCCTGAACTGTAGACCCAAACAAAGATTACAACTAGACAAATAAGTAACTATAATTTCTGCACTTCCGGTGAAAGCAATCATTTTATGAGAGCTGTAAACAGGACAAAAACAATAGTACTATAATATATCACTAACTTTGTCACTATCGGCTTGATATGGTGTTCTCTTTTCCAGTCGAACAGTCAGGCTGTACTGCTCCTTTGTGACCAAAGAGCTTCTGCTGAGCAATCCCAAATACGCTTTCTGGGAGGAATACATTGTAAGTCATTAGCAGTTATTTTTGACCTTTCTTCAATAGATTTCGATATTCAATATACTCAAGTATGTCTGTCTTTCCTGATAATGATCTGTTTTAGGTTCCTTTAGAGCTGGAGAGCCCAACTCAGATTTCTCTGGTGGATGAGGCATCAGGAGAGGTAAAAAAACTGAGGATTTCCTAACTTTCCCCAAGTTTAGTCCATGCAACTCATCAGTTTTATAATTTTAAGTGTCCTACTAACTTTCTAACAGATTTTTTTTGCCCATCTTGTCTGGTGTTTGTTTGACAGAAAGAAGATATTGTGGTAACATTGCTTCCTGCGGGCCACTGTCCCGGCTCTGTTATGTAAGTCACACTATCTTTGTCTTTGTTTACATGTAATGCTGCAACACAACATGCAAGAAAAAATAATAAATAATGATCAAATTATAAAATTCCCTCCTCAGACATCGATATTTTTCTCTATTTTCCGACATTTTATAGACCCAACAACTATTTGATGGTTAGTTATGGCCCTACGATATATAGAAAAAAAGGTTATATTCTGTTGCGAAAAGTTAAACTATTTTTATTTAACTCTTTTAAAATAATTGTTAAGACATCTGATGGAAAAATCAAAGCATGAACTGGTGTGTGTCTGCGTGTAGGTTCCTGTTCGAGGGTTCCCAGGGAAACGTGTTGTATACAGGAGACTTCAGGTTGGCTGCTGGAGACGCCTCGAGAATAGAACATCTGCACTCTGGCAGCAGGTTGGTGCTCATGAACATCTTCACTGTTTTCTGTTCTAGAGAACCAGATAGTAAACGTTTAAGAATTTGATCATTTCTTCAAAAAAGTCAGAGATTAGTTGGTTTAAGGAAACATACAATTTCCATCACAAGTGTATGCAACAGGACTTAAAAGAGAAAAAGCCCAAGAATCAAATCACAAGACACAAAATAAGTTATACAAACATAAACCTACTTAAATCTTCCTAAGTAAATCTACCTGGCACAATCGACCTCTGACTTCTATAGATCACGGTTCACTATATTCAAAAAGAGGTGTTACTCTTTATTGTAGGTGGGCAAGTTAACCAGACATGTTTACATTTGACACACTGACCAGTTAGTCTTTATCCATGAAGTATTTCCTCTTGTAAAAATACTGTTTGAAAACATTTCTGATGAAACATAAATCTCACCTTTTGTGTCTCTTATGCAAATAATTTTTCGAGTGCAGCGTCTTCTGCTGCCACAAGGGGCAACAATGAGCCCGTTCCACACCTGAAAACAAACCTGAACAGAAAAGAGAGATTTACTGTTTTCAAACTAGTTTTTTGTCTCTCAAGACTTCAGAGATGGATCAGGACTCACTGGTTGGTTTGACTTTTCGGCCCACATGAGGAAATAAACTTTATTTTAGCAAGTAAGCTGTACCCACATAATCTTTATAAACTATGTATCTCATCTGCCTGTTGTCATGTTTGGTCCACAAATAACGTCTAAATACACAAACATGTGGCTAGAAACTTGAAAAGCATGTCAGTTTAGTAATGAAATAAATCAATAGTCTGATAAGGTATTTGTATATGCTGAACATCTGTCTCTAAAGCTGTTGAACACTGTTCTGTCGAAATCTTATTTTTAAGACACTGAATGTCGTCTGAATGAGTCTTGAATGTTCTTTGTCTTGTTGTTCTATTTTCTTCATCACAGTTCGTTTAGCTGATGCTGGGTTTTTTTTCATGTTTCACATACAGAGTGAAGGATATTCAGACTATTTATCTGGACTCCACCTTCTATGACCCACGATTCTACCAAATTCCTACTCGAGTAAGTTTTTGGGGGGATGGGAATGGGATAAAACAGGACATTTAAAGACGTCACCTTGGGATTTAGGAAACTTGGATGAGCATTTTTCACAATTTTATTAGACATTTTATAGACCAAACAATTAATCACTTATTTAAGAAAATTAATAATTTGTTTCAGCTCTAATAGAAAATCGTACAAAGGGCAGAGAAGAACAGATCACCTGGTGTGAACCTTGTGATAAAACACATCAGTTTTTCTGTTATTTTAATATGTATTAGAACCATTGTGATGATTATAGAACATATAATTTGTGTGTGTGCAGGAGGTTTGTCTGAACGGTATCTCAGAGCTGGTTGGAAACTGGATCAGTCAGAGTTCGTATCACGTCGTGTGGCTCAACTGTAAAGCTGCGTACGGATACGAATACCTGTTTACCAACCTGGGAGAGCAGTTCAACACACAGGTAAACAAACAAAAACACACGTCTGTACAGTTTGTGTAAAGATCTCCTGCTTTACATGTTTACATATTTAGTTGTGTAATTATACTCTCAGATCCACGTGAAGAATCTGGCGATGTTCAAGAAGATGCCGGAGATCCTGAGCTACGTCACGACTGACCGCAGGACGCAGATCCATGCGTGTCGACACCCAAAGGTCCCGCTTCACATCTCACACACACACACAGGGTTTCTCTCAAGTTATTCAGAGCCAGAAGTCGGCACAGGGATATCTGGTCTTCAGATTTCATATCTATGAGAAGTAGATGTGGGTCGTATGATGATGAAAAGCTGGGACAGTAGGGATGCCCAGAGGAGAGAATGAGCAGTATGAATACATTTTACTTGAGTTGATGAGTGAAAGTGCAATAAAACCTTTATGAGTAGAGAGACAATAAGAGATGAAGTTGAAACATCTGTTCTGCAAGCTTGAATTTGCAGAAAAGTGATATTTTTCACTACTTTTCCTGTAATCTCCTGTCCACCACCGGTATGTTTTACACTTATTCTTGTCAGGGCTAATAGCAAATTACCAGCAGTAGACTTCAGATTTGTTTCCATTCAGATATTATCGAGTTTAAATAGTAACTTTGGTGTTGTTGCTCTAGAAAAATGAATTGATTGTCCCTATAGGACAGTCATGGCATTTATTTTGTCCAGATCCCAGAAAGTTAAAAATGTCATGAACAATTTTTTGTCTAAAAAATATAAGATTGAGTCCTGATACATTTATTTCAACAAGTTCATAATCCTAAAAAAAACCCAACAGTATTATAGTATTAAGTTAAGTTAAGCACGTCATCTGTTTCAACATATACACACACATCTGGCTGCTCAGTAGTTTAGATATTTCTACTGCTTCATAGCTCTGGATAAAAGTGTCCTTTGTCAATTCATTCATTGATCGCTTGTGTGTGTGTGTGTGTGTGTGTGTGTGTTTGTGTGTGTGTGTGTGTGTGTGTGTGTGTGTGTGTAGGATGAGGAGTTTTTCCAAGGCAACAGGTTGCCGTGTGGCTGTACCGCTTCTGACGGGACTCCTCTTCGCATCATCAGCATCAAACCGTCCACCATGTGGTTCGGAGAGAGAATGAAGAAAACCAACGTTATAATAAAGTAAGATCAGGTTCAGATTTGTCAGAGTTTGTGGAAACATGAACTCCTGTCAAGGTCTCAGGTGGATAATGTCTTATAGATAATCAATTAGACAAGCAGGAGACGCTTGCACTTAAAGGACAGGAAGAAGGAACGATGAAAGCGAGAAAAACATGTTTCAGTGTTAAGTTGGGCTCCTGACTGTAGTTTTAAGACAGACTTGAACAACTGTGAACACGTCCTTTAAAGAAGAGTTTATTATAAATCATGACATTTGGTGTACGAGAGCTAAATGTGCCTTTTCTTGTTGTTTCTTTCAGGACAGGAGGCAGTTCCTTCAGAGCCTGCTTCAGTTTCCACTCCTCCTACTCAGAGGTACTTCTGTCTTTCTTTTAATTTCAATTATTAAACCAGAATCATGTGACTGTGGTTACACATAAACATGCAGGAGTCTTATAGAAGCTTGTATTGAGAATCAAATCTTAGTCGGTGTCACACAGAACATCTGTTAGAATACGTAAAGTTCAGCTAGTCCTTCCTTCTCTTCTTCTTTCCTTATATATTTTACAAATGCCTTAATTGTTTTTAACAAGTAATTCGCTCATACACACATGATATATTGATGCTCACAATGTTCCCCTTCAATTTCAGATCAAAGACTTCCTCTCTTACCTCCAGCCAGTCAACATCTACCCCAGTGTTATCCCTATGGGTCGGACGTTAACTGAGGTTACACAGATGTGAGTGAAGTTTCATTTGTTTTCATTCTGCAATCATCTGCGAACCGAAATTTTAAGCGACGGATGTTAAAGTTTTATTCTCATTTCTGTATTTAGCAAAACATGTCAAACTATGTTAAGATGACTATGAAAGTTAAACTGCAATTATTTTGATAATTGAATAATTGTTTCTGTAATTTTTTTTAAAGCAAAAACACCAAATATTTCCTCGTTTCAGCTTCTCAGTTGTGAGGATTTGCTGCTTTTCTTCATCTTCTGTGATAGTAAAGTGAATATTTTTGGGTTTGGACTGTTGGTTGCAAAACAAAACAAGCAATTTAAGGACTGTAAAAAAGTTGTATTTTTCATTATTTTCTGACATTTTTTAGACCAAACAATTAAAAGATAATGTTCAAATTAATTAATTAAGAATATAATAGTAAGTTGCAGCTCTAAATTAATCACTAACCCCCTCAGATTCTTTTATTTTAAGCTACCTCTATAAAATTAGAGGCAAATTGATGAGTTTAAAAACATAAATAAATAAATACAATGTGATAACATTTCATCAGTGATACATATATTGATTTATAATAATGAATTTTGCCTTTTAAAAAGTGTTTAACAGCTGTAATAACATTGACTCCAGGTTGAAGCTGATGTGCAGGAATTGGTCTGATCAAACAGCGTTCATATACAAACCTCTGGGAGTCCTCAAACGCACCATGGCGGAGCGACCTACACACGGTAAGACACACACACACACACACACACACACACACACACACACACACACACACACACACACACACATAAAACCATGGCAGCTGCTCTACACAGCAACACATCTGTAACTACCTCTGTAGCTGTGATGCTTGTTTCCAGGTCACCGTGTGGTGTATGAAGTGTAAACTGTGCTTCATGGAAACTAGATCAACTTTCTACTGTATGTGCATTTTGTCTGATGAAACACATTTTATATTCAAAACACAGAGTTTGGTCTTTCCAGGTGAAAACTTTATAGTGAGTTTCAGCTCGTTGTTTATCTGCCCGGCTGCAACTTTACTGTTTTGGTTCACTCTCAGCGTTCTCATAGCGTCGTTTTTGGCCGCTGAAGGCAGCTGTTTTCAGAGTAAAAGCTCTAAAAAGCCACTGTACACTACCTGCTCAGCACCAAAACAAACAGACACAGTTAGCTGTAGACTAGCTGGTGAACATAGGGGAGCATTTAGCAGCTGAAGAGCCAGATATTTCCCTCAGGAGTTGGTAGAGAGCAAAAACAGAGCTAAAAGAGAGTGAATATTGGACTTAGATTCACCAGTATGACAGAAACACGACAAGTTCAACACATCAACTTAAGAGGTGATGATGTGTCAGTGTTGTGTTCACTACTGTGGACAAAAAAAATCACTTAATGCAGGTTTTAAAGCCAAATACACACAACTAAAACTCTGAAATGGAGATAAAAAGACACATCTGAAGGATAAAATACCAGGTGAGAATGAATTCAGATCTGCACTGAAAGATATTTAATATTCAAAAATCTTTATTTCAGATGTACCGAAGATGACATTTTAGGAGATGATATGTGACATTTCATCACCATTCAATGATCAATATCAGCTTTGTAAACGAACAAACTATTTTATCAGTCTAACGGTTGTCATGACGTCTAATTAAAGATTCAGACAGCGATGACGGGCTGTTTGACGGGCTGGATCTGGCACCAGTGAGGAAGAAGATGGGACTGAATCCAGAAATAGAAAATGGTGCATGAACTTCTTTTTTTAGCATTATGTCTTTTTTTGAAGTCTCAGGTATGTATTGTATTGATTATTATTCACTAAACTGTTAATTTTCTTTTCTGATCTGTCGGTTTTAGTGAAAGCTCCTCTGAAAACAGCGCCTCCTGTGTCTGTGGCCGAGTCTCTACCTCTGACGGTCACAGACTCGCAGCCTGTTGCACGTAACTATGTGGACTGCACCGAGTCCAATGATGAAGAGGAGGATGGTGATGAGGAGGAGGAGCAGCAGCAGGAGGAGGAGGAGGGAAAAGGGGATACAAACCAGACGAAGGAGGAGGTGAACATGATGATAAATGAAAGCGAGAAGAATAAAGAACCTGAGAAAAAGAAGACTGAGGTCGAAGGATGCGGCTCCTCTAATCCTCCGCAGTGGGAGGACTTCTTCACCACGGAGATGCTGAGTGACAGCCAGAACAGCCTCAACAGCCAACCACAATCCTGCTGCTCTGTCACGAGCCCCTCCCCCTCCGTCATGACCGGTTCCCAGACTCCAGATCTGTTCAGCGATAACGAAGAAAACCCGGACACCAACGAAAACTTCAGTCTGACCCTGTCCGCCTCTCTGTCAAATCATTCCTCCCAGAACCAGGACTTACCCGACACTTTGATCCTCCAACCAGAGCAGAGGGGGCGGGAACAAGGAGATTTAAGGAACGATACGATGTCTCAGGAGATGGAGAGCGACAGCCAAAAGGTCCAGTCCGAGCCGGAGGAGCTCTCGGAGTCCCAGGTGTCATCGGACTTTGATATTCCCTCCACGCCAGAGTCGAAAATGCCACGACCGGATGAACTGTCGCAGCTGTACAGGAAGCTGGCGTCGGGAGAGGAAGTGGTCATCAGAAAGGGAAGTCAGGGCTTTGCGTGACTGAAGGGAACATTAAAGGAAGTTTTTGATTAACTACATTCCTCATATTCGTCCGCAGTAGATCGTAGGCTGCGGACAAGGTACGAATTAATTTCCTAGCAATGCAAATCACAATGTATTCAGACTGTGAGCAAAGGTTTAGGTTGAATAAATGCAGCTTCCTCTGCACATTATATTGTTTTGATGAGTAAAAATAGCCTGTTCGGAAGTGCTCGAACCTTAAAACTGCACTAACTGATTTTTTTGGCCACTTGGTGGCAACTGAAATAAGCTTGTAAACCCAACACTGAGATGTTATCAACTTGAAGTTAATATGAAGAACTTGTTAAAGAGGACATATCATGCACATTTCCAGGTCTATGTTTATATTCTGGGGCTCTACTTGAATTTATTCGCATGATTTCCAGTTAAAAACTTTATTTATCTTATACTGGTCCTTTAAGCAGCCCCTCAGATCAGCCTCTGTTTGAAACAGGCTGTTTTAGCTCCTGTCTCTTTAAGGCCCGCCTCCCAATGAGCCCACTCTGTTCTGATTGGTCAGCTTCAGGAAGCTTCTGCAGGCTACGTAAACAAACAATAGTAGTAGGGTTTCACTTCTTTTTCTCGTTCATTACTTGAAACATAAACTATCCATACATGTTCAAGCCTGAAATCCAATATAGATTTAACTTTGCAAGCTGAAGCCCTGAGTTTTGACTTTCAGGCAGCATTTTTACACACATTCACCTCAAGTTTTGGAACTTTGACATCATAACAGTGTAAAAATAACAGAAAATCAAAAAAGCATGATATGTCCCCTTTAAGTACAACCTGTCATTACTTGGTGAGCCATAAATTAAACTTCTTCGGTTGATCATCTTTCTTGTTATAAAGTTAAATGAGTCACTGATGGTGTTGCTCATAGTGTGAATACATCGTTACCTCACTTATATACTGCAATACTTCAGGTTTATACTACATGTACACTATGAGCTTCTATAATATCTTACATGCCTTACAAGCGACACCATTCCTATCAAGCTTCAGTCTGACCTCCAAACCACACAAACCTCAGTATGTAAAGCAACACACACACACACACACACACACACAGTTCATTCCAATGCACTTTAGGTTCATCTGTGCCCTACATGTATTAAGGCACCTGCACACTTTTTCGTTGACAGTTTGTGGTTTGTTCTGCTGAACACTTGTCTTCATTGTGAAGTGGGTCAAGTAAGTGGAAGAACTTTTGTATAAAAGCAGGACTTTTGTTTCCTAAACTAAAATAAAAATATTTAATTTCAACTGAAGAGCTTTTTTTTTTTGGTTTGTTTGACTTTATACTAATGAAAAAAACCTTCACATATTCAACCTGGCAGATTTTCACTAATAAAACCAAACATTTTTTGGATAATTTCAAATGATGGTCATGAAAAATACTCCAGAGTCTTCAGAAACACATATTACAACTTTTGACTTCACTACTGTCTTTTAGAGCCTGATTTGAGGCAAATATAAATATTTTAGAGTTGAAAAACAGACACCAATATAAGGACTAATATTCAATTTTAACCATAAATCCATAACATGATCAGTTACTTATCAGATGAGCTTTTGAATAAAGTTTTTATTTTTTTAATGGCTATTACAGAATTGCTGCCATAATATTTACACTAAGCTGAACATTTTACAGATGAAGATTAAACTTGCAACCGTATGGAAGATTTAAAATGCCTGAATAAAAAATAATTTCAGTGGAAAATTCATGTCACAACGAAAAACAATTCATTCAGTTTTAAAGTCAAATGGCTTAAATAGTAATTTTTTTTGTTTTTCATTTCATTATGACAGTAAATGCAGACATAAAATATAAAGAGAAAATTATATGTGTACTTCACTTGGTTGGTTTGTTTTAATTTAGACATTGTAAATCTTCCATATAAGTGCTCCTTGGTGGAACAGCTATATAGTGATGATATTGCAGTTTCTTGTTACTTTAGGCCGACTTGCAGTATGTGCAAATACTGATATTTGTTGATTCAATACTATTATCTGGTAGATGTATCTGTCGAACCTTTTATCATCAGGAAAAAAAAAGGTTTTTTTACCCTGTTTTAGTAAAGAAAAAAGTTTTTTTTTTCTGCTTACTTCTCATTTTTCTTAATTTGGTGCTTTTTGGTGGTTGAATATGAAAACTACACACTTTGTCTGATTTTGTCCCAACTTTGGTCGTCAGTGTTTACACAAACCTCTCTGTATTTCCATCTTTTAATTATGGGAAATAATAATAATAATAATTCCAATCTGGTTGAAAGTTTGGGAGCTTTTCAAACTTTCAGAGATTAATTTTTCTCATATGGCTTTAATTTCTCCCGCAAGTCTTTGTGTTCATCTACTTTTCTTTTAACTAGTCAAGACAATTGATCAAACCTAATCTATCGGGAGAGTTAGTGTTTTATCTTTAAATATGACAAAATATTTAATTTCTTATCACAAAAGCATCAGTTGATTTGAGAGAAAACTACTAAAACAGAGAAGCAGCATTGTGGGAAAAAAGACTTTACTTTCCTCTTTTTCTCTTCCAGCAATTAAAAAACATTTTTTTTGTAAGACAAGAGAACAAAAACATTAACAGGCACTACGAGCCCGTCTGAGCAAGATAATTACTGAAACAGCACAAATGTAACAAAAAGCAGATCATTTCCTTAATTCACTTCAACTTTGTGAACAAATCTGATCCACAGTTGGTTTCACAGCAGCCTTGTTCTTAGTGTAAACCAAATTACACACAAATTAAACTTGTTTTAACATCAATTATGCTGTTTTTCCAGTGACACTCATTTCCTTCCTCCATTCTTAACTTCACATCACTTCCAACAGGCAGAAATCCATTTGCCCTGTATTGCATCATTACATAAGACTTTTGTAACCAGTGTTTTTATTACAATAACTCAAATGATGTGTTACAGATTCAAGGTACAGATTAGGATAAATGTGATAAAAAGGCAGGAGTGTAAATGTTCTTAACTAATGAGTTCTCATTTGTGAATTTCATGGCTGAAACTTGTCATTTGTATACAATCAAATGATTGTGACTTGATGCTGCTACACTCCAACTTTAGAGTTTAGCCAATTAAGCTAAAATTAGAGTTTTTAGCTTAATTGGCTGAATGTGAGCAGACTTTACAAATTAGAATAGAATCTTTATTGTCCTCCAGGATGGACAACATGCATTTAATTTAAATTCTTTTGTTTCAACTCAATTTAAAACTGTCAATTGTGATTTACAAGAGCCGGCGTCAAACTGTGCTACAAGTGCTTAATGTCGCACTGAGGCTGAGCAACATGTGAAAGGATGTTCATGTGTAGCAAAAATAGGCCTTTAGTCCACATATATATCTCTTATGTGTGACAGGATATAGCTAACACGTTTCTATATTTTTCTTAATGTCAACAAATCTCATGTTTGGAGCGAAACCAACAATGAACTGATCTCCTAACTAGTATTGTTTTTTCCAAAGTCTGATATATCTTATTCCTCCGTTGTTGTCTAAAAACTATTAAAAACACATCAGTGAGTCACACCGCTGCACTGGGTGACATGTTCCTTCATTATGAAGAGTTTGGTCATGTTGGTCTATTTAGAAACGGCTCCAAAGACTAATAACAGCGATCACATTTTCAGTCTCAGGAGAGTAGTTCTGTTTAAGGCAGACATCACTGAGCATGTGCGGGAATGTGGTTCTGTTTACAGCTTCACTAGCTTGTTGTGCTACATATCACAACCTCTTGACTTCATACTAAATTATAAATTTCTCAAAGAGCTATGCTCAGTGGTGTCTGCCTTACACAGAACTACTCTCCGGAGACTGAAAACGTGATCGCTGTTATTAGTCTCTTCATAATGACGGAACATGTCACCCAGTGGAGTGCTGTGACTCATTAACATGTTTTTAATAGTTTTTGAACAACAACAGAGGTCTACGACACAGAGGAATAAGATATATCAGGCTCTGGAGACACACACAATACTAGTTAGTAGGATGAGTTCATTGATGATTCCTTGACAGAAAGAAAAAACACAGAAAATTGCCAGCCATATTCTTTAACATTGTGTCTAGATTTTAACTTTATACCAGGAAATTTAATCTCTCGAAAGCAAGTAGTTACAAATCTATCAACTCCTGACCAGTAGTGTTAACCCTGCAGCATTACACGCTTGTACAATCCAAATCACCGCAGTACCTCCAGTTGAATCGTAACCTCTCTCCATCTACAGTCCCTGTAGCCTACATGTGTATGACATGATATGGTTTAGTTAAGCAACGTCCTAAACAACCAGCATCGTTCGTGAGTTCACCTTGAGCACAAAAACGACTCTCTGTTCAGTAACAAACACGCAGCTTTCGTTTCTTCGCCGTGTAAATGCCCCATGGAGAAATACAGTTCACTGACGTCATCTCACAGCAGGAGCCACTTTATGTATACTGTTTGCCCTGGAGGACCGAGAGCGTGCAGGTTTTCACTCCAAACACACCGAACTACAGGTGAGTTTAGGTGAGGTCAAACATTAACCCTAACATTAACGGTTTTGTTTGACTGTATTTCACTCTCTTATATTATGTTACTATTTGATAGCTATGGTTAGTTCAGCTAGCTAAGTTAACGGCTCAAACAAACTTAAACAATGTAACAAAGCACTGAAACAATTTTATTGGTCGCAATATACACTGTATGCATTTGATTTGTGTGACTATGTCTTCTTTGATTGGATTAAAATGTAAATATTCTTCCTGCTTTGTTTGCCCGCTTTATTTTACCTAATGTCTTAGAGTGGACGGGAATGAATTACCGTAAGTGTTTCAATATAGGATGCAATATAAAAAGAATGTGGGAGGAGAGTAAAGTGGCCCCTTGGACTACTACTTCTGGTGCCCTTGCTTGCAGCATGCCAATGAAGCCAAATGAAGCTCACCCAGTCGGATCCTCTAGTGAAGTCGATGGATGAGATAAAAATCTGCAGCGTCTTGGCACACCTTCATCTTTATAAACATCAAACTGTCTCTGTTTTATAAAGCGTGAGTCCAGGTTGACATCTGCTTCCATAAAAGCACAGAAGTCTATAACCAGTTCGGCTCCACAGTCAGTCAAACCGGGTGTAGTTGGTCCCATTACAGAGGACGCTGAGAGAGGAGATTGGCTCCGCTGGGTGCTGCTGCTGCTGTTTCCCATCTGAGACTTCCTGATGACAACACTGAGGATCTGACGGTCGCCTGGAGAATTTCTTCTTCTCACACGACAAACTCCCTCCTGACATATCATTCTTCTGTCACACCTTTCAGTTCACAGAGAGGCAGAGAAGACAGCAGCGTGATACATTTCCAGGAATTAGACAGTGTTTAACTGGTTAAAAGTGATGGAAAATAATTTGATTTAACAACTTGATGTAGAAACATAAACACAGTTAAGTACGTTGTGACTGCATGATAAGTATTATAACGTAGGGCTGCAACTAAGTCCTTTATTTTATCAATTCATTGTTTGGTCCATAAAATGTCAGAAAATGGTCAAAAATGTCAATCAGTGTTTCCCAAAGCTCAAGATGACGTCCTCAAATGTCTTCTTTTGTTCACAACCCAAAGATATTCAGTTTACTGTCATAGAAACCCGAAAATATTCACATTTAAGAAGCTGGAATCAGAGAATTTGGAAATTTTCAATTAATCAAGTATCAAAATAGTTGGCAATTAATTTTATAGTTGGCAACTAATCGATTAATCGGTGCAGCTCTGATATAATGACTGCATAAATGGCAAAATGAACAAAACACACAAGTGATTAGGTGAAATATTCACTTATTTACATTGTAAGATTTTTCATTGGATTAATCTTCTTAAAATACAAAATAAGTAAAGAATATTTGGGAAATTATTCATTTTGAAGCCTAAAACAAGTAAAAACACTGGTGTGTTCCTTTAAGACAGTTGTTCCAAAGGTTTTTAGCCATGCTAGCAAGGCTCCACCGATAGCAATGTTGGTCTACTTACATAATAACGTTAGTTAGCTTAGCATACTCGGATATTTCCTTCTCACTGTGAATTGTATGAATCCTACTAACTCTAAAACACACATATTTCTCCAGATACGCAGATAAAACACACTTACATTCACAAAGGATTAACAGTTAAGTCTATAAAGCTTTAAGTCTCTGTTAGCTGTTATTTTTGGAAGTTATGTTACGACTTGTGATGCTAACAATCACTTCCTGTTTACATATTTGGATGCTTCTTATTGGACAGCGCTACAAATGTTGCCTAGCAACCGGTTTACACAGTACTGAAGTTTAAACTGACGAACGACTTTACGCACAAATGTATTGATGGATTTATAGACAAGTGAAATGAGGAAAATGAGCTTTAACCACTGACATGACATCATAGCGCTCATTAATGTGAGAAACTGGAGGAGGTCGTGACACACACACACACACACACACACACACACACACACACACACACACACACACACACACACACACACACAGACCTGGATCTTCATTAAAATTAGAGGCTGTTCCCCCACAGCGGCTTCCTGAGGGAGTCTCTCTCATTCTCTGTGGAGGACAGTTCCAATAATTAGCTCACACACACACACACACACACATATCAAATATTAAACTAAATTCTTTTTTTACCACTAATGAAATATGAAATACATATACAGTACTTACATTGATACATGCAACACATAATAGTATCACAAAGATAAAGAATAAACAACACAAACACACAGTCTGTGTAGTGATCATCAGTATTTTCTCTCTCCCATGCTCTCATGACCCTGGAGACTCAACAGGAAATTGAAGCTGTGTGTGTGTGTGTGTGTGTGTGTGTGTGTGTGTGTGTGTGTGTGTGTGTGTGTGTGTGTGTGTGTGTGTGTGTGTGGAGGTTATTGGGAATTGGATATGTAGTATTATACTCTCACGTAGGCATGCTGTCTCACACCAAAAGCAGAAATTAAACACAAGCACACGTGTTAACTGAAGAAACAATCTGACTTAAGTCTTGTTTTTCATTCTTAGATGAAAAGATCGATAACAGTTTCTTGTCTGTGATTGTTTTCAAATCCCACAGTTTCGTTTGCTTTGGTCTAAATCAGCGGATGAGTTGTTTAACTTGTCCTCAGGAGAAATTATACTGCAGCGAATTTGCAGATCCATTCAATCTTTCATTTAGATTAAGACATTTTAATTCTAAGTCAAGCAAGTGTTTCTCCCCTTGTGAAGAAAGACAGAAGACTATCTGTTCATGATTCGTCACTCGTAAATTTTGTTCGTAAGAGAAAATTCTACAAACGAGCTGCAATTTAAGAACAAATCTGTTGGTATGAGCCGTTCTTGCATGAGACCCAATGAAACTTTGCTATTGCTGATTAGCAGAGAAGGATTTTCTTCAGTATTTTGACTCTATGAAGGATTTCGTCAGCTCTGCAGCTCTATATTGGACAATATCACATTTTGAATTACTGCCTACATGGTAGCTTTTATGGGGTTAATTTTGAAATGTGATTTGTGTCTAAAATCACAGCTTGTATTATTGTCTTTTGGTTTGCGTTTCTTATTTTTGGTTTGTGATTCTTGTTGGATGTTTCACTGTACAGAATGATGTATGTGCACAGTCTGTTTTCACATTCATCTGCTGAAAGTGGAAAGTTTCTCTGAGTTTAAGGGGTCTATGAGCTAGTTTGGAGCCAGTCGTGGTCCAGTGTGCAACGTACACAAGTGTAATGTGAAAACTTGAAGTGGATTTTACAGTGAAGTAGGAGACATCTTGTGTCCAGCTGTTAAACTCCTGAAATGAAATATATTTAAATATTCATAGATTCTGGATTTTTTCAATGAGTGAGAAAGAGTAGATGTCATTTTTAAAGTTTTTAACGTGTAATTATACTTTTTTTGGGTGGAAAACCCATATCAGACACACATTATTGCTCCAAACAGAGTATTTTTATGCATTAATACATGTTTGGAGGGGATCTTTAGATTTCAACTTTTAGGGAAGGCTAACATCTGAGATCTGTGGTCACTTCCTGGGATATGACGGACAGTTTATTGGACCAATAGAGGCGCAGCAGAGAGAATCCCCACCACTGAAACATTTGTCCGATTATTATAATGACCAAACTCACAAAAACCGAGAAGCGGAAAGGAAAACCAAAAGACAGGTTTGAATTTTTCCAAATCTGTTTTTATATAACCCTAATGTGCCAATATGTGTGTGGAAATGGGTCTTAGTCGCTGTAATAATTCCCACTCTCCATACTGACCATGAAGCAGTTCTCTCTGAATGAGACTACACTGTAAGAGAAGAGATGAAGTTAAAATGATGCTTCAGCAGCCTCTTTCAGCTAAATCAAGTCAATATATTCCAAAGTTACACCGTTTAATATGAAATTCCCTGTTTTTGTTTCTCCTGAACGTTCCTTGCCGAGCTGCGGCGGAGGGATACATTCTTGTAGTGGCTTGTCGATTTGTTACTGGAACCAGGTTTTTCCTAACATGTTACAGAGTAAACCACATACAGTACTATGTTTTTATTTACACTAAGTTGTTGTAAGTTGTTCATGTCAGACGCAGAAGCAGGAGCAAGTCGAGGTGGTCTGGAGGACAAGAACAGTTAGAGATCGACCCTGAAAACTCAAAGAGTCAAATCGGTTTGTTACAAAAATATTAGTGTCCAAAATTACAGACTCCAGTTATCAGCGTCTCTGAGCGTCTCGAGTAGTAAAAACCGGATAAAATCAACAGACTTACACACCACTGGCAGAATGTATCCCTCCGCCACAGATCATAGATCAGTCCATGGAAACAGGAAGTGGTTAATTTTCTAATAAACAGACTGTAACTTTAGGAGATACAAACTCAATTAAGCAAACTAAAACAGTCTTGAAAAAAACCTGAACCTCTCCTTTAATGCAAGCTGTGATTTTAGATTTGGATGGTTTGTGACGGCATGTTTACATTTTAATTAAGGGACAAAATTAACCTCATAATATTTTGTCAATTTTTGTTCTTCAGTGCGTGCAAAAAATGTGTTTGTGTGTGTTTTACCTCTTAGTGATCCTATCTGTACTTGAGGAATGTTGCTCAGGTCTGTAGGCAAACCCACGTAGACGCCTCCATAATTCCTACGTACACAAACACACACGCACACGCATGCACAAATGAGATCATGTTTATAAATATATTTGATATATAAACAGATATTAACTCAACTGAATGACTGACTTCCGTTTGTCGTCATCTGGCACAGAGTCTTCTGATCTGTCAACACACACACACACATAAAATTAAAACCCGCTGTGTGTATTGAAGTCAGTCGCTGCAGGTTTACAGAAAACATCAGAGAAAGGTCAAACGACAATGACACGTTTTAACATCAGAACCTCTTTGTAAATGTTTTTTTTTATGTGTGTTAAAAGGTGTAAAATGAACTTTTACCCTTTTGATGAAGACTCAGCACGACCTGAGGTCACAAAAAGACAGATGAATGAGATGAATCGTTGGCAAATTGTTCATTTACTTTTCTATTGATTGACAGTTTATTCACAGTTAAACTAATCATTCATAGCTGCTATCATCCACCTCTGACTGCATTAACATGATATCAATGCAACATACAGCATAAGAAGTTGTATTAGGCAAAAGTAGCATTAAAAAACAAAGAAAAACCGAAGGAATACACCAAGTGAATCAAGAAATCCACAGGTAAATCATGGTGACAGTGTAAGCTTGTATACAGCCAAACATCACAGATTTCATACAAATTATTATTCGAATGATAATCTGTAAGTTTGTGCATAAAGTCTCTTAAGTTCTTAGTAACTACTAAAAGATACTATAAGAGAATTATATTGCCAATCCTTTGTGAATGTAGGTCTGAGTTTGTTTTTATTTGTGTGTTTTAGAATTAACAGTATTCATTTAGTTGACAGTGAGGGAAATATCTGATTATGCTAAGCTAACCAACGTTATTTGGTAATTTAGTCGAACATTATGGCAAACTTTCGTTAATTTCGGTGAAATGTAAAGCGTCAGGTCAGATATATCGACCATATACGAGGGGCGGCTGTGGCTCAGAGGTAGAGCCGGTCGTCCACCAATCAGAAGATCAGCAGTTTGATCCCCAGCTCCCCAAGTGTCCTTGGGCAAGATACTGAACCCCAAGTTACTCCTGAAAGTTGTGCCAACAGTGTGTGTGTGTGTGTGTGTGTGTGTGTGTGTGTGTGTGTGTGTGTGTGTGTGTGTGTGAATGATTAGCTTCTCCCCCTTGCATGGCAGCATATGAATGTGTGTGTGAATGGGTGAATGGAGGACTGGAAACACGCTACATAAATGCAGCCAATTTACCATATTCCATGTTACCTCTTTTACTCTTCAGTCTAAATGGCTCAGATATTAGCAAGCTAACGTTAGCTTTGTCAATTGGTTCATTCAGCTAGCTAACGCAACAGTTCCACCTGTCAGTAGCTTTAGTTAGCCTACAACTCATCTCTACATAACATGCAACCAGTTTTAATTTAGTGATGTGTAAATCTACACTTAGTAAACACTGACACTATAATGAGGCTAAGTTTGAATTTAGAAACAGCTGCTGCAACCGGCTCCTGGAACATATCATATATATAGTTCAGACGTATAGATTTAAGTATAAAAAGCTTTAGATTAGTCTATTAAAAGTCTGTAAAAGTTAACAGCTGCCTGTGCCTAATTAGTACCTATACTAATGTCCTGCAAGTGTTGTATGAAGCAAATGACGCACTGATTATTATTGATTGAGGGCTTTACCAGTAGTGGGGCTATAAATGTTTAGTTTATCCTGAAAGTGTCTAAAGTTCATCCTCTATGAAACTTACTACATTGTAAATTTCTCAAAGATCTTCAGTACAAAGTCAAGAGGTTGTGATATGTAGCAAAACAAGCTAGCAAAGCTGTAAACAACATGTGCAGGAACCACCATGCTCATTGGCATCTGTCTTACACAGAACTACTCTCCTGAGACTGAAAACATGATGCTGTTATTAGTCTTTGGAGCTGTTTCTAAACAAACTAACGTGACCAAACTCTTCATAATGAAGGAACATGTCACCCAGTGCAGCGGTGTGACTCACTGACGTGTTTTTAATGGTTTTTAGACAACAACAGAGAAATAAGATATATCAGGCTTTAGATACACACACAATACCTGTATGTAGATCAGTTCATTGTTGGTTTGACTCCAAACATGAAATTGCTCACTGCAGTGATATACAGGTGTACTCTAGGGCCCCCTGACCTCACTGTTGGGTGTGGTTGGTTAAAATATTGCTTTTCAGCCCATTTCCAGCTCTATATTTATATTCTGGGGCTCTACTGGAATATCTTTGCATGATTTACAGTTAAAAACTTCTTATTTATCTTCCACTGGTCCTTTATGCAGCCCCTCAGTTCAGCCTCTGTCTGAAACAGGCTGTTTTAGCTCCTGTCTCTTTAAGGCCCCCCCCCCCCCCCCCCCCCCCCCCAATGAGCCCACTCTGTTCTGATTGGTCAGCTTCAGTAAGCTTCTTCCTGCTCCGGAGGCTACGTAAACAAACAGTAGTAGCAGGATTTCACTTCTTTTTCCCATTCTTTACTCAAAATGGAAACTTCTTAAATACATCCATACATGTTCGAGCCTGAATCTGATCCGAAATATGCGAGTGGACATCATGAACAACATATGGAACAACCTTAGCAACGAAGGCTACGACGAAGGACGCAGGTTGAAGTCACCTCAAGTTTTGGATCTTTGACCATTTTAACATTAACATCCATCATTGTCACAGTATATAAATGACAGACACAAAAAGAATGACATGTCCCTTTAAAGTTACTCTTTAATACCACATAGAGGACAATTTAACACCTGTTTCAGAATTATCTTCATTGGCCAAGTATGTTTAAGCTTACAAGGAATTTGACTTTGGTTTAGTGGCTCTCAATGTATTCACACACAATACAACACAACAATCTTAGTTTGTAGACTTTTTAATACCTTATAAGACCAAATTCAATGCTTGTTATTACTTTTCATGACCTGCAGATACCCTGCTGTTTTCAAAGCAGTGTGGCAGTCCGGCAATTCAACAAAACATTAAATATTTAATATAAAAAATGTATTCCAAGTATGAAACAATCAAACATTTTATCATGCCCTAAAAGGTGGTTTATAATATGAATAACAGGAAACATTTATATGAAAAATATTACACACACACACAAATGCTTCATCTCCTCTTGTGTTTACCTGCGTTTCTATGGTCAAAAACAATACTGGCTGGGCATTTGACAGCATTATATGATAGAAAAAGTTATTAAAATAACTTTGATACGCCTTAAAAGAGAGAAAACACACTTTAAATCTGTTTCTATCTCGTACATGCTGCTAGATAACTCAGAAACGCACAAACACACTCGCAGTTTCTCACCTCCTGTGCTGCTGCTGCTGCTGCTGCTGTTATTGTTGGTGTAGGTTGGAGAGGAATTTCCACATCCCATCTCTTATCTATAAAACCTCAGAGGAAGAGGAAGAACGAATGAGAGAAAGAAAAAAAAATACCAGAGAATAGCTAAAGAATGACAGGTACGAGGAGTTAGAAATAAAGGTGAAGAGAGACTACGAACGTCTTTCTTTTCCTCTCTGTGTCTATCTACTGTACCTCTCTGCATGGAGGAAGAATTAAAATGACGCCAAGAAAAGAGAGGAGGGGGAGAAGAGGGGGGAAGGGAGGGAAACTGCGAAGAGGGAGAGAGAAGCAAAGTGTGTTCACCCCTGCTGTTGAGGGAGCAGAGCCTCTCTCTCTCGAGTGTGTGCGTGTGTGTTTCTGTGCGTGTCTCGTGCTTTGAAATCCCTGCACAATTTGAGGGAAGTAGATCAAAGTCAGCTAGAATTGATTTAATTGGTGCATTTCAGCCCAAATACAGCAGAAGTGGATTTGGAGTGGGATTAGGGGAGAGCAACGACAGAAGAATCAGTTTTTTTTGAGTTTTCAATTTTTTAAAGGTGCAGTACGGTGCTGGGAAGTTTGAGGGATGTGTTGCTGCAGAATACCCGAATTTAGACATATAAATATGACAAGATGTTACGTTTTTTGGGGGAGTTTTCAATTTTTTAAAAGTTTGAAAGTTGCAGTACATATTGCTGGGAAGTTCCAGTGTTGTGTTTCCTCAGTTTTCTTGAGTTCAGACATCTAAATATAACAAACTTTCGATTTTTTGGGTTCTTTGGTTTTACAACACAGGATTGCACAATTACACGCAGCCTCTGCAGCACACACACAGAAAACGTGTAACAATATTTAAATATTTTAAAAGAGAATAAAACAATATATTAGGCAATAAAATAGAACAAAGTATATAAAAGTAGCACTAAAGGAAGAAATAAAAAAGAAAAACTATGTTGTTTACACAGAATATATACACTTATATGGTATAATCTCTGCCATAAATTCTACTTTTACGAAGCTTATACATTTTCAGTTTTTGTTGTTTTTGTCAGAAAGGTGATAATTCTACTTCCTGTTTATTATTGAGGTGGTTGTGGTGTACTAGAGTGCATTATACTGAAAAGTGTTTCTGATATTTTAACATACATGAGGGTGTCTATCTGCTCTCAATCTGCTGACAATAAAGTAAAGCTTGTTTTACGGTTTCTTTTCAGACTTGATCATATCTAAGAAGAACACTACCTATATGTCGACTATAATTAGAGGTGTCACCAGGCAACTTCACAAATCCTGTGAGAACACAAATTCCCATGTGATGCTGCACCAGAACAATGAATAATTAGCTCATTGATGCTGCAGTTTGCACCTATAAAAGGTGAAGAAACTGAGGAAAAATTACACATCCGGGTGATATAAGAGAAGAGAGCAACAAGGTTTTTGTCATTTTAAAGGTTTTGAGATATCTTTGGAGCAAATGGACAAACAACTGACTTTGAAAAACGATTGCGGGAAATGTAATATGTGTGTCCGCAGCACTACATTTGCAATAAGTGTAAACAACACCAGTGTTCTCCTTCAAAGCAGCGAGTGAAGCTTCATTTTCAACTGTTTTTCAGACTTTTTTGTTTCTTTCTACCAACTGAGGAGCCAGAAAGAATCAAGTTTATCTACATACCTGCTCACATTAGCAATCCTGACTGATACTGGATTTTCTGGTATATATACCAATATCAATATTTGAGTAAAATTAATCTGTATACTCTATGTACCAATATAATTTTTGCATTAAAAGAGAACTCCACACAGCCACAGTAGTGCTCTCCAACACATGGAAACACACTGATGCATAAAATCAGTGAGTTCCCCTTTAACACAATATAAAAACTTGATACCTTGTGTGTATGTGTGTGTGTGGCATGAGTCATTTTAAGGAGAGGAAGGAGGCCGATTAACAATTTAGAAAGTAAGTCTGAGACGTGACAGAGGAACAGAACGTTTTTTTTTCTACGCTACAAAATCTATTATCATTAACCAATCACAGATGAGAATCTGCTGATAACATGCTTTTGCAAAATACAGTTCAGTTAAGAAATAAAAATGGAATTAATGCACAGCAGAGTGTCCATTTCGATTAGTTGTTTGGTCTATAAAATGTCAGAAAATGAAGAAAAACGTTTCCCAAAAAAAGTCTCAAATATCTTGCACCAGCTAGCTTATCGTTAGCTAAGTGACGCAAGACTTTGAGGCTCTGATTTGGCTCTTTGTCTGCTTTGAGATACAAGACAAACTTCTGTTCAACCGTGTTTAACTTATAAAACTTGACTTTATCACTATGGAAGTTGCCTCAGAGCTTTTCAGACTGTTTGTTGCTTCACCATCAGCAGCGACAGAATCACGAGCTAATATGCCGCCGTTAGCTGAGGTTACTTCTTCAGGTCCTCTGTAGAAAAAGGCAGCGGCAATCAATAACAATGTGCATAATAATTCTGTACCAACAATAAACAGATTATTGACACAGAGGAATCTGCACCAATAACCACTTCCTGTTAGGTTAGTTGTGAGGTCATTTCATCTAATTTGTTTGTGCTTTGTTGCAATTGTTAGACTTTTTGAGAATAGCAACCCTCAGGTTTAACATTGTTTAACCAGGTTTAATTATCCAAATCATATTTAGATATATTGCCTATATATGTAACACTATTTCATTTATATAAATTGTTTGTCCTTGTTTGACCTTAAAAATGGCCTAGTAGCCTGCAAACTGCGACCATTTTAGGCTACATCATTTTTTTTATAAATATAATATCAAATATGAAATAGCCATTCTTCTAATAACCATTTCCTGTCCTGACCCAACCATTAATATACTTTTCTTGATGCATTCTTGATGTTTTCATAGCAACCTCAATCTAACTAATCTTGCATAGTGCAGGTGGCTGTTTCTGGATTTAATCTAAGAGGTTAGGTAGTATAGAAATGCAGCATCTGGACCCCTCCCCCCACCAATGATGTATCTTTCCAAGTTTGTGCCCCCATTTTAAAACATATAGATCATACAGAACAAATAGATCTTTCCCATCGTATGTTTTGAATAAAAATATGTGTAATATCTGGACAGTACATCAAAAATGCTACCTAACAAACACAAATTGGCAAAAAGAAAAAGTCTTATGAAGAAGGTGTTGTTTTATAAGGCCAGATACAGGTTGAGTGGGTCAACTGACCACAAATAATGTTCATTTTATTATGAACAAATATTAGTGCTACTAAAATTCTCCCCCACACCCCTCCTCCTACTGGAACAACTCACTCCAAGCTTATGCTGATTAAGGTGTGACATGCAGTGTTCCCACATCATTTAATTTCCCTAAAAAGATAAGGGAAGAGACCTGTAGCATAGCGCTAACTCTCACATTATTTCTGTTAAAAGAATATCATGGAGAGAGTAATAAGGTGGTTAAAATGTTCATGCACTGCAATATCGTTTTGAGTACCTGCTGAAGTGATACCATTTATCAGTGTAAAGCTGCTATCGGATCACAGACAGGCTCTAACTGGTTTCATAATTAAACACAGCAGCACAGATGCTGTAAATCCCAGCGTCTCTACATTTCCACAGATCAGCTGACTGAACAGATTACTGTGTGATGTAGAAACACATATATGTGGTGAAACAGAGAGTTCACTGATGCTACTTTTTGCTTTAAACACATGAATTAACTGTTTAGGAAAATGTTTTACATGTATTATCTTAAAATGAAGTTCTGCTTGGTTTTAATTCATAGCTGACCTGGTCATACTGACTCCTTCATCTCTCTCTTCAAAACTAAAATGGTTGTTGGGATGGATGTTGTGGTCATTCATGAGAAACACATCATTATCAAGCTCTGCAAAAAATTACTGACACCTCCAGTGCAGTGATTGTTTGGCTTCACTCAACTTTTAATTGTGCATGTTTTTGATGTTCTTGTACTTTACTTGAGTATTTCCATGTGATGCTACTTTCTACATTTCAGAGGGAAATATTGTACTTTCTACTCCACTACATTTATTTGACAGCTTTAGTTACTTTTCAGATGAAGATTTGACACAATGGATAATATAACAAGCTTTTAAAATACAACACATTGTTAAAGATGAAACCAGTGGTTTCCAACCTTTTTGTCTTTTGACGTCTTACAAAAAGCAGTGTGTAGTCGGGGTCACATTTCACATGTCTATGAGTTGTTAACAGCTCCACCAAATAGTGATTTTTCCCTCTAAACTTCTCACATGCTTTCATTTCAATAAATGTTCAAATGATCCAATATTTCAGCAAAAATCAAAGATTAGAGAAAAAGTCCAAAAACTGAAAACAGATTTGTGTATCAGAACTTTGTTTTTTCTTCTTTCCTCTCCCATTAATCATCTCACGACCCCTCAGATTTATCTGCTGACCCTTTGGAGGGGCCTGACCCCTAGGTTGGGAACCACTGGACTAAACTAGCTAACTGTATATAAAGTAGTGTAAACTAGCTCCACCTCCAGCAGCTACAACAGTAACATGCTGCTCTAACACTGATGCTTCACTATTAATAATCTAATGATGTCATATATAATAATATATCAGTCAGAGGGACCAAACCACTACTTTTACTGCAATACTTTAACTACATCAAGCTCATAATACTTATGTACTTTTACTGCAATACTTTAACTACATCAAGCTCATAATACTTATGTACTTTTACTGCAATACTTTAACTACATCAAGCTCATAACACTTATGTACTTTTACTCATAATACTTATACTAAACTAATACTAGTATTGATTAATCTGCTGGATATTTTTCAGATTAATTGATTAGTCGTTTTGTCTATAAAATGTCTGTTTTCTGGCACGTTTCCAAAGAAAAGATGTTTGTGACTTTACCTAAGTGGTGGTCCAACTGATCGACTGACATTTACTATCCTAAAAACCTGCTTCCTGTGATAAGATTAATTAAAGATTTTGTTATATTCCCCTGGACTCAAAAAAGATCTCTTAGTTGCTATAGTGCCCCCTCCAGGGCAATTAACATGATTTTTTTAAATTGAATTGGATGATAATAACAGACTTTGTGTTTCCATCTGACAGCTGAAGGTGAAGAACCAGCATCACTAAAAGAAAACGATCTGTTCCTCTGTTACGTCTCAGACTTACTTTTTAAATTGTTCACCGGCCTCCTTCCTCTCCTTAAAATGACTCATGCCACCTACACACACGCACACTTGCCCCCCTCGGCTACAGTCCCCTCAATCGCAGGGTAAAGCAAAGCGACTCTCAGAATATAACTGATTGTTCTCGCCACTTCCAGCAGGAAGTGAAAATAACTTCTGGCCACATTTTGAGGGTTTTTTTCCCCCCATTAAACACAGTTTCAACTCTCTGTAAGGTAGAGGATGTAAACATGATTTTGGAGCTTTAAAACAAAACAGATGAACAGGTCAGGATATAATAATAATAATATCTAGATAATTGTTTTTAAAAAAGACAGTTGGTTGAGTTTCTCTTTATTTTAATCTTAATTATTTATTGCACTATATATCTGTTGGTTTTATGTCTTTTGTAAAGCATTTTGTAACTTGTTTCACACATAAAGTTACTGTTATTACATTATTATTAAACATACAGGGTCTTAATTTGTTGGTCATGATGCTGATGCTTTTGTTTTTTCTTGCATTAAGACATTGTTTTTTCTCTTAACCTTCTCTAAATCTTCCGTCTCAGACCCGGCTGAACAGACCCCTCCTGTAGCGGTGGGGGGCTGTTCTGAAGGACATCGGACCATCAACAGGCCAGCCGCCTCCTACGGGCCTGATGATGGGCTTAAAGCAGGCGAGAGCAAAGAAAGCGAGGAAGAGGAGAAAAGAGCTAAAATTAAGAATAAAAAAAGGATAGAACAAGCAGACAAACAAATATTAAAAGGAAGGGAAAAACAAAAATAAATACAGAAAATTCTCCCCTGATCCGCCCCGGCGCCTCTTTGTCTTTGGAGCCCAACCAGAGATGCCCTCTAAGAGCATTGAGGCTATGTTATTTATTTATTATTATTTATTATATCCCCCTTTTATCCCCCTCTCTCTCCCCTCTATATCTTTCATACACACACACACCTACCTAAACACATGCGTGCTACAATAAGAAAATCTAAGCCAAACATTATGCCTTTTTTGTTTGTTTGCTTGTTTGCTCTTTCGTCGTTTCTGTTGTTATTGTTGCAGCTGTTTTGCCTTTTTTCTCTCTTTTTGTTTTGGTTTGTTTGAGTCTAGTTCTTTTGCTCTGTCATATGTTGCTTGTTTTCATATTGGTCACTTGTGTTACACTATAAATTTTGTCTAATCTTGGTTTATTTGCATGTTTCTTAATGTACAGGTTTGTGGGCTGTGTAAACTGATCTTGGGCCGTGTTACCTGACAGGAAGGTGTTGTCATTTTGATACGAACAGCAGACTTTCTGTCATTTTGGGATGAGTTTGAAAGTAGTTTGACACTTTTAAGACAAAACAAAAGCAACTTCCATTTTCTTAAAGCCTCTGAGAACATATTTTCTCAATCATTTTTTAAAATTTTTTGTGCAACAATCCAAGTTTTGTGATATTTGAATCAAAATCTGATGACAGTTATGACGTGGTTTGCTAATATTATCCCATTACTGTCAATCAAACCTGATCAAACCACATCTACATGGTCTTGATGAAGCTGATTTAACTGTTTTGATGTTATATAGAGAATCTTTATATTCTGACATGTCTCAAGATTTACATGTGTTTTTTAAATGTATTTATTTTTTACTGTAATCTGGGAAGTAAAACCTGTTTATAAGCTGCAGTGAGGCAGCAGCTTTGTCCAATTTCACTGATTTACAGCTCCACACTGTTGTCTTCACAGCCTGCAACTTTACCTGAATGCAGCAGCCAGAAAGTGCTCAGCTTGTAAAGTTATTGTTGTTATAAAAGAAGGATGTAATGAATCTGAGACAAATGAAGAGCCAGACAAAGAAAAACCAACAAACAGGACAGAAAACAACAACAGAGGATGTTTGAGTTGTGGCTTTTTAAAGCTGTAGTTCCTCATTAACAACACAAAGAGGCAGTGTTGTCATATATTTATCTCTACATACTGCACCAATAACCACCTGAAAATCAGAGTAAGAGGACAGAAATACCAGATGTAATAAGTATTATAACAGTTTAGTCTAAACATACTGTAGTAAAAACAAGATCTATCAACTTAAATACACAGTTTACTTTAAATATCATTTATGCTCTTACTCAGCATTCCTCTAATAAACAACTTTAAGGCCAAAGTAGTAAAAATGCAAACAGAAATAAGTGCAAATAGTACAAATACTAATACCAAACTCTGCTGAAATATCAACTCATGTTAGTCAAGTTGAAGTCCTGCAAAGAACAACTCATTCTCAGTGTTACTACGTGTGATAAAATCATCTGTTCAGTGCAGAAAAACACAGATGTGGTCAGTTTAAGTTTTCCAGACAGAAACCTTCATTTCCAGCATCTCTAAACTTAAACTGATTCAAAACACAAAGGAGGAAAAATTGTCATTCAAAACAAAACAAATCTTCATCAATAAAACATTTTTTGCTTACAGAGAAACCAATTACCACCTATGAATTTGAATTTGCTGTTTTGCAAAGCTGAATATCTTTCAAACGTGTGAGCAGATATCCTTGAATAATCAGTGTCTATGAATCATAAACAGCAGGCTCCTGGCTGAGTAAAGCTCGGTGGATGCTGCGTGTCCTTGCCTCGGGCTGCTGAAGTGTATCAGTGTTTTTGTCAGTTTAACAGTTTTCTGCTTTGAAAAAAACCAGACAGGACTTCCTCTAATACTTGAATAAATGAGGTGGCACACGGATACTCAAATCTGATTATTCCACCGAAGCTCTTTCTCTCTCAGTGTGACTGGATGTCCTCACAGCTGTCGTTCACACACGCAGATTTCCATTGTTGCAACTTTAAACAGAATTTAAAGCCAAAAATTGATGTTTTGGTTAGTTCAGAAGACATTTAGGCTTCTAATTTAAGTTCCAGATTTAGATTTTAGGTTTTAAAAGAATAAAAGAACAAAAAATAGTTTTTGGAGGATAATTCTATTAGTTAGTTCATACATGACATAATCAGTAATTGTCGATCATACGTTAATACCTTACATACACTATGTTGAGAGATAGTATAGAGTGAGAGACAGAATATGAAAAAGTTTTTCTGTTACGTCCTCGTGTTTTTCTTTTTGTTGTTTTCTTAAATGTTGTAAAATGTGTTTTCTAAAATATGTTCGGAAAAGTTGTGTTTTCAGGAGAAAGGATACACACGATGCATTTTGGTGAGTAACACTGAATGTAAACATAACTCTCAAAACCCTTTAATACATCTCAAATTAAAGCTGGTATTAAAAAATATCTGACCACTAGGGGGCAGAAAGACAAACAAACTTGACATATCAAGTTATTCTGGCTGTAACTTTAGCAAAGAGTGTTGATCAGCAGGATTAAACCATAGATTGTATAAAAATATGGACGTAGTTACCGTGACGTCACCCGTTGGTTTTTGAAGAGCGGTTTTGAAGCTCAAAGCGAGCCGCTCCGGCCATCGCCATCTTGGCAGTGCGTGATGCTGCTAACTCCCAGCCAATCAAAAATGGGCAAAGAGGCGGGCCGAATGACTAAAACAAGCCACCTAGTGGCTGGCGGACCTGTCACTCAAAGCAGCCATGTCCTTCATTATGCATAACTTTACGGCTTAATAAAATTTAAACGGGTGAGTTATAAAAAAAAAATCACCCCCGTACAGTTGTCATGAAAGGGGAAATTAGCTTTAGAGACCAAAACTGTTTTTTGTACCAGGCTGTTTATTTCTGCTGTAAAGTTGGGAATTTTAACATGGGGGTCTATGGGGATTGACTCGCTTTTGGAGCCTTAAGTGGCCATTCAAGGAACTGCAGTTTTTGGCACTTCCGCATTGGCTTCATTTTACAGCAACCCAGAGGTTGCTGCTTGGATTAAACATTAAACTTTTAGAAAGAATGCATTTTGGTGAGTAACACTGAATGTAAACATAACTCTCATAACCCTTTAATAAATCTCAAATTAAAGCTGTATTTAAAAATATCTGACCACTAGGGGGCAGAAAGACAAACAAACTTGACATATCAAGTTATTCTGGCTGTAACTTTAGCAGAGAGTGTTGATCAGCAGGATTAAACATTAAACTTTTAGATACATCAGTGTTATAAGATACACCTCAATGCAAAAACGTACACCGATCCAGTCGCATTCCTTACGCTTTGCACGATAAAAGACATGTAGATTTCAAAGTTATAACCAAGCTAGACGTTGTAGAAAAGTAAAAATGTTTTAGGTTATATAATAATGTGGTGTCAGGAGCTGTTGAATGCTGTCAAAACAACAATTATCTGTAACTTATTTTACACCAAATTTAGCTGTTTTAATCTAGACGGGATTTTAAGTGCTGTTACAATAGATATAAAATTGTATTATATCATAAAACAATATATTATTTCAGTGATTTTGACAACAGTGAACTGAGATTGTGGACTTGACATCGTAACCGTGATTCACTGCGATGGAGGAGAAAAGAAACAGACAAATAAATTTAAAAATACCTTTTTGTTCATATAAACATCTTTTATTGGATATTTGGAATTCCCAGATCTGGATTTTTCCGCCCACTTCTCCACTTCCTTAGAAGAGTCACCGATTTGGGCTTCAGTCCAGTCCAGACCAGTTAAGACCAGTTGGTTACTGGTAGTGCTGATTCTGTCCATTTCAAAGTCTACACTTGGTCCAGTCCATCCAAACCATTGTTTCCGACAATGATGTTACAAGAATAAACAATGGGAAAGTTTTGATGTACAAACTGTTATACAATGATATAATAACCTTTGTGATGTTGGTACAAACATCAGTACCGGAGGGCATTTTTCTGTGTAACATTCAAAACCTCCCAAAACTGTACTTTTCTTGTGCTGTAATAAAACAATATTTCAAATATGCTTCAGTTTTACAACATAAAAACACACAGAACCTCAATCAGCGGACAAATAAATCTACAGTGAAGGCTCAGTTCCCTGTGCTGGTCCTTCATCCAGTCATGAACACATTAATGATATTTTATTCTCTTGTACCTCTGGAAACCACTCAACTAAAGATCATATACGCAGTTTGAAGTATTTAGCATGACAGCCACATTCACACATTCACTTACAGTAGCTGTTTTGAAGCGTGGGGATATATATGGGGATAACATCTGACTGAGGAATCAACAGTTTTGCACCAAAGAAATTTTCCTCTATTCATGATTCACAATATCAACAACACCAGTGGTGGAAGAAGTACTCTGATCTTTTGCTTAAGTAAAAGTAGCAATACCACAATGTACAATTACTCCATTACAAGTAAAATTCCTGCATATAAGATCCTAAAAAAAGTACAGAAGTGTTATAAAGCTAAATAGCTAAATTTACTTTAAGTATTAAAAGTAAAAGTACTCGTTCTGTAGGAAATCTGCCCCTGTGACTGTGACTGATAGCAGCCAGGTCTGGGAAAGAAGAAAAACAAAGTTCTTCCTCACAAAGTTTGATTCATTTTTCTCAAAACATTGCTTTTTTTAATGAAATATTGGTAAGTTTTACCTCACTGGGCCTCAGACAGCTAACAACTCAAACATCTGTAACATGACAGCCACAACTACACACAGAGGTCACAAGCCAAAATGTTTAGGAACTAATGGTTTAATCTCTGACATTTTTTTTGTATTTTATGAGTTTATATGAAAGGTAACTTCAGCTGTCAAATAAAGCTAGTGGAGTAGAAAGTACAATACTTCCCTCTGAATTGTAGTGGAGTAGAAGTACAAAGTAGCATAAAATGAAAATACCCAAGTACAAGTACCTAAAAACTATACTTAAGCATAGTACTTGAGTAATGTACTTGGTTACTTTCCAACAATGGACAATACTGACAAAGTTCTCGGTGAAATCTTTCCTCAAAGTCCTTTCCTTTAGGTTATTTAAGAGTACACTAACTGCATTTGTGGGCGTGAAATGTTGAAGCATGCAGCAACATGAATTCGGTTGCAAACACAATTGTGCAGATCAATTCAGGCAGAAACGATCTGCCATCTTGTATATTGCATTCACTCATAGAGGGACAAAATCTCGCTAACTGTCCTTGCTAGCCTTTGTTCCACTAGCATCTGTAACACAGTGGGTTTCCTCAAAAAGCATTTGTTTCTCCATAATTCTTCATTTTGGCACGTGGAGTTTTCTGTCCATATTTGTATCTTTACTTACTACTGTGACTCAACTCTTACAGCTCACATGAGGCTTTAGCGCCAGTAGCTAATGCCATGTACACATTATGTGGGAAGGATGGCAGAAATTGAAAAGATTGCTGATTATCACTTGCTAACGCTCAAGATGTTTGTGTGATTGCATAGTTGGTCGTGTGAGGGTTAAAAATACCATGCATTGACAATGTAGCTCAATTTGTTCATTATAGTTCGACATTTTGGGAAACTTATTTGCTTTCTTTACTAATATTTAGACGATTGATACCACTGAAACATCTGTAAGTAGTAGGTTAAGTGAGCTAAGCTACTGGCCAGGAGGTGATTTAGCTTAGTTTAGCATATTAACATCAAACAAAGAAGTACAAAATGTTAATTAGTGAACTTCACACTTCTTTGTAGGCCTATTTTTGAACTTAAGACATGCATTAGTTATGCTAGCCTTTCCCCCCTGCCTCCAGTCTTTAAGCTAAGCTATAGCTAATCGTCTCCTAGTTTGTCAAACTCTTGGCAAGAAAGTGAAATAGCTAAAAATTCCCAAAATGTCTAAGTATTCTTTTAAATGTGGTTTTAAATACCTTGAAAATTGACTTTAGTGGACGTGAAGTCTCCATTTTTGTAGGCATCATTTAGCACACAGTTGAATATTTCAGAGAAATCAGTTCCTGTTGTAAATTCATCTTGGATGTTGACTTGAATGGTATTTTCAAGTTGGAAAGTAGTAATTGCACCAACGTCAACATGATATAAATGTGGCATACAGGAATATGAGGGGAACAAAGTAATGTTGCTTATTGAAATGGAAATGTTACTATCCAAAACCATTTTTCAGGTTTTCAGAAAGACAGATGAAATAAACTCTTTGTGTAAAAATAAACCCACTGAGTTACAGAGGCTAGCGTAAAAGAGGTTAGCTTAGAGACGGGACGTATCCCTTCATGGACCTGATTTCGTCCGTCATTATATTCTGTCATTAGGCAGCAGGACTGTCGGTTACCGGCTATGTGAGCGTTAAGCACAATTTGTATTCATTTATATATTTATCTCCAGTTTGTATTTAACATTATTTACAGTAATTATTATTCTTGAACTGTAAATCACCTTACATTTGCACATACTCTATCTATAGTGATGGCTCTCGGTAGTAGTTCTGGTGTCTTCACTTCACTGCTGTGTTTTTATTGTTTATTCTTGTGTGCACTGGTGTTTTGTATGTGTCGTATAAGCTGCTGGATGCCTAAATTTCCCTCGGGATCAATAAAGTTTCTATCTAACTCTATCTACCTGCACTTCATCTGTGTAAATGGTTTTTTGAACTCTACAGATCCGTATCATCGACATTAAACCTATTGTATGGGTGATGTATAGTGTGATAGTGTGACAGACTAAATTTCTTTTTGTACATTCCATTAAAACCTCTTGACAACTTCCCCCTCTTTAAAATACCTTTCTAACAGCACCTGCTTTCCATTGTGATCTTCCAGTTAAGAGAAGCAATTGTAAAAACTTCCACAACAAACATGCAGTAAACCAGCCATAAACCTGTATGTGCTTCATCACCTTTTTTTTTTTTTGGCTTCTTTTCCTTCCAATTCTACTTTCACTTCTCCTCTTTAAGGCACTCGCTGGTGGCAAAGAGAAGGCAGAAAGAAGCTAGTGTTGGAAGGTAAATAGAGATAGAGACGTATTTTTAAGGGATAAATTGAGTAAAATATTGTTCTTAATGTGAGTTTACATGAATCAGATGTCTCATATTTTACAATTTATAAAGTATATTTGTAGCGTGATTGAGCTCTTATGTCAGCAACACAATGTGAAATGTATTTAAACATCTAAAAAAGCTGGTGACACACTGAATTCTGTGAAAGGCCCTCTGACATCTTAATATCAGTACCAGCACCGAAAACCTCCAAAAAATGTTTCACATTTCAATCTTTTTTTTATAAAAGTACCACCAGATTATTAAATACACAATAATTTGTTCCCCTTATTTCTGTCTACACTCGTCAGACACACAATTTAAATGACAGTCCATGCTTGGGAAATAACACACATAACAGATTCTTGAAGTCATTTGGCACCAAAGTGGCTTTCATAAATACATTTCTGAGAGAGAAATGCCCAGGAGAAACTTGAGAAGTTAAAAAAAAACCCCCAAAAAAACACTAAGATGCAGGATTCAGTCTTTGTCAGATGTATCTGGAGGTCTTGCGGTGCCAAATTCTGATCAAAACCTTGCAGTTTTTCCATCCACAGTTTAAGGAATTCAAGAGATGAGTACAAAGATACAGCACCAGCCTGAAGGTCGTATTGCTTCAGAATTCAAAGATGCAGTTTGTAAGATTTGACACCTAAGAGGAATCAATAACTTCAATGAAAAAACCCTTACAACATAAAGACAAAACCTCTCTTTCCCAGTAGTCAAGCAGCTCATCATCCAACTTACAAACTGCATATTTCATCTTTGATGCTAACTCAAGCACTACATAAAGCACGTCGTCTGGGCTCAGAAGGCAAAGAATGATGCACATATATACAACGGTGACAATGATTAATATGTAGTGTAAGAGAAGTAAATGAGTACATTTATACTTCTGTGGTGTAACAGCACTTAACAAACCCAAAGACTGCTGCAGATCTTTTTAAAACTTGGTCCAAATATCACTTGTTTGAGTGGTTGATCATATAATTAATCATGTAGTTTATGTAAAATGTTTTTCTCCAATATTTCTCTAACAGTTGACATAAACATATTTTTGTCACTCTGCTGTGTGGATTTTCGAAAAATAGTTGTTGAAAAAATTAGTTCTTTTAAGTTTTGGAAATGTTTTTGACTTTCCTTTAGCTGGATGATGCATTTAATTTTTTTTTGCATTTTGCTTTTTTCCTGCCGGTCTCTGACAAGGTTTGTGCAAGTTTCAGCAAGCCAAAAACAAATCTCAACAAAAATAAACCAGTCTATTTCTTATAAAGAAGTCTCATTAACATTTCTTACCATTCAAGGGGCAAAATAAGGCAGAAGCTTGGTAACAATAATCTGCAAAAAAGTACAAAAAATGTTTTTATGTGAAAAATTAGATAATTTTTTGATCAAAACATTGTCATATCCGTGTAGAATTACAAAAACTGGGAATGAGATAGCAATGTGCAGGTGCGTTTTAATATTTTTGTGCAGAATAAGGAGGACACCAGGATATTAACTGCTTCGGGACGTTCAGTTTGTTTGTGTGTTCTTAGAAAACAGTATTAATACTGAATGAATTATCCAGGTGAAATAAAGTAAAATGTGTCTTGTAAAGCTGATAAGATGCATATTGCACAGGGGTGACGAGATGGAAGAAAAAGACCTTTAAAAACTGAATTTAACACATTTTAACACCTTAACTTTTGATTTATTTTAAGCCTTTTTGAAGGATCCATGGATACTCTGTCTTCAGAAGACACTTAACTCATTTCCTCTCATGTGTGCAGTTAAACAGAGCAAAATAGAAAAAAAAAAAAAAATTCAATTTACTATGCTGCACTACGTAGAAGGAATATTGCAAAAGTTGTCCAATTACACAAATTATAAAAACAAATCACACTGTAAAATAAAAATGTTTGGCTGTTTAGAGCACATGATTAGGCAGTCATGATTTTCCACAGGAAGTAAAAACAAGCTGGTCCAGAGTGGTGTTGATAACTATTAAACTGCATGTTCGCTCACACACATACAGGATATGACACGATGGACCACCCTGATTAACACTTTACAAAAGAAAACAAGTGGCACTAATCAGTCCATTAAAAAGATAAATCATCATGTATATGTGAATGAAAAGGCTCTGTTTACAGCCTGCATACAAAGAATAATACTAGATTGAACCATAGACTCAACAGAGTGATCTTACTCAGCTGTGATTTGAGTTAACAGCACAATGTCATCAGCATAGAAACACATAACTGCAGCGCATGGAAACATCTCGCCATGATACAAGAAAAGTTTGTGTTGCTATTTGATTTTGGGAGAAAACTCAAAACTCATCGTACCCTGAATTCACTCTGAATTGACAAAACCAAGACCCCTGATTGGCCAGTGGTGTGTACCATAGTGGGTTTTCATTGGTTGATTATTTTAATTTTAGCTCACTTAAAAAGGTAAAAGTTCTTCCAAGCAGCTTTAGAATGAACCCATTCTCTGTTGCTGACTTGAGATCAGATTCCCTCGTTACCATTGAGCACAGAAACAGAAAAACTGACCTCAGATCAGCAAAAGGTGCAAAATCACCTCACAGTTAATAGACTTTGCTTTAACACGAGAAAAGAAAAGTGGTCACAAAGCGTCCTGAAGCTGCTGTTCTTCCAATCCAAGTGACAAAAAGGAAATATTTGGTAATGTCTCACTACTTCACGTAAATTCTTCAATTATCCAAAAATCTTCAATCTTCATTCCTTGCGTGGCACTTTCTTTCTCAGTCCGTACATGGTAAAATTAAACTTTGTGGTGAAGCAGAGGCCAAACACAGATAAACATCGTCCAGCTAGGTCCGAGTACACAAACTGAACAGCCATTAAAAAAATAACCCTTTGATTTTACAGAGTGATATCTCCCATGTTACACGCCATTTTGAATCCCTCCTTGGTATTTGTTTTGGGATGCCAAGTGGAAATACGCCATTCAAACGTAGAAGGTATGAGCGCTTCAGTTTCCGCCACTCTGGGCTTATTTTAACACTTCATTTGTCCAAAAATCTCCACTCGCTAGTCCCATAACTCCTCCCCCTTCAGTCCTTATATGGTCAACAGCTTCCTGTGTCTCCACTAGCCCCTCCCACTTCAGTCCGTCAAACATTCGGTAGAGTCCGCAAGCTCGTCCTCCTTTGAGTCCTTAAATGGAAAACGTCATCTTGTGTTTTAGTAGCCGTTAGCTCCTCCCCCTGACCTCCTCCATGAGGACAGAGGTCAAAGGTCGGTGACTTTGTTCTCCAGGGCAGCAGCGATCTGTTGGAGGCGGAGGGTGAGCTGTTTATTCTGGGCTGCTGGGTCCTCGTCCAGCGACTGGATGATCTGCAGGAAACAACAATAAAAATTTAAATTTTCCATACTTTTTTACTAAAGTTTGACTGATTTAATAAACAACTTATTAGTTTTCAGCAGACAGAACAATTCGTTTCAACAAATAAAAGATACACAGTGTCCACAGTGGGGGTTGGATTTATAGATTCAGTTATGCTGAAAATGATCAATATAATCTGCTTTTGGTTAGTTTTGGACTCAAGAGGACCATATTTCTTTTGTACAAAATGCCTGATTTGAAAGTGACTGTTTTTTGACTCGGTTTTAAAATTCTAACACAGATTAGATCAGACAGTTTGCCTAAAGCTGATATTCACTTTCATCACACTTATATTTTCATCTCACTGGATAACTCAAATTTATAATTAAAATTTAAAAAATGAACAGTTTTACTCTTTTTAGTGAAGTGAAAAATCCTCTGAGTAAGTACAACCAGGCTAAATATCAAGCATTTGGTGCAATCTACTGTAGTTGCTAATTGCTTTTTAAGTCCTTGGACACTGAAACTCTTGTTGAAAACTGACACCTTCATGCTCATGTGTTAAATCAGATTGTGATGAACAAGAATCATTTCAAGTTAAGATTTTACAGTGTTTGTTTTACAATAACTATCTGTTGGCTAATCAATAAAAAAATGCATCATATTTATCAGGTTGATGATACCAAAAAACAAAAAACAAACACCTATATATATATGTTGGTAAAAGAGGTAAAATTGCATTTGTATACTGGAAACTCAATGGAACATCTTTTGCTTTTGCTTCTGTTAAGTTATTATGATGAAATAAAGAAAGTATACCACTGACAGAAACTCAATCCATAAGTATCATTGCATTTATTTTTCATATCTCAGATTCCCCTCTAGAAATTTCACTGAACAAAATTATGTTTGAAACTGGAAAGACATGTCTCACCACATCATAGTACTTGCTGGCATACTGATAGAGCTGATGTAAGGCCACCTGGGTGTTCAATTTGTCTGTGTGTTGCTGCAGAAGAAAAAGAAGAAGGCAGAAATCAAGGGATTTTACAGAAACGTTTTAAAATATTGCTAAAATGTATGATTGATAGTTTTATTTCTATTAGAAGGTTGAAAAAAAAGCAAACTTTGTTCACATTAAAGAGAAATTCATCTGTACTGGCTGTGTATCAGATTTTAATCATAAAACATAAACAAAGAAATTCAATTGGCAAAATATCCACAATGGACCTGATCATATTTACACCTGAAACATACATTCAGGCAATACCTGATTATACACATAATTAAACACTAAAGTAATTTAAAGATAAAGCAGCTGGTAAAATTAATTATTCTGTGTAGGACTAATTCTGTGTTTAGCTCACCAGCTCTTGGCAGGTAAACATAAACATTTATTTTGGACAAAACTGACAACATTTCATTAAGTATAAAGAGGATTTTTTTCAGTGTAAAGCTAAACCTTAAAGGACGATTTTTCAAGTCCGTCTTAAAACAGCAGCCAGGTGTCCATATGAACAGTGAAAGAGGTTTTCCTCGCTGTAATCATTCCTCCTGTTCATACTGGATATTAAAAGATCCTTCAAATGTGCTTTCAATGGAAGTGATGGAGGCCAAAATCCACAGTGTGTCCACACAGTCATTTAGTGAAAAATGCATTTAAAAGTTTATGTAAAGCTAATATGAAGCTTCAGCCGTCCAAATGAGCCAAACAAAGTGGATATCTGTGTGTGGCTGTGGCTCAGGAGGTAGAGCGGGTCGTCCATTAATCGGAAGATCGGCGGTTCGATTCCCGGCTCCTCCGGTCTGCATGTCGATGTGTCCTTGGTCAAGATACTTAACCTCGAATTGCTGATTCTTGAATGATTAGATATCCTCTGATGGGCAGGTTGCATATGGATTCAGCGTATGAATGCGATTCGGGTGAATGTGATTCGTAGTGTAAAAGCGCTTTGAGTGGTCAGAAGACTAGAAAGGCGCTATACAAGTACAGTCCATTTACCAGCTTCCAGTCCTTCTAGTACAAAATTCCCTCTTTGTGTTTCCCTGTTGAGCTGCGGTGGAAGTATAGTAACAAAAAGAGGAACTTTGGCACTAAAAAGACTGTAATGTTGAAAGATATCTACTTGATTTGACTCATTTGGACGCTGAAGCTTCATATTAGCTTCAGATAAACTTTTAAATACATTTTTTGCACAGAAGGAGGACTGTGGATTTTGTCTCCCATCACTTACAGGAATGATTACAGCAAGAAAAACATGTTCAAATGTTCATTTGGGTTTCTGACTGTTGTTTTAACACAGACTTTACATTATTTCTTGATTGTCTATAATTAAGCACTATAAATTGAACCATTTAAATTCTATCCATAGTTTCATCCTTTGGAGTCCCTTAAACCTTATAGTGTAGTTCCCACGCATTTGTACACGTTCAACAACAGTACAGTAAAAGTTACATCACACACAGACAGACGGTGGTTCATACCCTGGAAACCTCAGCGAGATGTGTATTCATGTCCTGGTCACTGACTGAAACCATCTGTCTGATGCCCTTGTAGTAACTGAAGAGAACAAACATGCAGTCTTTGTTTCAAAAAAGTCAAAACATCTCAAAATGATCAAATTTTTTAGATGTTACAATAGATTGACAGATATTTTTAACTTATTAAATATGTCTTTGACACTGAAATGAAAATGTTTGCCACTACTTTATCATTATTAACATGTTGCTGTCACAAACTTTAACACATTTTCTTATAAATTGGACTTTTTGCTGTAAAATGCAAACTTCTCTGACTGATGAATCTCCAAAAAAACAGTCCCAAATGCAATTACACACACACATTTGTTCATTTTTTGTGTATTTAGTGTAACAAACTCACTCGTCCACCATCTTCTTGTACGTTGAAATCTCTTTTGCATAGAGCAGCTTGTTGCTGGGTGACTCCTACAGCAAGAGAGAGAGAAAAAAAACAACAGATTAAAGATTTTTTGGTATTTTCAAAGCTTCTTAAAATCATCTTAATCAGCAAAAAAAGCAAAACTTTGTTCTGTGTCAAGTTAGGATGTTTTACAGAGAAGAAGAATCCTCCCTTGGATCCTCCTGCTCCGTTAATTATCATCAGTCTGTGATGTTTGAACAGTCCAGGGGTTTATTTGGTGATTAAGTGCTGTAATTAACTCTTGTGCCGCAGCCACTCTCTCCATCAGCCTGCCTCCTCGTCTGCTGCACTGACATCCTGCGTGCCAGTAAAGCAGTAAGAGCTTTTTTTACTTAAACATACACTCTCATTTTGCTTAAGTAGCTCCCAAAACCTCCAAATTTGAATGCTGATGATGATGTTTTTGGCTTTATTGAAACAAACAAAACAGCAAAAAGCGATCGTGATGATGGAAGTAATTAATAATTCTGTTGTTTGTCAAGCAAAAGAGGAGAAAAACATTCTTTTATTGTGGCGTTCAGTGTGAAATGTGCAACTTTTCAGAAATATTTACACGTGAACACAACACCGTCAGATTTATCCATCACAGTGTGAACGTTGTGTAAACGTGATTGTTTGTTTGGTTATTATAAACAAGGATTATTGGCTCAACTTCACTCCTTGCATATTTTTTGGGGCTCATTTTTGTGTCCAATTATAATATAGTTCTTCCTGAGTTGGGAAAACATGATTAAATATAAACATAAAGTAGAATTATCACCTTTCTGACAATGTCAACAAAAAACTGAAAGCTTCGTAAAAGTAGAATTTATAGCAGCGCTGTTGTATTGGATTGCATTAGATTGCACATGTGTTCCTAATAAAGTGGCCGGTGAGTGTATATGACTCCACTTCTCCTCCGCACAGACAGTTTGTCATCATAACAACAAATGCATATTGGTTTATAAAGATATGCAGCGAGAGGAGAAGAGAATGCATTATCCTGCTCAGACAGTCTGCGTTCTCTGTTAAAGCTGCTCTGTAATTCATCCCAGCAGCTATTAGCGAACTGGACACAAACGGTTCATTTAGAGCTCATTTAAGGAAATAGTTAATTATTACTCAGCTCTGTCAGCACTTAAAACTCAATTACACCTTACTGTCCTCAGTCTTTCTGTGCTGAACTTCCATTTCTGTCTGCTCTTACCTGCTATCTTGCTACTGCAGACTGATTTATGTGCTTCTGCTTTGCATGTTTCAGTTGGCGTCTTAACAATGCAGCACATTCTTATTTAGTTCTATTAACATGAATATCCTTCATTTTATTGTTGTGCATGTCTTGTATTATGAGCCTCTGTGTTGCATGTTTTAAATTGTACCTGTTGTTGTGCATGCTTATATACGATCTCAATAACTTCAGCTCTCTATTTCAGCCTCGCTCACACCGTAACGATGTAACTTCTCTCCTCACACCTCGATTTAAGACGCCGAGGACATAAATATTAGTTTTTTTTATTAGCCTATTTTGGATTCTGTGAACTGACTCTGCTGAGTTTGTGCTCCGTCTTGGTGCAGGCGTCCATGAAGGTCTGAGCGATGACGTGCAGCGACGCGTCCACCACCTCCGTCACGTGGACGTCGAAGATGAAGTGGGGGTTCCTCAGGATGTTCACCCAGTACCGCAGAGGCAAACTGAGGACGCACAGAGAGAGATCAAGACTTATCAAAAGTAATTAATGAAACGTTTAAACAGTTTGCAAAAATATGCTTCTTTTTTTGAGGCTTTAAATTCTAAACTTTTTCAGATTTTTTTTTTTTTTTTTTTTAAAGGACCTGCTGACACTTTTTCCCCTTCGCTTCCCTCCTGCCTCCACCCTTTCATCTCCTCGTGCCGTCTCTTCCCTCACAGACCATAACCCTCGTCAATAATTCACTACAACCGATGAATATTTCATCGTCCGACTTGTTTGTGTGTGTGTGTGTCTTCCTGGTTGATTGACAGGCTGAGCTCAAGGCCAGTTTGAAAGAAGTTAGAGGGGAGGCAAAAAAAAAAAAAAAAAGGAGCAATCTCTGTGTCTCTCCATCTGTCTCCATTTTCTCCCTTCTTCTTCTTCTTTTCTGCTCTGTCATCATTTATCCGTCCTGATAACAGCCTGCCAATTAAATCAGGCTTTTATGTGGCCGACTGCCTGATTTAGCTGTGAGGAGGACATAATTACACTAGTTTAGTTGATGAGGTATAACACACACACACACACACACACACACACACACACACACACACACACACACACACAGCTTGAGAAGCAGTATAATGATTTCTCTTAGCAGGTTTTCTTTGCAGGTCCTATCTCCAGCTGAGATTCAGAGAGGCTTTGAAGAGAAGCTGGAAGACACTGAATCAGTTAAAGAGACACATATCAATCCGTCAGAGTCGTTTTACTGACAGGATGATCGACACCAGGAGGTCTGTATGAAGTCTGAGGAGAGTTTTAAACTCACATTTATAGCTGGTGCTTAAAAAAATGTTTTTGTTTTTTTGCTATCTGGATACTGATCACACACACAGATGCTTTTGTGTTTTTCACTAATTTTACACCTTGTACTGTCAATAGAGCTGCAACATTTAGCTGGTTACTCACTCACTCAGTCAGCTGATTAATTGTTTAGTCTTTTATGAAGCAAAAATGCTAAAAATTTTCTGGTTCCAGCTTCTTAAATGTGAGGATTTGCTGCTTCTTTCTGTTTCATATCATCATAAACTGGATATCTTTGGGTTTTTGACTGTTGGTCGGTTGGTCGATGTCACCTTGATCTCTGAGATGCTGTACAGGGAATTTTCTGATCTTCTTCTTGACAATACATGAACTCAAAAAAACTGAATTTCTGAATTTCTTTCTATTACACAGACTAAACAATTCAAGAAACTATTGACAGATAATCCATAATGAAAGCAATTAATAGCAGCCCTAACCATTGAGAATTGTTAAAATTCCATGATTTTTTTATCGGGTTTAATTTTTTTCATGCTTATCAATAAAACAAAGGTGTCACTCTGGTAGAAATATAATAATTTATAATCATTTTGTGGTGATTTGATTGAAACTGACAGATCTGCTGATGTTGTTCAAGGTGAAAGTGCGAATAAACTCCCGACAGAAGTGCTTGTCGGTGGGTTAACCCGTGTCTGACATCCCGCCCCCCTCCCCACCTCGCTTCCTGTATCTTTCTGACGTCGGAGCTGAAGTGGCGTGCGCCGCTGTACCTGTTAGTCTTCCAGATGTGGAGCGTCTCCTCGTCTACGTTGTCGTGTCTCAGCGCCTGTTCATCCAGGAAGTCAAAGAAGTATTTGACGGCGGGAGGGACGGCGGAACTCGAGCACAAGACACTACGGAAGAAATCGTCCACGAACTGCTGCAAAGTGCCCTGCAACACACACACACACACACACACTATGAATGACCAATTATTGATCAGAGAAATATTACTGCGAGCGTTCATCATGTTATGACAGAAGGATAGAGGTGAATAGATTTTATGTTTGTTAGTGTGCAGATTATTTTGTCCTGATAGTTTCTCTTCACAACAACAAAAAGATTTTATGTCAGACAACAAACACAGTAAGCTGATCTGTTGGTCTTAAAATCAACTTTCTTCATTTTCTGTCAAAAGAAAGTCAACTCTCCAAACTTGCAAAGTACATAATTTTAACATCAATATTACCACACAAACGTATAATCACTGCAAACAAACAAGACGATTACTGAGAAGATCAGCGGCCTCCGTAAAGCTTCTGTCAATGTGTCACCGAGCAGCAAAAAATAACGATTTGTTTACTGCACAGAGGAACACGCAGCACCTGCAGCAGCCAAAAAGGAATGTGTGTTTTGGCCATTAGCGAAAGTACATGCTAAGAGGAGAAAAATGAAATGATTTCAGTCGGATTTGCATGAAAGAAGAAGCAGAATTATCCCCCCTCCCTCCAGGACCTGCACGCCTGCAGGACCCTGGCTGACCCCTCGTACCCTGCGCATAAACGTTTTGAAACACTCCCTTCTGGCGAGCGGCCGCGGTCTGTCGGGACCGAAACATCTCACCACAAGAACAGTTTCTTCTCGACTACAGCTGGTGTCATCAGTGAGGCACGCGACCCCCGCTGACACTCTATCCCTCACGCAGACATCACACGTTATAAAAACATCACCGTCTGCACATCTGTGAATCCACCGAATCCAACGTGTTGCGTCACATTCACACAGTTCTTTATATCATTACATGTGCTGTTTATAATGTGAACATTCACACATTCCCTGCTGATATTTTTTAAACTGACAGCTCTTTTCACTCACTTAAAGCATTGTTTTTACTTACTAATATGGTTAAATTGTGTTTGTCTTTTGTGGTGACTGTGTTTCCTTTTACCTTCTATTTTTTGATTGTAATCTTGGCAACAAACCTGTTTCTGATTTCTGATCTTCTCAGTTTGTCCACAGTTGTTTTTTCTCTTTTCATCTGTAAACAAAATATCTAAAAAAACTAACAGCTTTTCTCATGATTGGCATGAAACTTGTTGAGCAGATTCATCCTTCGAAAAAGGGAGAAATATGTTGAAAATGCCTTTTTTCTTAGTGCCACCATCATTACACCAGACCCCACACACACACACACACACACACACACACACACACACACACACACACACACACACACACACACACACACACACACACACACACACACACACACACACACACACACACACACTGTTGTACCTTGACAGACAGCAGCCTGGTCAGATAGATCTCAGTGATGGCTTTGGTCATCGCCTTGTCCTTCATGCTGCCTCTCTTCGACTTCCCCTCGTCGATTTCGTCTGCCGGTCTCACCAGGTGGAAAGTGTTGTCGTCCTCCAGCAGGGCGTTTTCTGACAGAGAAAGAGAAACACGGGTTGTTTAAACCAAACTTTTTTTTCTTTATGGGATCCCTGTTTTACCATCCATCTTCACCCCTGCCCCTGCAGCTCGCAGGGTTTCATACTTTCATTTGCAGTATTTCTCTGTCTTTTTCTTTCTGACAGATTCAGTGTTCTCTCCTCTCTGATGCTTGGACATTTTTCCATTTGCTCTTTGGTTGTTTTAACCAGGTAATGCAGGACTTTGCTATTTAACTAGCTTGCTACATTAGCTTAGCAGAATTAAGGCTCTGTGAATACAGCTTATGCTCACGCCTACTTTAATTCTATATCTTTATTTAGACAAATAAAGGAATTTAATACTGAAAAACTGTGGTCCTGTTTCCTTCTGACAGCACGAATAGAGAGAACATAAAATCTGAGAACAAAATTAGTTTAAAACTTTCTGATCCATTCAGAAAAATGTGTTTATTTAGGTGAAAATCTGAGCCTCACCAAAACACTGTGCAAGAAGAACCTTTTACATGTTGTTCAAGTTAAAATAAGTATTAGCAGAGAGTTTTTCTGTCTGTTTAATGAGGTAAAGTATTATTATGTTATCTTGTCAGTTGCAGAATTATCGTTATAAGATTTCAGATGAGATGAAAGAACTTTAAGTTGAGAATTTTTAGATTTTGTTTAAATTATTTTCCTCTGAATTATTTATAATGAAAATTTTATTGTTTTATCACCTGCCATCAAACACAATATTGGAGGATTTTCACCTTTTCAGTAATTCCGAAAAATAAATTTTGGTTTTTAAGCTGAAACGAGGCTGTTTTTTAGAGTTTATTTAAAATTTTTATATACAAGAGTTTTACCTGACAACATTAATATTTTATGAGCTCATCTTGTGTTTAATGTACAGTCAGAAGCTGCAAATAATCAGTAACTACAATAATTAGATGAATGTAGTGCAGGAAAAGGATTTGACCTCTTAAAATGGAAAAAACTGGAGTATAAGAACATTAAAAGTATATTTTAATACAGAACCTGAGTATACGTGTGTGTGTGTGTGTGTGTGTGTGTGTGTGTGTGTGTATACATACTCTCTTCATAGCTGTCTTGGTGCTGGTGGAACGACTGTGTGTGTAAAACTCTGGACAGAACCAACGTGGCATTATCCCGAACCTGGAAGACAAGAAATCGTTGACATCAGTGACTTAGAGACAGCGTTTGATTCCCACAGACATGGAGGAGGACTTTGTGTCCGAGCAGGTTTCTCGATAAATCTTTTTCTTTAAATGTCAGTGGGGCGACTGAAGGACTGTTTTAGTGTCTGTTGGTTTTTCATGCGGCGTGGTGAGGACGAGTCTCATGTGGCTCGACATTTCGGGTTCGGGTTGTTTCAGCGCCGCAGAAAAGGTCTGAGCTCCACACACAGAGACGAGGATGATTAAAAACATCCAAACTGTGAAGCAGGACCGTAAACCTCCGTCTCCTGCTGCTCTCCAGTGACTGCTGACAAAGGCTGAAACGTGTTAAATAAAGTGATATATACTCTTCTATACAGACAGTATTGGATCATATCAGATGACCCTTACGCACTTAAAGGGGACATATCATGCTCATTTATATACTGTTATAAAGTCAGATGTTAAACATGGTCAAAGCTCCAAAACTTAACATGAACGTATGTAAAGATGCTCCCTGCAAGTCAAAACTCAGGGCTTCAACCTGCTCTGAACGTTTGCAAGGTTACCTCTACTTCCTCCTCGTGATGACATCAGATTGTTCACACATGCCCACTAACGGCCGTTTGTTACGTAGTCTACGGTTGTTCCACATGTTGTTCACTCTCATATTTCTTGACTTGATTCAGGTTTGATGTATTTGAGAAGTTTATATTTTGAGTAAAGAAAAAGGAAAAGAAGTGAAGTTATTGTTTGTTTACGTAGCCTCCAGGGCCAGAGGAAGCTGACCAATCAGAGCAGAGTGGGATCATCAGGAGGCGGGGCCTTAAAGAGACAGGAGCTAAAACGGCCTGTTTCAGACAGAGGCTGAACTGAGGGGCTGCATAAAGAGCCAGTAGAAGATAAATAAGGAGATTTATTTAACTGTAAATCATGCAAATATATTCTAGTACACACACACACAACAGACTGAACTTACATTGTAATGAGCCAAAGTGTTGAGTCTCTTCCAGCGTCCTTCTTTCTGGGAGGTCAGGTCGAGGTCGGACAGGATCTGACCGGTGGAGCCCGGACGCCACTCTGCAGACGAATGAGACAGGAATCATGAAAGAAAGACGACTATACCCTACTCTTCTTCTTTTTTATTGAAAAACAAAACATCCAAGACATCTACTGTTCATACCAACACATGTAAGATATTTTAAGTAACAGTAAATAAGTTAAATCACTGTAATATAAACATAAAACTTTACATAAATACAGTAACTCTGTGAGGTGACTATCAGGAGACGAGGATGTAAAGTTTTAACTGTGAGCTAAACTGGTTTTCATCCTTATATCAGTTATTTCATACTGTTATATAAAAGTGCATCATTTGGATTGTGAACTGGCTCTGAAACCAAGGCGACCACATCCCGCCCATTAACAACTAGACCTTCTAAAAAACAGATATGTGTGAAGAAATTTTCATATATGTGTCATATATAAAAATGCTCCTTTTTTCATATATATATATATCATGTGTGAAATGCTCCTTAGACAAGCAGCTGTCTTCTTCCTGGTTGACAGCGCTAAAAACAATCTTATAGTGATGTTGCTGTGGCGTTTCACTGGGTCTACACCGGCACTTTGAACATCCATATCTCCTGGAGTTCCTGAATTGATGAGCTCAAGATTTCTATGACAACATGCTTATTAATACAATGAGGCACCAAAGATTTCACCACGATTGTAAACTTTTGTCTCCATCAGTTCAGAATCACGCAGCGTACAGACGCCTTTACATCCTGTCATCTGTAATATCTATTTAAAGAATAACTAAGTAGAAGTACGAGACATTTGACTCAACCAGACGACCTTTTCATTTAACCTCTGTAGTTCCTCCACTGACCTCTACGGGGCGACAAACTCTAAATCACATTCACACAAGAAGAGGGTGCAAACTTTTTCCTGTCTGACATGATAAACTCTGTTCGAGTTTTTTAAATATATGTGTATGTTTAATGGTGTGTGTGTGTGTGTGTGTGTGTGTGTGTGTGTGTGTGTGTGTGTGTGTGTGTGTGTGTTTCTTACCCAGAGCGACACTCTCTACCTTCGGCCTTTGCGAGTACGGCAGATTCCTGTAGACTTGATCGATGATCTTCTCTTTTACCTGGAGAGACGAAAATTTTTATTTATTTTACATTTGCAAACCCGAAACCTAAAACTTCACTTTACAACATCGCCAGTATATCCAGTAACAGCTGATTATTTACTTGTTCTGACCTCCAGCTGTCTGATTTAAAACCAGTCTCATGGCAGAATTATAATTTGATCAACTTTATAAACTAAATCACTATCTGATGAAACTGACTGGTGCTTCCAAACGACTTAAATGGACTTAATTGGTGCAGCAATCTCTTCATATATAGATGACAACATGTATTAAAAGGTTACCTGAGACCCAAAATGAGAAAATGTTCTGAAACATTTGAAAGAAAACCGACTCACCTGAGAGATGGTGTCACAGTTCAACACTTTGACTGGAGTCACGTCGGGTCCCTCCCCGTGCACCAACACCTGCAGAGTCTGACGGGACAAACACACACTCGTCAGTCACACACTAATCTTGACAGCACAGATGTGACGGCGGGGTAAACATGACAGACAGGCAATGTTTTTGGCATCAAACGATTTTTAAATACTGAAAAAAGAGCAAAAAAACTAACAAAAATAATCCAAATAAATCTTCTAAAGTCTTTATAAATGCACCTTGTTTAACCTCTACGCTGAAGTTGTGTGTATTTACTAACCAGTACAGAGTACTCGACGTCGTCTCCCAGCAGTCCCGTGTCGTTCAGTGTGTATTTGGCTTTCTTCATCTTGGCGTCCACCGGGCCCTTCTCCACCTGATGCTTCAAAGCTTTGAACAGTTTGTATAAAGGTTCTCCTGCTGTGTCCTACAACAAGGACAGAAAAACATGGAGGTTATGCATGTACTGATTTGAAATGAGCCTTTTATTAATATTGATTTTGATGCTGCACCAGTAAATGTTAAACCTGCAACAACTGATTTTTTGGCCACTAGTCACATATATATCATCACCTTTAAAGTTGATATGTTGAACTTGTTAGCCAACAGTTGCTTATTTCCACATCCAGCAGTTACGGAGCAACATTATCATTCATTTGGAGTCGTGTTTCTGTCCACCTGGTGAATGTAAGTCCAATATTCACTCTCTTTTAGCTCTGTTTTTGGTCTCCACCAACTCCTGAGGGAAATATCTGGCTCTTTAGCTGCTAAATGCTCCACTATGTTCACCAGCTAGTCTACAGCTAACTGTGCCACTTGTTGACATAATGACGTCATGTTACACACGTCAACGACAAGCATGGCTGGTCGGCTCCACGGTGGAAGAGTTACTTCCAAAATAGGGAGCGACTTCAGTAGTTTAGAAGTGGTTTGGTGACAAAAGATCAGATGTACAACAAACCACAGTAATATGTAAGAAGTGCAAGAAGACTGTAACAACAAAACGGGGCAATAAAACAAACTTATTTCACCATCTCAAGCAGAAGCACTTGGTCGAGTATGAGGAGAGCCAAAAATCCTGCGAGGAGTATTTTGTCTTACCGTCAAGAATATCATTATCGCAGAAATATTGTGATATTATTTAGGGCCATATCGCTCACCTGAGAGTAAACCAAAGCAGTAAAGTTGCAGCTAAACAATGAGCTGAAACTCACTATAAAGCTCCGTAAAGTTGATTTTTCTGCCACTAGTTCTGGTTTCAGTGGAGATTTTAGAACAGACTCAACAACATATTCCTAAATCAATATTTGACAGCTGTGTTCCTCATCTATCACTTTTTGGTGTCTTTTTATTGTATTTTGTGTGTCGTATTTCCATTTAATTCTTTGTTAATTGTCTTTATTTCCCACTTCAATGTGTTTTCCATGAAGTGAAGAACTGCCTCTGTGTTTGAAAGGTGCTCTAGACATGAGAATGACTCAGCAAACATATTAGCTGCTGCTGTCAGTATCAACTGTCCAAAAAGCCCAAAACTCAACACAGAAACACCAGGTACACCGAGGTTTCAACAAGCGAGATGCAGAGCAAAGTTGTTTTTTTTGGTGTCAATTATAACCGAAGGATAGACGAGGACCAGCGCAGGAGAAGAAAGAGAGAGAAGAGTAAAAGCGAGGCGAGAGAAATAGATCGAAGAGAAAAGGAAATAAAAACAAAATCGAAGGACGGGGGGGGGGGGGGGGGGGGGACAACAGAATAATAACTGAAAGAATCTGTGTTACCCTGAGGAACTGATAGAGACAGATGGACATCCAATTACAGAGCATCCTCTCCACCACCGTCTCCGACCTAGATACACACACACCAGACACAAGATAAACAACATGACTGTCTTGAGCTGAAGCACAGAAGCCTGTAGAGCCCATTATAAACTGATATTTAAAGTTTGTTTACTTGTAATCATGGAGTAATTACAGCCTGAATACATGCAATGTACATAAAATGTGTCATCATATGTATTAAAAACACGATTCTGTGTTCACATTCGAGGGTGTTTTTCTCACCTCCTCAGCATGAGTTTGGGGTTTTTGTTCTGCACGTGTTCGTCCATCAGCTCCAGCAGCAGCGTCCTCGTGATGTCGGTGTAATACTCCAGTTTGCCGTGCAGCGCCACCGTCAGCAGGGAGGCGAAATAACCCCGAGCCCTGGCGTTGAAGTCCGGACGACTCTCCAACGTGTGGATGAACTAGACGCAGAAAATGTAAAAAAAAATTAAAGGTGCAAGCAGCGTTGGTTGGGATATCGCACTCTGGCCCGTCAGGATCAGATTATTTTGCTTTTTAAAAATGAGGGACATTTATATAATTGTGGTGTGCTTTTATTTTGAAAGACAGAAAAATACTCATATATTTGAATGGAGAGTGTGAGTGAACCCACACCTTTTTGAACATTTACTGCTTCCACATAGTTTTAGATACAAACTTAATTTGAACTTTAAATGAGTCACGAGACTTTGACCTACAAATCTTGAATTTACATGTTTTTTCTATCTTTTATTGTTTTTGAGATATTAGAGTGTGAGTTTTAAAGTCTTTTCTTGCTCCTCCTGTGATTTTATAATGAGTGTGTATTGCGGAATGTTTCACAGCACTGAGGGAGTGACATCACCAGGAGCAGTTGGAGAGGAGGATTTTAGAGTACGCTTCTTGTGAAATATCCTCATAAATCCCATGACTTTGGCCAAATCTAACATTAAAAATCATATTTTAGTAAGAAATTTCGTGGCGAATCCATTGATACAGGTTTGAAAGTGGTCAGACTTATACCTTAGGAGTCAGAAGCCTCTGTTTGACACAAAGGTCATGCCTCCCCATTGGTTTACATTGTAAGCTGTGATGTGGCACTGCAACTTTCAGAGTTTATAAAATCCAAACCGTTCGAGTTATTACAAAGTTTTTAACAACTTTTTTTCAGCATAGTGTCATAAGTCATCTATTTAAGTTTGAAGCCGATACCATTAACGCCCTCGTAGGAGATAGCGTTTGTTCGGGGGCCAAAATTGGGGCAAAGTCTTATTTTGAAAGGCTAATTGTGGACTTCCTGTTGGATTTAGGTCAGGGGTGTCAGTGATGACTACAATGATTTGTAGGTCTTGATGAGACAAATAAGTCGGTTTTAGTTTGATCTCTCTACGACATTCCTACAGGCCGTGGCGTCCCATTTTAGTTACATAGGTGGTGCTAGAGAGCACATTTTGGCACTTTAGGGGTTTAATTTTTACATTTTATCAAATTTTTCACTAGACCTGATGTGCCTGCCAAATTTGGTGAGTTATTGAGCATGTTTAGGGGGTAAAATTAAGGGTTTAAGTGGCGTAATAAGAAAGAAAGAAAGAAACAAACGAAAAACAATAGGGTCCTCGCCCCGAGCCTTTTGGGCTCAGTCCCTAAAAAAATAAAAATCTGCCTGTTACGTTTTGATATTTGTTGTGTCAGAGGGGTCACCAAAGTAATCTGGAATCATCCTCTGACGACCATGAATATCAGCAGCAAGTTTCATTGTCTCTAATAAACATGAAGAGAAAGACAGAGACAAAAAGTAGGAGAGAGAGAGATGGGGAAGAGAGAGTCTGGAGGAAAAAGAAGAGTCAAAAAAATCCTCCAAAAGCTCCAAACTCACATTGATGAGAAAGGTTTTACTGTTCAGCAGGTTGGAGAACTGGTTGAGCGCCTGAGCCACGATGGCCCTGCGAGCTTCTGGGATTTGGATTTTTCCTGTGATCATGGCGTTGTTGGCGCCGTCCTTGGAGGGCAGGAAGAAGTTACGGTCGGTGTAGGTTTTATAGTCCAGGAACGGGATGCGGGCTTCGCTCAGGTCGCTGGTGTGGTCCTCCATTTCAATCATCAGATCTGACAGACAGAGAGAAACAGTCATATTTATTCAGTTTGCATGTTGTATACTTTGTGTTTTACTTCATTTACATGGATTTCTGTGTTTTCTTCAACCTGGAGTAGCTACACTTTGCATACATTTAAATCCCTTTAGATACAGGAGGATTTAACCACTTTGATTGAATATTCCCACTCTGGAAAGTCTCTGTCGAAACATCCGAGAGACACATGAAGAGCCGAGCCTGATCCCCGAGCTCAGTAACTGAGCTGTCGAACGCAGCTGAAAACGGTCCGCCGCGCTGCGCCAAGAAGACCTGAAGCAAAGTTTCTGATGTCTGAGTCAAAGCGCTGCCCGTTCAGCTGAGTCGCGCTGGCAGGAGTTCACAATACGGAGATAAAACTGTCAAAGTGGCGACATCCTTTAATCTGTGAATGCAACGTGTGTGACACACAATTCAGCTCCGCAGACACACACACACACACACGTTTGTGCTGCGTCTGCCACTCGGCTCGACCACTGGAGAGCTTCCTGTATGTTCATGTGGAAATTGTACAAAAAATGTTCTTTTTAAATGTGTTTTTTTGGGGGCATTTATGGCTTTATAAGACAGTGACAGTAGAGAGACGTGTTTTACAGAGCATGCAATTCAATCTCTTGGATTTTAACACTAATAAATTGAGCAGTTTGGCATATTTTAAGTTTAAAACATGCTAATATTCATGTTTATATTTCCCAAACTAAAGGTACCAACATTTGGATTTTTAATTGGTAATGAACCTGCTTCAGTTATTATTGAATTTAATTGTTAAATCTTCACAGAACTCTTTGTTTTTGATGTTATATCACATTTCAGAACCCTTGAAAACACACTGACGGATCCTATTTGACGCCTTTAAAACATACGAGACAGATTCTGTTATATTTGGGTTTTTTTTTTTCTCTTATTTGCTAAACTCACAGTTCACAGCTGAGTTTCATCAACATCGACTGCGAGCTCAGAGGGAATGTGCATGGAGAGCTGCGAGTCTTGTTTGGATGCTGTAACAAGATCATTAAGTGTTACTTTTGAAGAATAAAGCTGTGATCTTTTATGGTTTTGTTTTTCATCTCCAGTAAAATCTAAAAATACCACATGACTGCTTCATCTTTTTAACGTCTCTGCAGCTTTCAGGGGGTATTTGAGAGTGTTTTTGTGTTTGTACCAGTGAACTCTTTCTTGCAGCGATCTCGCACGCTTTCCTCCAGATTCTCCAGCTGATGTTTCACCTTCTCGTACTCTCGTTCCGCCTGCTGACTCTTCCTCCTGTCAGCACACACACACACCAATAAAGACACCCAGAAGGATATTTAAACATATATCAACATGTGTGTCTTCATAATTTCTTTCACGGGTTGGTAATCTGTCGGACCTGTAGCAGTAGACGGACACGGCGATGAAGAGCAGCATCGGTACGATGACTGCAGGAATGATTATAGCCAGAGGAAGGTCTTCTTTCCTGGCGTAGTAGACTGATCCAACCGTCCACTCTCCATGACCAAACTTCACCTGGAGAGGAAAATAATACACAATGCAACAGTTTATTCAAGTTAGTTGAGGGTTAAAATAAAAACTGATGCTACTAGAATCGGATTTATGATTGAAAAGCAATAAAAAAAATAAACAAAAACATCTGAAAATAAGTCAAATTGAGATTTCTGGCATTTGAAAGCCGTTCAGCCTGACATATCTGGTTATAGTTGGAAACTAAAGCAGTAAAATTCAATATAAACTGAGCAGGTTTAAACAACACCTGTCTGCAAAGTGTGAGTTTATAATGACGGACTTATGACAGAGTCTATGCAGGTTGAAGAGATTCATTTATAAGCTGATAAAAACTATCAAATAAGCGAGTAATTTAAAATTGTACCAACATATTGTCAAACCTGCCAACACTGGGGAGTCTCCCGCTGTGCTCCCGATTGGTAATTTCATAGTGATACAAATCAAACGGGTGCTTCTGTGTGGGATGTGTGCGTCGTGGTGTCTTAACCAGTGGATGAGACACTTTACGCTCGTTGAACAGGTGGTTTGATAAATTGGCTCCTGTACTTTGAAGCCTAAATGTTGGCTGGTATTTATTATATTTCTCAAGTAAAGCGTGAAAAATGATGCCTATTGTAATAATCCTGTTTGGTATTAATCATCTTAAAGTGGCTTGAAGGTCGAACCTTATGTGACCACCTGGAAGTTTAGTGAATAAAACATTATAATTCGGTTGCATTTATCACTCTGTGTGTGTGTGTGTGTGTGTGTGTGTGTGTGTTTACCACTAGCTCCAGCAGGTCCTTGGTCGTGTCTCTGCGTTGGCGTTTGGACCGAGCACTGGGCTGTGACGAAGGAGCCTCCAGGATCAACTTATCATCCTGTACAGAGTCGACAGACAGACGGAGGGGAAACGTCAACCGGCTGAACTGAAGACATGTTGTTCAGTAGAACTTCATTAGCGATAATATATGACTGATGAGCTTTCTGAACTCAATTTTTTTGTAGCAGTGACAAAATAACTGTCACTACTAACGAACCCAGCTGGGGTATAAAACTATTCACTTTGATTCAAACACATGCCAGACAAGAAAAAGCTCTTTACTGACGTTGAAGCTTGGTGACCAGCTGCTGGATATTTGTATAAAGTAATCAGGCTGAGAATTATATTATAGTTTAGAGCAATTTTCTCCTTTATTCACTGGCGTGTCTTGTTCCCTAATGGAAGTATCAGAAAGTATCATCCGGCTCTGTTGTGATCGGTTCAGTCTGAGAGTTTATTGACTCTCAGTCATGCAGATTACAATCTAATGACTGTATATTGTCTATATGTTGTTTGGTCAGCTTTGTGATACCTTGTTAGACCGCAGCGTTAGGGGCTGACAGTGCACTGTGCAGATCTTGGGTCTGATTTTATATAGATTTATACAGCAATATAGATGTAATTATCATTTTTATAAGAATATGTGTGTATTTTCCAATAACATATACAGTATTAAAGTGTGGTAAACGCGTGCAAAGTCACTTATAATCTATTTAATTAACAATTCCCTATTGTTCTTTCTTCTAACAAGAACTTTAGTGGCTCATTTTGTTAGTCCATCTCAGAATAATTAATTTGGACAACAGAAATTTGTAGAAAGATGAGAAAATGTTTAGATATTTAGCATTTCTATAACATTGTTGGACTCACGCTGGAAAGAAAAAGGAACACAATCGATGCAGCAGAACCAGAGATATCGTCTTTTTTTATTCCAGGCATTCTTCTTCCTACATTACCCACAATTCAACTCGACTCGACCGAGATTCGGGTGTGTTATGCTAGTAGCTGCTAACGTATCCTGAAGCTGCTAGCCTCCAGCAGAGATGAGGAGCGGACTACAGAGGTGTCAAGCGACGTTGACTCAAGTGACATCACTTGATGCAAATTCTCAGATTTCTTCTGGAGACACAAAAGAATTTATACATATTTTTACACCTTGGAAACACACTTTGATATGTAAAACCAGTTCCCCCGGAGTTCCCCTTTAAGATCAAATCACCATGTTATGAATCTGCTGAGAGTTGATAAATGCTCAACGTAAACCTCCTTCAACACCAGGAGTGCTCGCCACCGTAGTGACTCCTCATCTACAAAATAATCTACAGAGAGGAGCTGTGAGAGGAATAGGAATTACAGTTGACATTTTGAAGTGCATTTGTATTAGGAGAAAGTGAAGCTGGTGGATTCTCAGCACCTGATTATTTAAAGACACACTTGATGTGCAATCAGACGCAGAGTGAATCTGATGAAGCAATATGTGAAAGGTGTGGTTCGCTCCTTTTTGATTTTTAATGTAATCTGTCAACAAGCAGTGTCAATCCTAGCATCCTGGTGTGTGCTGGAATACTGATTTTTTGGTTTACTGCGGTTTACTCCGCAGCAGCTGACATCCACGAGAGAAGCACCGCTGTGCACAGGATACCTTCAGTTTTTTAAAGGAATTGTGGTGTTTTAAAACAACTTCAGCACAAACATCCTCAACATTTTTGCTTCTGAGGATCACTGAGAAAGCCCCCCCCCCCCCAATAAAACAGCTTTTTGTGCCAGAGGGCAAACCTTACACCAACCGCTGCCCATTACTGCCTTTACTCCGACTTGTAACAAGACAGACGCTTTCATGACGATGCAGCCGTGCAAATCATCGCAAATTAAGTGGAGTCAGACGTCAGAATGATGGTGCTTTAAGTTCTTACTTCAGAAGAAAATAAGGAGATGAAGGCAATTTTTTAAATATAAATTTGAAAATACTGAATCAAAGCTTAAGATGAAAAAGAAGTTGATTTTTATCACATGAGATCTTTGTGGCAGATCAAATGTTAAGTGTGTCTTTAACCTGCAGGTTTTACATATAAATGAAAGTCCGTTACGTTCGAGCCAAACGAGTTCACACAATGCTGATTAAGCCTTTCATCACCTGTATTTCTGGATGAAAACATACCGCACATGTGCACCAGGTTGGGCAGCTAACTTCCAGTTAGCCCTCTGCTAACTCGAACGTGGATAAAATAACTTAATCGTGCGTCTCTTCTAGACTTTCTGAATGTTATCCGACCGGATCAAACGGATCAAATTCTGATAGTGAAACGAGTCATTTCGCGGCGGTTTCGTGACGCCCAAAACAATTTATCCACCGTTTTAAAGCCACAGCAGGAGTCAGCTACGATGGAGCACATGACACAAGCACGTGTGAACAGTGTTTTTGTAATTACTCTCACTGCCAGAAGGGGGAGACAAAAGTCTTGCACCCCAGCTTGATGATGAAGGATGAAGTGTAAATCTCTTATAAAAGCATTATAAACTTCTGGAACTTCTGTAAATATATACGGTTTAAAGACAAAGATGGTTTTCATTGTCAGTTTGTACCTGAAGTATGTTCACATGACAGGAGGCGTCTCCAACAAACGCCTGGGCCTCCTTGGCTGTCATCGCCTTGGAGAAACCTCGACCCTGAAGCAAGAAGAAGAAGAAGAAGAAGAGAGTGAACTCGACAGCTTCAGATAAAGAGCGACTGTGTATGAAGTGTAAATTTTTAACCGCCCGTCCTCACAGTCACGATGATGATGCTGGTCTCGGTGATGACGTTCTTGGCGAGTTTGTTGAAGGTGGGGTTTGGGTGGTATTCGAAGCTCTTCAGGTCTTCCTTCACGTTGTCTAGGTGGACCGCCGTCCTGAGCGACTGACTGTCGCAGCAGTTTACTATAGGGGAATAAAACTGGAGGACTGTGTCGTTCTTACTCAGAGCCTCCTGGACGAACTGAGAAAGACAAAGAAAGTAGAAAAAGAGTAAATATAACCTCAGAAAAGCTCCCAGATATATGTTTATTTTCACTCTGCAAGGAACAAAACACATTATATTACATTATAACCACTTTAGTCATATTAGAACTTCAAATAAAATAAGTTGTTGCTTGCAGTAGTTAAATATGCTTCTACACAAGTACAGGTGTATCTAATATTGTGTATATTTCTTTTTTTATAAATGCTTTAAGGACAGAATTTTTCAAATCTTCTTAAAACAACAGTCAGGTGTCCATAGTAACAGTGAAAGAGGTTTTCCTCGCTGTAATCATTCCTCCTGTTCATACTGGCTGTTAAAAGATCCTTCAAATGTGCTTTCAGTGTAAGTGATGGAGGCCAAAAGTTGATGTGGAGTTTATATGAGTCTTCATCAGTCTGAGTTAGTCATATCAAGTGGATATCTGACACATTTACAGTCTTTTTAGCATCAAATTCCCTCTTTGTGTTTCCTTGTTGAGCTGCGGTGGAAGTATAGTAACAAAAAGAGGAACTTTGGCACTAAAAAGACTGTAACGTTGAAAGATATCTACTTGACTTGACTCATTTGGACGCTGAAGCTTCATATTAACTTCAGATAAACTTTTAAATATATTTTTGCACAGAAGGAGGACTGTGGATTTTGTCCTCCATCACTTCCATTGTAAGGTCATTATGAAGGGATCTTCTAATGGTCAGTATGAACAGGAGGAATGATTACAGCAAGAAAAACATGTTTCACTGTTCATTTGGGCTCCTGACTGTTGTTTTAAGACCCGTCTTTTAAGTGACAGGATGAGCTGGAAGCACATTGATAACATCGGGCCTCATGCAAGAAGCACTCGTACGAACAGATTTACTCTTAAGAGGCATGTACTGTACGAATGATTTACACAATTTTCCTGTCGTACGAGTCATGAACAGATTTCTTCACAAGGGGAGAAACTCCTGTTGGACTCCGAACTATAAAGCCTTAATCTGAATTAATTTGGAGTTTAAATATGATACACAAATAAACTTGAATCTCTGCACTGTCAACCTTTTCTTTTTACTCTTCGGGAACATTTTTGTGAATGAAACTCGCCCACAAACGGAGCTGAACAGACGTTTTATGGGCGTTGATTTTGCTACTGATCAAATCTCATCGGGCTGAAACGAGCGATATGGGTTTGTGCAATTAAGAAAGTTTGTTAAAACCAACTGGGAACATTTGTACAAACAAACCTCAAAGAGAAAAGTCAGAGATTTAAGAGAATAAAATATCTTGTATTGTTTCTTTTTTCTTTTTCGCTTTATTTCTACACCTTCTTCTTCTACACCTTGCACCTTCTGTTTGTAAATGAGCTGCATCGCTTTCTTAAAATTACAACACTGCTGTTTTATCTAAAACTTAAAGTCATAAAAAAAAGATTTGCCTTCACTGAAAGAGGCCTTAACTTTGAATGGATACCAGCCAGAGATGAAAAGTACACAAACAAAGGCGTCCACATACTTTCGGCCATAAAATGCCTCAATCAGTATGCAGAAAATGAATCATTTCAGACTTGAAGTCGAGTGATTAAGGTTTTTTATTCAGGTGCAGATTTAACTTCAGATTTCCTCCCTTCCTCTCTTTTTCCTTCCTCTCTCTTCTCTTCCTCTCTGCCTCCCCCGCTGAGTCTCTTCCCTCGTTCTTCCCGCCTCAGACGGCAGCTTTTTGATGAAGCGGCGATAAAACGGCCTCACCTCCTCTCCCCTGCGGTGAATCTTAACAGACTCTGTCGCTCAAAGCTTTTCAGTGGTGAAACAGAAAACGTCGTCACTTTCTCTCTTTCTTTTTGTTTCAGGTTTTTTGGACTCAGAGAGAACAAACGTGAGTCGAAGCTGCAGACTGAAACACATCCGGACGATATTGTGCTTTGATTTAAGTGTCGTCCACCTCTCATATGACATCATTATACTGATGGCACATTTATTGTAGAATTGATCGGTGTTACTCTACAGGAAACTCTCGACCTGAAGTGACTCTAAAGAGAACAAAATTAGGGAAATGCTGAATGTTTGACCATATTTAACAATTATTTATTAATTTTAGAGCACAGAAATGTTCTTTTTTTAGTTTGTTTCTTGCTTCTGTTACATGATCGTTTTATATTTTAACTATAAAGTAAAAATTCAACATTAACGTCACAGTAAAAAGAGTTTAACTGATGCAAAGTTCATAATTTAATTTAATTTATAATTACGATTTCTGAGGATACGTTTTATTTTCCATTACTGATGGCTGATTTGATTTTTCTAGTTTTACCAGAGTTTTGAATTTAATCCATTTATTTGGCTGTAATCAGTTTATTTGCTACAAAATCAAAAGCATTTACACTGTTCTTAATATGTAGTTAAGATGTTTTTATCGCCTTGCACACAACATTTTAACTGTTGTAGATAATTCAGTGCATATTATCTTTAATGAAATGCTTTTTCCTGATAAATGCAACTCATTATCGAGAATATTTTTTATAAAAGTGTCACTAACCCGATGATAAAACGATGACAAAGGGTGGACAGAAAGAAAGAGGAGGGAAGAAAACCTGAGCTGAGCAGTGAGAAGGAGAAATAGATTTGTAGGAGCGATAAATAAACCACAGAAGAAGAGGAAAAAACAAACTTTCTGTAAGTCGGGGAACAAGAGTGTGTGTCTGTGTGTGAGAGAGGAGAGGAAGTACAACAAAGAAACCAAGAAACTTCATCAATCTGCCGCCACACAAACACACACAACACACACACACACACACATACACACACAAACACACACAATAGTAGCAACAGTTTGTGTGGAGATCCAGACGACGTACCTCTACAGGTGCGGTGTTTTGTGAAAACTCGTCAGCGGAGGGCAGGACTTTCATCGTGGCTCTCTGGATCAGATCAAACCCGCTTCCCATCACCACAATCCTCCGACCACCACTACACACACACACACACACACACACACACACACACACACACACACACACACACACACACACAGAGTAATAATAATTAATATAAGCACATTTACTAAGCTTTAAAGTACTTCTACATTTCGGGGAGGCTTTTATTTTTTCTGCATTTTTATCTGATGGCCCGAGTTAATCGTGTAATTTTCTGCCGCTACAGATCTCTCAATCAAAACAGTAACAAAAGACGGAGTTTGATGACGTCGTGGAGTAGCGTGGGATCATGGGAGTTGTTGTCTTCATTGTTAAACAACCACCACTGCCGTACAGACGGTGCTCTGCAGCTTCTCCCTGAGTTAGGATTCCTTCAGTGTTCATCGTTCAGGAGTTTTTCAGAAGCCGAATTATCCGCAGAGGTCTCCACCTCTCAAAAACAAACGGAACCGGTGATTAAAACCGGTAAAAACATTGAATAACGCAGTTTCACATTAAAAATCAGTGTCTCTCTCTCTTTATTCGGAAGACAGAGGATGTCTGGAGGAGCTGTTAGCCTAGCTGCGGCTAACGTTAGCTCAGCTTGTTTTTACCGGGAGCCGAATTATCCACAGACGTCTCCTCTTCACCAAAAACAAACATACACAGCGAGTAAAACCGTAAAAATACTGAATAAAGCTGTTTCAAATAAAAAAACTTATGTTTCTCCGACGATGCTCAGCGAGCACCAGACTTCCAGGAGGGGCTGCTAGCTTAGCTGCGGCTAACGTTAGCTCAGCTTGTTTCTCTGATAACTTAAGATCCAGACGTCTCATGACAAAAATCCTTCATCTGGTTAAAATATACAGTTAAAAACGACAAAGACCTAAAAAGTATATCATAAGAATGCGGTTTAAAAATGGATAAAAACAGTTTAAAAATTAAACGGACCGTAACCTTAATTAAAATTACAGATTCCTCTTGGTTTGAAACTTGTTGGAAACATTTGGGATAATGTAAGTAGGTCTAGTCGTTTTTTAGACATTTTAATGTGGAAAAGTTGCATATTAGACCTTTAAAAGTTTAAAGCTCCCAATGTAGAAGACAGATGGAAACGTCTCGGCTTCAAAGGGACTTTTTATTTTCATCAAAGCATATATCTATCGCTATATCTGATCAAAATGAAATAACAACATACTCACCATACGAAGCTGGTCTTGGGATAATAATCTGTGATCTTGGGGTTTTCGGAGTACTGGAAAGCATTTGGGATGTCTTTGGTGGTGTTTTTACCATATTTCACCATCACTGTCTGAGGTTCAGGAGAGGGCCCGCGGTTCTTTCCCGTCTCACAGGTGATCTTGTCGCCGAACGACAGGCTGAACAAAAAAGAGACGGTTAACGTTTCACTGTCAAAGACAACAAAAAGCAGATACTTAAACGTGACACCGTGAGCTTGGTATCGTTCTTACACTTCACAAGGGATGCCCCCCACGGTGACGGCCACGTCGCCTTTAGTCGCCGTGTCCAGGTCTTCTCCCGTGATGGTGATGACGGTTCCTCCGGCTGTGGGGCCTCTCACTGGGTCCACGCTCTTTGGTTTGGGGTCCTGGACAGAGAAGATAATAAAATAGACATTATACAGACACCCTGTGGTGTTTTTGCCCATTTTCAATTTATTTTATTTATAGGCTTATGGCAGAATTACTACATGTACAACCCAGGCACGTCATACATTGATTTTCTCCAGGACAGACAAGGCTGTTCAGTACTACATATGCTCTAGGAGACTAGAAATGTTTTGTAATTTTTTGTCTTTCTGTCCAGAAGTTTTTTATCAGGCACAAACATCCATACATTAATAGATAGAGGACGTTGTTGGGGTTCTAGGGATATAAATACTATGTTGATGGGACATTTTGAGAGTTATTAATGTCAAAAAATGTACTGATAGTGCCAAAGGAACAAAATATAGAAACCTCGTTTTTGCTCTGTTTCAACCTGCAAGGCATCAATACGTTCTGTGACATCATTCTCATTCATTTCAAGTTGTGATGTCACATTTTTGGAAAGATTACACACTGTGTTCGCTTCTCAACACTTCTTGTTTACACACAAGCATGTATGTAGCTGTAAAGAAAGACCGACCGGGTTACTTTTAATGGAGAAAAAGTCAGAAATTTGATGCTTCATGTTATAAGGAGAGTCTTTTTTTTTGTATATGGTTTCAAAGCGGATTAACTGATGCTTTATCTTAACAGATTGATGAGAAACTGACATCTTTATTTAGAGTAGGTTCTACAGATTTATTAAGTGTGTGGATGTTGTTGTTTTAGTTTGACAGAGTTTTAATTTAAGGGTTAAAGTCTCTCTGAAGCTAAACAAGCAGGCAAACACAGAGAGGAGTCCATTGATGCTTATTTATAGGGCTGTATTAGTCAATTAATTGATTTGTCGATGGACAGAAAATTAATCTGCAACTATTCTGACAATCAATTAATTGCTTTTGTCATTCTTGAAGCCCCAAATTTGCTGGTTTCAACTTGTCAAATGTGACGATTTTATGGTTTTCTCTCTTCTGTGATGAGAAACTGAATATGGTTGTTTTTTTTGTTTTTTTGACTGTTGGTCGGAAAAAACGACATTTGAAGACGTCCACTTAGACTGTGGGAATTTATAACCATTTTAAGACATTTTATGGACCAAACTAATCGATTAATTGAAAAAAATAAACTGCAAATTAATCTATAATGACAAAAATCGTTAGTTGCAGCCCTACATATTTACTCCACTTAAATTTTGTTTTAGAACAAGGAAAAGAAGATATTGGATTTCATGTTTTTGTGATGATTTTATGAAAAGAAGCCTGTAATACTCATATATAACTCTTTTGTTTAAGTGACACTTACTGACTCTTATTTTCTCTTGTTTACATTATTAATACATCGAATTACATCTTTTTGTTGTTTTGGCATCAAAATAATCACATTTTAACAACAAAAAAAGCTCAGACAGACAAAACAAAGAGAAAACTAAAAACGAGAAGTAAACAAACTTTAAACGAGTGGAGTTTATTATGTTCTAACCGCCGTCCTGCAGGTACGAACGCTTTAATCACATCAAAACATATTTCAAAATTCTACCAAAAGCTGATTCAACCCTGTGGTATTTAGACAGTGAGCTATATAACTAAAAAACAGTGTCACTGCAGAACGCCACCATGGGGGAGTTTTATCAGCTCAGAGTGCTTGAGGAATATTGATAAAGGAGACGGGTACACCAGTGAAACACACCAGCTGGTTGGTTTCCTGTTTGTACTGGAAGGTTTTGTACTGTTCTGACAGCATGACAAATAAAACAAGAGGGGATATTAATTCTCAGCTACACGGGAGGATAAAAGCAGCTTCGAATTTTAAGTCAATCTGTCCGGAGTATTAAGACACAGCGGTCGAGCGCAGTGTGTGAAAGATGCTTGTGCGTGTTCGGCAGCGAAGAAAGAAAGGTGTAAATGTGATGCTGAAGTGAAGAAGTGTTTTCTAAAGTGTGTGGTGTACAGCTGCTGGGTTGTATTGTGTTACTTATGTAAGCATTTGGTTTGTTGGTGTTTCAGAATTGTTCTCGCTGTTCTGGAAAAGCGAGCCGCAAACACAAGAATAAATATCCCCGAAGAGAGACAAACTCGTAACAACTCCACCCGGTTGGAAGTTATACACAAAGGAAACAATAGAACAGGAGACAGCAGAAATATATTTGGTCTGTGAGTCAAAAAAAAAACACACACAGGCAGGTCTAGACTCTGGTATGAAGAAAACTAGAGATTTACTAGCATGAAGACCTTTCACTGTCTAGACTCAACTTTCTTTAGCTGCACTAATCAATATTATTACCTCAACACTTTCTCTAGAAACCTGTGAGTTTTAGCATCTTTCAGCTCTTTGTTTTGTGTTTTTATAGCCTCAGTCTCATCGCTCTCAGTTAAAAAGCTCAGATAAACCCAGTGTACATGACCTGCTCAGCACCGCCAACGCCAAACTAGCCGGTGAACATGGTGGAACATATTCAAGACAAGAAAGCTAAAAGGATTGTGAATATTGGACTTTTTGGACGAATTTTGCTCTGTGTGCTAATGCTAATGCTAACATGTTCACTACATAAACTTCATTGGGTGATTTTATGTTGATGATGTGTTTTAGCTAATGTTTTAGCTAGCTAAGAGGCCAAAAAACCCCCCAAAAAACCAGTTATGCCAACTGAAGCTGTAATGTGTCAGGCTCAAATATACTTTAAGCCTCGCTAGTTTTCTGACCTGCAGTAGACCTAAAGCAGGAGAGCAGTGAGAGAAAGGGCAGACAAGCAAACAAACTATAAAAAGAAGTGGTTGGATAGGAGTGGAGACGGGGGAGAGGAAAAAAAAAAACCAAAACAACTATGTCCTGACTCATCCTGGTTTCACCCTGGAGCCTGACCAGAGATCCCCCACAACAACACTGCAGCTTTCTGTTTTTACTTTTTCCTTTTCCCACTCTTCTCTTTTCTCCCTTCTGCTCTCTCTTCCCTCCTTTTGTTGTTTTCTTTGGGTTACTGTTTGGCTCTCTTTACTTCTCCTTGTTCGTACTGTCCTGTGTCATATGTGTTTTCATGTTAATCACATACTTGCGCTAAAAAAGCCTAGCTAGTTTTACTTGAGCTCAACACAAGTGTTAGTTTAACATAGATGGTATGTACTGAATATCTTGAAATTTATCATGTGACATTTAGAGAGTCAGTATTCTCGTGTTAGCATGCTAACATGCTTAGAATGTCTACACGCTGACTTTTAATGCCTAAAATTTAGCATGTTAGCTTGTTACGTTAGCATGCTACCTTTAGCTTAGACTGACTGAAACGTTTACCTGTTGATGGGGAACATACCATCAAACTCTCTGACATCAATTTGGGAAAATTTAACTACATTTAAGATGTACAATGTGTGATTTTTGTTTATTGTCAACAACAGTGTCCCTTTAAATTACCTTAAAACGATAAGAGAGGCAGGGAAATATAATCAACAGATGTGTTTTTTTGTCCTTTAGACTCATCGGTTGTTTCAAATTCAAAGTTTAAAACCCTGAGCTGAGATGATGGAGTTTACAGACAGAGAAGCACTGCTGCTAAAGTCATTTTGGTCTCAGCAGTTTGCTTTAATTAGATGTTTGTCAGCTCAATAGAAACAAAAGAAGAAATATGAAAGTTGAACAACAACATCTGAGCCTTGTTAGAGACAGAAAACAGAACAGCAGGTGAAACTTATTTATTATGATCATGTTTCTCTATTTGTGGTACGTGGGGGAGAACCGCAGGAAGTTTTTATGCGGCGGCGAATTTGTATGCAAGCGATACTTTTATGATTTGCCTCCATCGCTGCTTCTTCAGGGAGCCCGATTTCTCTGCACCGCTCTGCACAGGAGGGGCCGTACGCTTTCGCTTTGTTTGAAACCTTTAATGTTTCTGGGATTTGATCTCCGGGGTTTGAAGTAGTTGTGTCACACAATGTTCTGTATTGCCTCAGAAACTTTGATGAAGTGTGTACACGGTGTCTGCAGGTTTCAGGACGACAGATTAAAGAGTTTTTTTAGAACCTTTTAAATGCTTCTTGCAGTTGAGTGAAAATCACTTTAAGTACAAAAAAACAAAGCAACAAAGCTACTGTGATTCCCATGGAGAAGAGGTAGTAAATGTTATCAAACTACTATATAAATGGGACACTGGAACACCTGGAAATTAAATGTTAAGAGAGGTGAATTCAGTGTTTAATAAAACAGATAACATACATATTGTACTTATAATCCTGTGCTGTATTTTTTAATCTAACAGCATTAATTTGGTGATTTGCAGGTAAAGTTTCCAGATGTTTATGTTTCATATAAACTTTGTTTCAACCGCGTTTAAATGTCTTTATTTTCTGGTACAAGTATAGCAAGTAAATGCTGTTGATTATATACGGTTACACACTTACACCTACACAATATCACACTTATATGTTAATATATACACAGTCATATATCACACCGTGTCCTAACAGCGAGCGAGCGTTTGACTATCATTGCATAACATTGAATCTGTTAAATATGCACCTCTGTTGCATCACATAAACAAACCAAATCAGCTGCACACTCGAGATCAGACTGACTGGAGACGTCACCACTCGAGTAAAACATAAGCAAGTACTTGATATCTTCCTGCGTTTGTACTTTTTAAACAGAAAACACTAGATGTTTCTTTACTGGGAATGAACATATAATATAAATCTCCCTCCAGCCAGCTGCTACCTTATTTACGTTTTTGTCGTGAAATGACTGTTGAGATAACTCCTCATTTCAACTAAATGAGTCAGCCGCGCCTCGTCCGTGACACCGCGTCCTACAGCGCTTTCAACATGAGTGACAGGAAGTCGATAGAAACAGGGTGGCCGACAAAAGTTCAGCTGTCAGTGCGTCCGTTTATGAGTGAGAGAATATAAGGAAGGAAGCATCTACAGAGCAGCGTTTGGATTCAAACTTACCCGATAGGTGAACATGACCTGAGATTTTCCTTTTCTCCCTCCCTCTACTTCTATTTCCACCGCTCCCTTGTTTGTTGGTTCAAACGGGAGGTCAGACGGCGGCGTTCGCCTCGCCGGGCCGATCTCACACACCACGCTGTGGACAGAAAGAGAGAGAGAGAGAGATTAAATAATCCCAGTGACTTCCAGTAATGTTAGGAGCTGCACACAGGTTCAAATCAACTTCTACTTTGTCTTTTTTTGGCTTGAAAATATACTTGTCTTGAAACATAAAATGCTCATATGCATTGCCACTGTCCTAAATTATCAAAGATTTGGAGCTTTGTTTTCAAAGTCAGTTATTTTTGGACAGTCGATACAACCAGATGCTCTAAACGGAGCCAGATTACAACCTTCAGGGCCATTCAGTGAGTCATCTTTATATATATAATCATATAATTTTAGAATATTTTATCATTTTTAATTCAAATTCATTCAACTCATGGCTGCCATGACCACATTTTATGAGCCAAAATGTATTTAAATTCTTTTTTTTCCCCTCTTTTCCCTCCACTGCTCCTAACTGTCATATTATTAGGCTAACTCAAATTACTGACCTCTGTTTTTATATAACGTATTTCCTAAAATAAAGGCCTTTATTGACCTCAACTGCAGACGTTACCGGGAGTTTATTTCTAATTCCTTCTGTTTGATAATATGATATTTGCTCATATTTTAGTACGAAGCCTCCTTGTTTTCTGATCTGCTTCCGTTTGCTCTGTTAAATGTTTGTTATTGCATTACTGTTAATTACGGTAATCCACTTACTCCGACATGTGGAACAATAATTCTAGAGCTTGAGTTCCACCTGGAACGTTTTGGCAGTGGTTACCTGGTTACCCTGGTTACCCATGCTCATGCTGCTGTCATTATAATTAAAATGAGAGCCGTTATTCTCATATTTAAACAAAGTCGTGTCTCCTCCGTCCTCCTCCCCTCTCTGTGACGGTTGGCTGGAGAGATACGGATGTACTCATAGATTTGGAATTATATAACAGGCACAAGGAGTTTATCCACGCTTGTTTTTTCCCCCATCCTGTTTTCGGGGCCGGTCTTTATTTGTTCGTGTCGACCACGCCTCCGGCCATTATCAGAGACCCGGCTTTTAACTGACTACCATCTTTTATTTGAGGAAATATGGTATTTTGCGGCTCGGCGGGTCGTTTGCTCACAACTCTGTGTGGTCATCGGAGCACAGTTTTGGCGTTTTTGAAATACCGTCATTCCAGAAGCAAACAATCTGGGTTTATAGCTGATACTTATTAATCAAAACATCTCGATATATGCTGTGGATCGGCTCAGGACACATTTACTTTACTTAACTGAAATTCTGCAGGTAGATAATCGTATCCTGGTTTGACAATTTTTTTGATACGGATGACTCAATTAGCTGACAGATGTTTGATGGGGCTCACTTTTAAAGGTGGCTCTTGTTATGGAATTTTCCATCTTTAGAGGTTACAAATTGGGTTACATTGGGTCAAGCTTGGCTTTGAGGTCACACTGTAATTCTTAATCAGAGATTAAGATATCATCTCCTTGAGACTTCAGCTGTCTGTGATGTTTTGGGGGAAGGCAGAAACCTCTCTGATAGAGGGTATATCAGCATTGCCATGGTTACCAAGGTCGGAGGAGGCTTTCCTAAACAACACTGACGGAGGTGGATGACACAGTCAGACGCTCAAACCAAAACTGCTGTAATTACATGCAACGTGACTTAAATGGTCCCTTGTTTAGAAACTAGGGAACCAATCAGACTGATTTTTCATATTGTAGACTGATAAAGACCAGGACTCGGACCCTCAGAACTGAAAGAGACAGCATCGGAGCAAAACACTCTGGTGTTTACTGTTTTTGGTTCTCCACTTGGCCGAGTGCTTTCAATAAACATTTTCAGCATCAAAAGTCTCATGTGCGCCTTTCTCCACTGCTGACCATCGCTAAAAATATCCACAACAGCTCTGACTGGCTGTGTTTACATGTGAGGAAGAGGCTCTAATCTTACGCAATTATTCAGGTAATCTGGTTTTGACTCGTGACTCATCTTTTAAAAGGACATTGTGGTTTTGAAACGTGTGAAAATTTTAATGAGTAAAACCAAAAATCGCTGATGACAAGCTGCACTACTTACGCTTCACCCTCTCTCCACCTGTATTAGACGGAGGCCGGTGTTAAGTCGAAGAGGAGGAGGTGATATTCAGTTCATCTCTTTTAATTAATTAATGGCAGCCGACGGTTAAAGGTTGGTGTAAAGACCTTCACCTGAGTAAGACCTTAACGTGTACAGACAACAGTTCGGAGTCCTGTCAGCATGTTAATGTAGCCGCTGTGAGATTACCTCGTAGAGACGGAGTATCTGTCCTCTTGGTGAACGCAGTCCACTCCGGCCACGGTGATCTTCTTGATGTCTTCCTTCTTAATTCCCATGTTGGAGCCTTTAATGGTCACTGAGATCCGACCGTTCAGAGGGCCGTAGCGAGGGATGATCTGCAGAAGGAGGACGAAAGACATGCAGCTTTGTTTGATATTACAGTTAACAGTTCAAATAGGGGAAGTGTTTGTATGCTTTTACTGCATAAAAGCTGTATTTTTCAAGACGGTTGCACACATCTCCCGCGGTTTGCCTCAATTTAGTTTCGGCTTGCTGTGACCACAGTACAAACAAAAGTGATTTGTTTGTATTTGATGCATTTAATGCTTTTTGTCTTCTTGCCAGTTAAAAAGCTCTCCACAAAAAGCTCAAATGTTGATGCGGAAATAACTAAAAAAAAAAAAAAAAAAAAAAAAAAAACTCTTAATCAGCTGCTGCCCAAAGGAAATCGAGACGGGGGTCTGAAACAAATGACTGATGTTCCGGAGAAAATAGGAAACATATTGAAGTAGCGCAGCAGAGGACGAACTGTGAATACAATATGAGGGAGAAAAATGAGTTTGGGAACAATTCACTAGAGGAAAAAAAAAAAGGGACTGATTGGGTGAAATTATATGTTTTTAAAAAAGCTGTATGGATTTTTTAAATGTAGACTTTGATATGAAGAAGATAAACGGTTAAAATGATTGTTGAGAGTAAATTCCTGAATCCTATCTGGGATACAAAAAAGCTAATAGAGCTGATTTTAAAACAATCCCGGGAGTGAAAGAAAGAGACGGAGGGATTTTATTTACCTTTTTTTTTATATCCCTGGTGTACAACAGACACACAAACCAAAGGTGTGTTTATTCACACTGAGTTTATACATACTGTAAATGTATGCATAATCATTTTATAGTGTGTACACAGACATATTTCTCATGAGTTTAAATGGCTTCAGAAGCTATTTAAACTCAAGATTTCCCAGGTGGCAGACAGTGAAAAGGGACATAAATTGCATTTTTGTTTGTAACGGCAGCATATTGCTTCCATCATAGCAAAAAAACATCTGCTCAGTTTCTTGTTATAGTCAGAACCTTTTCCATGTTATAACCAGTCATTTCCACTTTTTATAGCCGATGTTGGCGACAATATCAAAGTCTCTTAAGTTACTGAATGGATATTTTTCTTGTGTTAACAACTATCTAACAACTACCTAACATCATGTTATAATGTCTTAATGAGATACGCTGATTTTGTGAAATAAGGAGAAAGTTTTGTGATATAATAAGATTAATTATAGGTTATTATTACAAGAAAAGGTTCTTGTATAAACCGAATAGTTTGGTATCTTGTGATAATGAGAAAATAACTCAGAACAGCACAAAAAAAATCTTATAATGTGAAAAGTTTCTTAACATGAAACATATCTGGTTATAACAAAATTTCTCATTTTAACAAGAAACTGAACAAACATTTTTGTCGGCATTATGTTGCCGTAGTTTGTCTTGATATAACCACAAGTAAAAATTACTGATAGATCAATGATTCATTCTGTTAAATTCATTCTGTATATATTTTCTTTTTATAAGAAGGAATAGTTCAACATTTCGAGAAATATGTCTATTTGCTTTCTTGCTGAGAGTCAGATGAGAGGATCAATACCACGCTCTTTCTGAAGCTACTTGTTAGCTTAGCCGGTTAGCTTAGCTTAGATTTGAAAAATGTAATGTTTGGCTCTGAGGCCACAGTATCTTTAGAATAAAAAGAGTTTATCTCTATGTGAGCATGAATGTGCTGTAGTCTACAGTATTTTGTGTCTGGTTTCCTAAAATGGGGAGCATTAATGTTTTTAGTTTATGTCACAGCGATCCTCCTTTCAAACACAGATTTTTCTTTTGTACAAGTGGACATTTATGATGTGAGAAGAAAAGTCAGGAGGCCACCAAAAAGATTCATCCTCTGGAGATCATGAATATCCACCAAAATGTTAATTGAGACAGTAGTTTTAAAACTCTAGTGATTTAATATTGCACTTAAATAAATTTGGGAGGCTGATGAAACACAGTTTTAAAAAAAGAAAGTTCAAATTAAATGCAGCAGAAGCCAAGATGTCCAGACTTTTAGTCAAGTCTAGTTCAGGTCAAGATCCAAAAACACTGAAATCCTACATTTCCCATAATGCAACTCAATGGTATATCTTCATTACACCCTCCCTGCCTAGTAAACACATCTTTCTATTAAAAAAACTGCCAAGGGGTCACCAAAAACCACCAACATGTAGTGGTGGTTATTTTAAAAATGTGTTATTTATGTTCTGTTTTGCCATTTTTATTTTGTATTTGTTTTTAGTTTTAATAAGA